>NW_026000037.1:1600978-1653100 GCF_001458135.2 Marmota marmota marmota
TCTGCCCCTCCTCCAATTGGTGTGACTTGTCTACCACACCCGCGGACCGCTGGGCCTGTTCTGGGCGCGGGCGAAGGCTCTGCTCTGCTCCTTCTCCAATTGGGGTGACGTGCCTACCACCCCGGCCGGCTGCTGGGCGTGTTCCTCCAGTCGGTTGCAGGTCTGCCTACCTTGCGGGAACGGGTGGTGGCTCTGCTCTGCCCCTACTCCAAATGGGGTGACGTGTCTGTCGCGCCAGCAGGCCACTGGGCCTGTTCCGCTGGTCGGTCGCAGATCTGCCTACCTTTCGGGCGCGGGTGGCGGCTCTGCTCTGCCCCTACTCCAATTGGGGTCACGCCGGCGGGCCGCTGGGCCTGTTCCGGGCGCAGGCGGCGGCTCTGCTCTGCCCCTCTGGCTTGATGATAAAGTGAGAGAGACTCGGGTGTTTGTGACTCACCCTCCCTACCAGGAGACCAACTGTTTCTGTCACGGCTGGTATTGATGAAGTTCTCTCCTCCGCCACTTTCTGATGACATCAGATCTCTGCCATGTTGGTATCCCATGTGAATGGCAGCATTTCGTTCCTTTTGCCAGGTGACCAAAGCAACAGGTGAGTCCTGACTGGCCCTCAGCAGGCCCCGTCTCAGTCCCGTTGCCACTGCCTATGAAGGCTCTGTTGGTATTTACCTCCACAGTACTCAGCAGGACCAGGTCCGAGAAGCAGTTTCCGTGGGCTCCTTAGCCCTGGGCCAGAGCAGTTCCGGGAGCCAGAACTCGGCTGCTCCGTGCTCGGTGTTCGCTCTGATAAGAGCAGGCTCCAAGAAGCAGTTTCCGCGGATTATTTAGCACTGAGCCTGAGTAATTTGTCTGCAAGCTGCAGGCGAATGGCAGCCTGAAATTACCTGTTCTATGGCTGAATGAGCTGCGATCCGTCGGAAACAGGGATGGTGACGTCAGCTCTCCAAGATGGTGGCCTCTGGCCTCCTCTGTGGTCTGACCGGTGTGGAAAACCGAATTGGACCACTTCCTTCCCCCGTCTCAAACCCAGAATTCAGCACTGAGCACGGTGATTGCACAGCTGGCAGAAGCCCTCAGAAACTGCAGCACTGTATCTTTGCGTTGCTATCTCCTCGTTTCCCAGCACGCGCCGCAGACTCTAGCCGCGGGGCGATTTGCTGAATAAGCAGCGTGACCCTCCGTGCGGACAAATCTCTCACATTTGAGCCCCCGTAGCTGATCCTCGTGCGATGGAAATCCTTCCTCTAGGTTTTGGAGCACCCCAATTTTGCTGGAAATTCCTAACAAGATAGCTTTTAGCCTTTCTAACTCGTCATTCTCCCACACAGTGATGCGGTACACGGGGGTAATGCACTCCCTTCACGGCCATCTTCCCCTTCACCCCCCCATGGGTTTCTTTCTAAAACCATGACAATAAAGCAAGTCTCAGAAAATTTTTTACTTCTCAGGCCATACAAAATTTAAATTTATACTGTAGTCTATTAAAAGTGAAATAACATTATGTCCTAAAAATGTACTTATTTAAAAATCTTTTATTGCTAAAGTGCCAATAGTCATCTGAGCCTTTGATAAGTCATAATATCTTTGCTGTTTGTTGGAAGGTCTTGCTTCCATGTTGATGATGGCCAGCTGACAAGGGTGGTGGTTGCTGAAGGTTGGGGTATCTGGAACTTAAAATAAAACAACAGTGATGTTTGCCACATCAATTGACTCTTCCTTTCATGAAAGATTTCTCTGTGGCATACAATGGCAATGGGTAGCTTTTTACTCACAGTAGAACTTTCTCCAAAATTAGAATCAGTCCTCTGAAAACTTGCTACTGCTTTATCAAATAAGTCAATTTAAAATTCAAAATCCTTTGTTGTTTAAACAATGTTCACTGCCTGTTTGCCTGGAATAGGTTCCATCTCAAGAAACCCTGTTTCTGCCCATCCATTTGAGCAACTCCCCATCTATTAGTTTTACCATGAGAGTGCAGCAATTCAGTCATATCTTCAGGCTTCTAATTCTAGTTTTCTTGCTATTTCTACCATATCTACTATTACTTTGTTCACTGAAGTCTTAAACACCTCAGAATCCTCCATGGGGGTTGAAATCAGTCAACTTTTCCAACCTCCTGCTGTTGAAATAGTGACTATGTCCCATGAATCACAAATGTTCTCTATGGCATCTAGAACAGTGAATCCCTTCCAAAAGGTTTTAATTTACTTTGCGCAGATCAATCAGATGAATCAACTTCTATGGCAGCTATGTAGCATTAATGAAAGTGTTTCTTAATGATAAGACTTGAAAGTCAAAATTACTCTTTGACTCATGGGCTGCAGAAGGGCATCATGTTAGCAAAAGTGAAAGAAAGCATTGCCAGTGTTGTTGCAGAGCTCTTGGGTGACCAGGTGCGTTGACAGTGAACAGTAAGATTTTGGACAGAATCTTTTTTCCTGAGTAGTAGGTCTTAAGGAGTGGTTTATAGCCTTTAGCAAACTATTTGTAAACAGGTGTGCTGTCATCCAGGCTTTATTGTCGAATTGTAAATGACAAGCAGATTAGATTCATTATAATTCTTAACTACTGTCAAATTTTCAGAGGGATAAATAAGCCTTCAACTTGAAGTCAGTAGGTGTGTTAGCCCCTGACAAGAGTCAGTCTGTCCTTTGAAGCCAGGCATTGACTCTTCGTAAAGCCTAGGTGCCATCTCCTTCTTTAAGGCTATTTCATCTACGTGGAAACTGTATAGTCACCATCAGTTATCATGGCTAGGTCTTCTGGATAATTTGTTGCAGCTGCTTTATCAGCACCTGGGACTTTGCCTAGCAATTTTTTGTTATGGATTTGGCTTTAGACTTTCCTGCTGCAGTTTCCTCACCTCTCGACCTTCGTAATTAGGGCCTTGCTCTGGTTTGAGCTTTGGCTTAAGGAAATGGCATGGACGGTTTAATAATCTCTCCAAACCACTAAACCTTTCTCCATTATCAGCAGTAGGGTTGTTTAGCTTTCTTTTCATGCATGTGCTCACTAGAGTAGTCCTACATGGACTTTTACTTTGCATTCACAGCAGAGCTCACTGATGAGTGCAAAAGGCCTAGCTTTCAGCCTGTCTCAGCGTTTCACATGCTTAACTTTTTTAGCTTAAATATTTCTAGCTATCAATTTAAACTGATGGATGTTATGTTCCTTCCTTTGAACACTTAGAAGCTGTTTTAGGGTAATTGACCTAATTTCAGTATCATCTGTCTCAAAGGACTGAGGGAAGGGAGAAAGACTGGGAACAAGTATCAGCAGAGCACAGGGACACATAGCAGGTATCAGTTAAGTTCATCTTCTTACAGGGGCACAGTTCATGGTGCCTCAAAACAAAAGATCACAGATCATTTTAACAGATATATTCATAATGAAAAAGTTTGAAATATTAAGAAAATTACCAAAATGTGACAGACATGCAGTGAGCACATGCTATGGAAAAGTTGTGCCAATAAACTTGCTTGACACAGGTTGCCACAGACCTTCAGTTGGTTAAATCATGCGCACGTGCACACAGACACACAACACACACACACACACACACACACAAAGTTGCTGAGAAGCACAATTAAATGAAGCACAATAAAACAAAGTGCAACTGCATAAAATAATGAAGCAACAGTAGTTAAGGCAGCATATTGATATAATCATGGGCATATAGATTCACAGAACAAAAATAAATCCATGCACAATATGGTCAATTGATTATGTACAAAGTTGCCAACATAATTCATTGGGAGAGAGAAATAGTTTTCTCCACAGATGATTTTAGAATGGTGAGTGTATTAGACCTTTTTCCATTACTATAACAATATACCTAAGGCTAGGTACTTTGTAGAGAAGTTCATTTAGCTCACATTTTCAGAGGTCAGAGAGCCCAAACACCATAATGCTGGCTCTGATGCCCTGGGGCTCTCTTGGCTGTGTTGCATTACGGCAGATGGCAGATGGTATGTTAAGAGTGCATTCAAAAGGGAGAGATGAGGGCTGGGGCTGTAGCTCAGTGTAGAGCACCCGCCTCTCACCTGTGAGGCAGTGGGTTCCATCCTTGGTACCACATAAAAATAGATTTGGGGGGGGTGGTGCTATGGCAAGACAGGAGGCCAGAGTAGCCTGAGAAGGGGCCAGGCTTGTTTTTCCATAACACCCTTCTCCCAAGACCACTGTGGAAAGCAGTTCACCATTTTCTTGTGAAGGTAAACATTTTACTGTGTGCTGTAGTAGTGCTGCTTGGGATGTGAGGAAAAAACCTTGTATTTACCCAGACTCATGTGAACATTCATGGCAACATCGTTCCAGTGATCAAAACCTGGAAACAATGCACACATTCAAAAGGTGGTAAATGCATGAACAAAATGTGATATATCCATACAATGGAATATTAACTGGCAATAAAAAAGAATAAACTGAGAGGTGAGACAACATGAATGAATAGGAAAACATTATTTTAATTGGAAGAAGCTGGACAAAACAAATGAAATTTTTAGAAAAAACTCAGGAAATAGGAGATTTGTGATTGCCTAGGGCTAGCTAGGCCAAGCACAGGGACGCAGACTGACAGCAAGCGGGCAGTAGTGAAGCTCTTACAGGTGAGGGATTTGTTTATAGCTGGATTGTGATGGTATTTGCATACCTCAATAAATTTGCTGATGACAGCAAACAGTACGTTTCAGTGGGTGAATTTTATGTAAGTAATTTTAAATAATTTATACTTCATTAAAGTTACCTGTTTAAAAGTTCATTTCTGTTTGTTCATTTATAAGAAAATGAAAACAGATTATTAATGGCGGTTATCTATAGTTTGAGGATTATAGGTACTTTTCATTTTTTATATTTTTTGATTTTTTTCAAAAATTTTTTGAGCACATTTACTCTTTTAATTAAAAATGTTAAGCAAAATCACTCTGTCAGGGTGTCAGATAGGAAACTTTGTAGCTTAAAAATAATATTGAAAGGGCTAGGACTATAGCTCAGCAGCAGAGCGCTTGCCTAGCATGTGTAAGGCATTGGGTTCCATCCTCAACACCACATAAAAATAAGCAAATAAAGGCATTCTGTCCATCTACGACTACAAAAAAATTTTTTTTAAATTGAAGTAAGAATTCAAAAATTTTTCATTAGTTCTTTAAAATGTAAAGTTGTACAATAGGGCTGCTTAACTTTTCATAGGTCACATTTGCTGGTTTAGAATAACTTGATCTTCTCTCTCTCTCTCTCTCTCTCTAGCGTCTGTCTGGCTCATACCAAGAGGCTAAAGCTTTACTGAAGTCCTACTTGCAGCAGCACGGCTATGGCTCCTGGATCGTGAAGCCCCCCTGTGTAGAGCAGTTCAGTGTGTGAATTGCATGGCCACTGGCATATTAAAAACCTTTTATTTTTTGGTGTGTTTGACTGGTAAAACTTTTTTTTTAAATAGAGGTTTTCAACTTTCAAAATCAGAATCTTGGAACAGCAACATCCAGCTATTACTAAAATTTGTACATATTCATGTCAACTTGCATTGAGCCATTAGGGATTTTTTTCTTTTTTTTAAGAATTACCTGATAGGACATAATAGAAATTTTACATTTGTTTTTTACAAACATAAAGCCATTACCCTTTTCGTAGTTTAAAAGAGAATTCGTCTTCCTTTTACGATTTTGCTTTGAATCTCTTTATACAGCTGTAGTAGTCAACATTGTGTCCTGGTATCTCACTCAAGTTTGGTGGTTTAGTTTTTTTTTTAATTAAAAACAGAAGCCAAGAATAAAAATAGTTATTAATCATTTATTGATAAATTCAACAGGTATTTGAGTGCCTAATATTTGCTAGTCACATGCTAGATGATAACAAAAATCCATGACTAAAACATCTCTCAGATCAGAGGAGTTTATAAATGCAGACTGCACATAGAAATGGAGAAAATGTTAACCAAGTTAGGAAGTAGTTTGGTGAGTTATTATGATTAATAGAGAATTTTCATATATCCTTTAACATTGTCTATTTTCAAGTATCCTGTAGGATCTATTTATACTAAATATGATTTAATCCTTTATAATTAGTGGGATTTGTAATTTAAAAGTAAATATAAAAGATAGCTTTATATCTGTATTTGTTTATACAGTAATTAGATGAAAAGGGAAAATTTAGCATATGTGTTTTTAGTGAAATTGAGTTTGTCCAACACCTTAGCTTCTTTATCCTATTCCTTACTTTTCAGAGATACTTTAAACATCACTGGTTCTCAGTTTTGTCCCCTTAGCATCCATCTTTACTAAATTTGTGGTCTCCCACCCAACTAATGATCGATTGCAGTCTCTTACAATGTAGGTTCTTTCATTGTCTGTTCTAAGAGAATGGTAGGGTTTAGTTAATGAGGAGTGAAGTTGTTTGGGAAAGAATTTCTGTCTTTCAGTGAGCTAGACTATGCTTAATAGGTTGGACTATGTGCAGTTGTCATTTTTTTTTGAAAAATAGTTTTTAAAAAATAGCTTTATTTTATTCATTGACTTGAATAAAATAAAGCTGTTTGAACCCAGGGCCTCACGTGCTAGGCATATGCTCTACCACTGAGCCACAACCCAGCCCCACAGTTGTCTTTTTTTTTTTTGTGAGTCAAAGAGGATAAACTATGGGCAATCTCATATGGATTAACATAAATATATTAATACATTTAATTTCAGTCAATTATGTGATATTTATTGCTTCTTTGTCCAACTGGTCTTTCCTTGTTTAATATTTTTTAATCTCTTTACCAGGCTCTTTGCTTTCATGGCAGATTTCCAGCCTTTATTTCCATTTTCCTTGATAGAAAATTTGCCTTTGAAAATAAAAGATCTCTGACCTTCTCTTGACTCTTCACATTTTTGGGCATTTTGCTCATAGATGACATGGGAAAGCACCAAATAGTTAATAATTGCCTCTGAGGTGTCTGCCTAGTTAAAGGCCCTAAGTTAGACATTGCCATGAGATTCAAAAACTGTTTTCTCAAAAAATTAAGTTTTGAGAAGAAGATCAAACAAATACACCTGTTTTACAGACAGAATCTGAGAATTAGCACTTATTTATTCAACATGTAGTCAGTGTGTCTGTGTTCCATGTGTGCTCAATTGGCTTAGAGAAAGGAAAGAGATCTAGGTAGGGTATCAAAAGAGACAATCAAGGACAAGCTGGCTTTGAGTAGTAGGGTCAGAAGGTGGTGTGCATCCCAACGTTGAGATTACTTAATCGCTCTTAGGTCTTTAGCTTTCAAGGATGAACTTATTTTTATAAGAGTTTTCATTCTTTGTTCAGGGAGGAGGTTTGATGGGAAGACCTGGCTGCCTTCATTAGAAGCAGCTGTGCTTTTTCTTCTTGTGTTATGTTTTGAGTTTTACAAGGTATCTTGCTTTTGAACAACTTCTAAATGCAGAGTAAAACTTTTAAAGTGCTCAAAAGCCATAATATAGTTGGATCGACTCTCTTATGGCTCTAAAGTTACAAGACAAACATTGAAGAATGAGTAAAATTTGGTAGGCTAAAATTTGAGAGATTATAAAGGAAATGTTAGTGTTCAGGGCTAGAATGTAGAAAAACTGAGAGTTAAATCTAGCTCTTTGGTAGAAGGGCGCCTTTCAAGGGTTTTATATAGGGAAATGAAGTGTCAAAATAGCATTTTCTTAAGATAGAAATTTCGGGGCATAGAAAAATAGAGAAAAGCAAATGAGTCCACATGCCCACTACCAAGCTTCAACTACTATTAAAAACATGGCATATATTTCCCAGGCTGGAGTGTGGGAAGAGCAGATGTCAGGCATCATTTCATCTGAAAAGCACTTTGATACACGTAAAAGATAAGGACTCTACAAGCACACATACACAAGGGTATATAACCACATTCAGTTGACACACCTTAAAATTAGTGGTAATCCTATTATAAATGATACATAGATTGCATCGGGATAAATATATTTTTACAGTGGAATTTGTTAAGTATTCTATACATTTCATTTAATTGTGACAAAAAAAAAATCCCTCCGTCCTTCGTAGAATTCTCCACAATCTGTTTTGCTGCTTATATCTTGCATCGTATGTCATTCTACAGGTTCCCCTATTCTATATACTGAAGTAGTATTGAACCTACAGGCTTTCAGATTTAGATTTTTATCAAGTATACTTCAGATAGTTATTGTGAACTCTCAGCAGAAGACACCCTGTCTGGGTGGTCTCTTTGTGAGATTAGCAGCCATTGATAATCTTCGCCATTGTCTTATTAGGGGTTGCAAATAATACTCAGATTCTCTGATTACTTGCAGTGTTTCTATTAAAATAGCTTTATAGATTGTTCACCTGGGGTGTAGTTGGTACAGAAAAAGCTTGGTTGTTTTCCTCTTTACATTTTTTTAAATACTTAGTTTCCTGTCATCCTTTGATGCTGACACATGAAGTGTTAGGCCAGGACGCAAGAAAAGACCACTGACTCCAATTAAAATCAAATTAAAGCAAGCTTATTATTTCGACCGGCTGGGCTGCCTCTCCCACCCAAAACCGCGGGAACCAGCCAGCAGCCGTAGCTTTCCTGCAGCCCAGCTTTATAGCCCAGAAAGTTACACAAAGGGGGTTACAGATAACAACTCCGATGAGCATGACACTAATGGTAGTTTACATTTTTGCTGGCCCTGACATCAGAATTTATGAAGGTCATTAGAGCCTCAGAGAGGGTCGGTATCTGGCCAGGGAAGGCCAAGATTTGTGAGGCTTCACTAAAGTTTCAGAGAGGGCTGCTAATCTTGTCAGAGAGCCAGGCATGGGTGAGTTCAAGGCACAGGCAGGCATTCCAAGCAGGTTCAGAATTTGCAGTAATTTATCGTAAAGCCGAAATTGTCTTTTCATGGCTTTGTGGCGAGATGGCTCCCAATTTTAAGAAAAGATCAGGTTGGGTCTATCAGAAGATTTTTTTTGTAGTATGCATCCATGATTTTAAACATACTTTTATTCAATCCATTACAATTAGTATGCACATTGGTAATCAAATTGTCTTACCTTTGATTATATACATGTTCAAATATTTGTCTCAGAATTGATGTCTCTGGTGCTATTTTGAGTAATATCACTTGGTATTCTTTCTAGACACTGCTAATATATTGACATGCAATTTATTTTTTTATATTTACTTTGTAGCCAATGACATTACTAAATCAATACTGGTAGTTGTAGAGCCTTTCAGATTTTTCTTCAGAGTCATTTGTGAATAATGATAGGTCTGTTTCTTCTGCCCCAGTCTCTTCCTGCTTATTTCCATTTCCTGCTTGTTTGTATTGGCTGTGACTGCCTGGTACCATGTGAATGAAAAGTGGTATTCTGTGGCAACCTCATCGGATTGACACCTCTGTCTTGAGCATGAGTCACATTTCGAGCACTTTCTTTTCTTTATGCCAGAATTTTTCTGCCTTGTCTTGTGCATTTGTTGCCCCAGACTTGGACTCAGCCATTTCTTCAAAAAGCCCTACTTCCTTTCAGTGGAAAACAGCATTTAGAAACCACAGTTTGGACACTAAGTGTACCTGTTAATAGTGGATTGGTAATTTTTCCTAAGATATTTTCAGTGAACAGAGTTTAGAAATACACATATGTAAGATAAATGAATATTGTGTTTATATTGATGTTTTCACTTAAAATTAAGGTACAACAGATTTTTACTTAATTTCCTCAGTTTTCTGTATTTGTTTCCTTTCAAACCAAAATCTTAATCCCTATTGATAGGAACATAATATTTACTTTTTTACATGACATACATGCAGAATTTTTAGAATAACCATACCATTGGTTACTTCAATAATGATATTAAAAAAAATGTAAAGTTGTTTTTTTTCTTCAGAATATATCCTCCCACATATTATGCAATTAGATCAATGCATTTTAAAATGGTAACTTCTGTGGTGGTGTGCAACCAAGCTACAATTCAGACTTTTTATTTCATTTGGCCTTCAGTATTTGTAAGTTGAGATGTTATATGCAGCTCTCCCACCCCTTGATATTTATTCAAAAGAACTAAAATCAGCATATTATAGCGAGACAGCTACTTCAGTGTTTATTGCAGCACAATTCACAACTCAGATGCTCATCAATGAATGGACTAAGAAATTGTGGTATATATACACAATGGATGTTTACTTGGCCATAAAGAATGAAATTATGGAATTTGCTAGTAATTGGATAGAAATGGAGAACATGGTGTTAAGTGAAATGTGCCAGTCTCAGAAAATAAAGGGTAAAATGTTCAATATGTAGAAGCTAGAGCAAAATATAGGAAAGTAGGAAGGGAGGGTCAGATATCATAATGATACAGAGGAGATCAGTAGAGTTGAAGGAGATTGAGAGGGAGAAAGAAGGGGAGGAAATATGAAGTGAATTTTTTAAAATAATGCTATGTGCGTATGTAAATAAGTAGAACCAATCAAAAATAATGTGACTGTGTACACCTTTAATCCCAGTGGCTCAGGACACTGAGGCAGGAGGATCGCAGGTTCAAGGTCAGCCTCTGCAAGTTAGGCCCTGTGAAAATAAAAAATGAAAGGGCTGTGGTTATGATTTAATGCCCAGTATCAATGAATTAATGAGCGAATAGATGAGTCAAAGGAATATCTGTAGAGAAAGGAGAATGGGGGGAGGGAGGAGGGAAGAGAAAGGAAGAAAATTAACTGAAATCAAATTTCATGAATGTATGAATTTGTCAAGATGAACCCTAATTTTTAAAATGGAAGTTTTGAAATTATAAAAACATGCCAATGCTTAGCATGCATAAGGCCCTGGGTTCAGTGCTCTGATACCAAGACTATAAAATAAAGATTAAAATATGGGAGTGGAATCAAGATGGGTGACTAGAGGTGCCTGGAAATTACTAGGCTCTACTCCTGCTTTGCTCAATCCTATGATTGTGAGCCACTCATTTCAGTACATCTTCTCCAGGCTCTCCAGTGAGTCGTGAAATTGACACTTCCTCATTTCTAAACTTTTTCACTAAATGTTTATTTCCTCTTTACCACTAAATCCCTGCTTTACCTGAGGACCCAAATTCACCAGAAATCCTTGCATGTAGAGTTGTTTTACAACTCTGTGGAAGTATAATTTATATATAGCAAATTGCACATTCAAGCTTGTCAGAGGTGCATACACCTCTGAAACCATCAGGTAAGGAGCATATCCGTTGTCTCAAAGTCTCTCACACCCTTTTATAGACAACCCCCCCCATTCCCCCACTCTAGGAGTTCTTTTTAAAGTACACATTCTTACCCAGTGGAGTGTCTTGCTTAACCTTCCAAGCCGTAGATCTCTCTTCCTCATCCAAACCCACCTCTGTGAAAGCTCACGCACTAAGATCAGGCCTCCTGCTTTCTCTTCACCGTTCTGTTGTGTCGGCCTTCTTTCAACACCCTATTGTTCAAAAGCTCTATGAAACCTGGCTCACTGCCACCATCCATCTCTGCACTCAGTATTTTCACGGGGATCTCATCAACCAGCATTTCTGTGTGACTCAGCCTGTGCTGGTCTCTTGAGTTCTTGACGCCTCACCTTCAGTGATCTCAGCCAAAAAGTATCATGGTTCCACTTCAGACTTCGACATCACCTTTGTCCCCTCCACAGTGTTCATTTCAGCCATCCTCCTCTCTGACCACTAGCCCCTGTCCTGTGCCCACTTATCCTTGGGTGTTTGAGATGTCAGCCACCTCCGTGACTGCTTACATTCCTGGATGTCTACCTCCTCGCTTCATGTGTGCTGGGGAACTCCAGAAGCAGTGGCTTGGAACCTGGGAGGGCTTGAAAATAGCATCTCACTTCCAGTTAAAATGAATAACTCCTGCAGCTCTCACTGTGAATGACGTCAGACAGACATCCAGGAAATAGTCAACACCAGGTGAGCCGGAGGGTTTGCTTCCTTTGGCATGAGCAGCTCAAGGTTCCTGGAAATCTGTAACTCTTCTGGTTGTTACCATTTTCAAAAATGCCCACAGATCTACGAGGGCACTTAACACCATCTTTTACTCTAACCATATTCCCTACTTCATCTGCCTCCCATTTTCTAAGATGAATATTGTCTACCTTTCCCTGTGTTCTCACACCTATAAATGACTTCTGCTGTCCCCATCATTCAGTTGATGGCTCTTCTTGCTATTTTCTTTGAGAAAAATGGACATATCAGAAGGTCACATGGTACACTGAATCTGCATATCTTGACAGATCTTATTTTCAGTTTTTTTCACTTTTGAAAATGGAATCACAACCAATCCTTCCCTCCTGTGAGTTACTCCTTTTACCTTTTGTGGACTTCTCTCCACAGTTACTTCCTCAGGCCTTCATTATGGGTTTCTCCTTCTCTACTGAATATTTACATCAAGCTTTAAACTTACTCTAGGTCTATTGATCTAAAATCAATTTACCAATGACAGAGTTTTCATTATTACTGATCTATTTATCCTCTTATTACAAAAAGTTTTAAAAACATTTTCTCTTTATATATACACACTGTCTCTTCTCCTGAATCTCTGGTTTCCAATCACAGTGACACAGTGAAATAAACAAAGTTTAATGTGAAGAATTATTAAGTTACTATCAGAATAACTACAAGATCTAAGAACGGTTCGTGTCAACCCGATGACTGAGAGAGTGGTCATGCTGCTGTGACAAGGTATGAGAAAACTGGAAGTCATAATCCGAGCTATAAGGTAAGAGAAAGAAAGAAGGGTATCTATTTTGTGCAACAGCTATAGAAGACAAAGTTCTCTTATCAGAACATGGAACACTCTCTAGGACAGACTATGTATTAGAACACAAAACAAGTGCCCACAAATTTTAAAACAATAATGAAAATCTTATATCTTCTCTGACTACAATGTAATAAAACTAAAATTCAAAAATAAAAGGGACTTTAGATATAAGAAAGTAAGATTTACCAATAACAAGTAATTTGACTCAGTAATAAGAAGTCTCCCATTAAAGAAAATCTCAGGATCAGAGAGATAGCTTCACTGCAAGTTCTGTTACATATTTAAGAAGAAGTGATACAATTATTCTTAAATTGTTCCAAAAAGCTTAAAAGAAATTCTCTCAATCTCTTTTTACAAGGCCAGCATTTCCCTGATACCCAAACCAGGTAAGGACAGAACAATAACAACAACAAAAAGCTACTGTCCAATATCCTCGATGAGCAAAGATGCAAAACTCCGCGATACAATACTAAGTGAACCCAACAGCAATTTTTAAGAGATTATTCACCATGATCCAGTGGGACTCACCTCAGGGATGCAAGAATGGTTCAACATACACAAAGCAATAACTGATGGAACCCATCAGTAAAATGAAGGACAACCCCCAGCATCATCTCGCTAGACACAAACAAAGCACGTGAAAAAAATCCAACATCCCTTCATAATAAAAACCATCAAAAAGTTTGCTATGGAAGGAATATACCTCCACACAATGAAGACTACCTAAGACAAACCTCAGCCAGCATCTTCCTGGATGGGAAAGCTGAAATTGATTCTCGATCAGGAGTAAGGCATCATTCTTATTTAATATAAAATTGGAAGTCATAATCAGAGCTATAAGGTAAGAGAAAGAAGGATATCTAAACAGGAAAGAAGAGGGTCAATTATTCCTCTTTGCAGGCAACATGATTTTACAGAGAAAAACCCTAAGACTCCACCAAAAGAAACTGTTATTACTGATAAATGAATTTTGTAAGGTTGCAGGAAAAAATCAACATATAAAAATCAATAGATTTTTTTACACCAGTAATGACATTTCTGAAAAATAAGAAAGGAGTACCATTTACAACAGCTAAAAAAGTAAAATACCTACAATAAATTTGACAAGGAAGTTAATACTCTATACAATTAAAATTGCAAAATACGTGAAATAAATTGAAGAGGATTCAGTGCAGTTACTATCACATACCAATAACATTTTTTTACAGAAATAGAAGTACTCCTAAAATATGTATGGAATTTCAGAAGACCCTGAATCACCAAAGCATTCTTAAGAAAAAAGTTGACTTTTAAGCATTGTATAAAGTTATAGTAACCAAAACAGCATGGTATTAGTATAAAAACAGACACATAGACTATCTAGATTAGACAATCCAGAATCTTCTCATCAGCACATTCCACTTATTTATTTATAGCCTACTGGTTTTTAAATTCTTTTTTATGTTTTTATTTTTGTTCTTTTTATATGAAAGTGGAAAGCATTTTTACGTATTATAGAGACATGGAGTATAATTTATTCTAATTGGGATCCCATTCTTGTGGTTAAACATGAGGTGGAGTTAAGCTGTTCAAGTATTCAAACATGAACATAGGAAAGTTGTCTAATCCAATGAATTTATATTCCTTCCTCTCCCAAACCTTATTTTGTGTTAGCATCTGCATATAAAAGAGAACATTTGGCCTTTGAGAGGGGCCCCTGGGGGCGGGGAGGGGAGGATTAGCTTATTTCACTTAGCATGATAGTCTCCAGTTCCATCCATTTACCAGCAATTGCCATAATTTTATTCTTCTTTATGGCTAAGTAATATTCCATTGTGTGTATATAAACCACATTTTCTTTGTCCATTCATCTTTTGAAGGGCACCTAAGTTGGTTTCACAGCTTACCTGTTGTGAATTGAGCTGCTATGAACATTGATGTGGCTGTAGTGTGTTGAGTTTAAATACTTTGGGTATATGCCAATGAATGGGATAACTGTGTTAAATGGTGGTTCCATTCTAAATTTTCAAAGGAATCTCCATACTGCTTTCCAGAATGGTTGTACCAATTTGCAGTCCCAACAGCAATGTATGAGTGTATCTTTTCCCCTCATCATCATTATTACTTGATAATTGACATTCAGACTGGAGTGAGATGGAATTTCAATGTAGTTTTAATTTGCATTTCTCTAATTGCTAGAGATATTGAACATTTTTTCATATATTTGTTGACTATGTATTTCTTCTTCTCTGAGTGACTGTTCAGTTCCTTTGCCCATTTATTTGTTGGGGTTTTTTGTTTCTTTGGTGTTAGTTTTTTTGAGTTCTTTATATATCCTGGAAATTAAAGCTCTATCTGAGGTGCAGATGGCAAAGATTTTTTTCCCATTCTGCAGGCACTCTATTCATGTTTTTGATTGTTTCCTTTGTGGTGAAAAAACTTTTTAGTTTGATACCATCCCGTTTATTGATTCTTGATTTTACTTCTTGCACTTTAGGAGTCTTTTTTAAGATTGGTATTAAAACATTTATTAAAATAATGCTATGGGAGTCTTACCGAGGAAGTCAGTTGCTAAGCCAATGTGATGGAGAGTTGGGCCTGCGTTTTCTTCTGGTAGGCACAGGGTCTCTGGACTAAGGCCGAGGTCTCTGATCTACTTTGAGTTGAGCTTTGAACAGGGTGAGAGAGATGGGATAAATTTTATTCTCTTAAATGTGGATTTCCAGTTTTCACAGCACCACTTTTTGAAGAGGCTATCTTCCCTCCAGTGTGTGTTTATGACACCTTTGTCTAATATGAAATAAATGTAATTATGTGGGTTTGTCTCTGTCTTCTATTCTGTTCCATTTGTCTTCATGTCTGTTTTGGTGCCAATACCATGCATTTTTGTTACTACAACTCTGTAGTATAATTTAAGGTGTGCTATTGTGATGCCTCCTGCTTCATTTTTCTTGCTAAGAAGTGCTTTGGCTATTCTAGGCCTCTTATTTTTCCAAATGAATTTCATGACTGCTTTTTCTATTTCCATGAGGACAAAGAAAATTTAAACAGATCCATTTCAAGCAATGAAATTGAAGACACCATCAAAATGCTACCAAAAAAGAAAAGCCCCGGGCCAGGCAGATTCCCATCAAGCTCTACCAGACCTTCAAAGAACTACACCATCATTCCTCAAATCACTCTATAAAACTGGAAAGGAGGGAATACCGCCAAACTCATTCATGAAGCTAGTATTACCTCTGATACCAAAACCAGAAAAAGACAAATCAAGGAAAGAAAACTTCAGATCAATATTGCTGATGAACATAGATGCAAAAAAACTTAATACTGACAAATCACATACAAAATCATATTAATCTACTGTTTTAATTAATTTATTTGTTTTAATTAGTTATACATGACAGTACAATGCACTTATATACTTTGATATATCATACTTAAATGGGATATAATTTCTCATTTTACTGAGTTGTACATGTTGTAGAATCACATTGGTCATGCAGTCATATATACATAAAGTAATAATGTCTGTTTCATTCTACTGTCTTTCTTATCCCCACATCCCCTGCCTTCCCCTCCTTTCACTTCCCTCTACCTAATCTAAGGTAAAGCTATTCTTCTCTAGTGCCCCCTGCCTTATTGTGAATTAGCATCTGCATAGTGGAGAAAACATTTGGCCTTTGGTTTTTTAGATTTGGCTTATTTCGCTTAGCATGATATTCTCTGCCGCGTCCGGCTAACGGAGCCGAGTCCGGCGAGGGACGGCGGGGTTAAAAATACACAGGACACCAAGGTTCTTCATCCAGGAGGGAGCGTGTGCGCGCGCTTTATTGCCAAATTTGTTCCCCTTATATATCTTTTTAACAGCTGTGGGAAATTTCTCAAAAGTGAGGAGGGGAGAGTAATAACTGCGTCCTTGGGTTACCGTCACGTCACCGTCCCCTATCAGGAGGCTCGAACAGGTCAAGATGTTCCCGAGAGACACATATGCACGAGGCAGATAAACAGGGAACCGCAAGCCCGCATCATAGCCTTGTGAGCTGGCCACATTGACATGCATAACAAAGAACTGGGGGTTGAGTCACCAGGGGCCAGGGCGGGCCTGCTATCAACAATTCTCCAACTCCATTCATTTACCTGCAAATGCCATAATTTCATTCTTCTTTAAAGCTGAGTAGTATTCCATTGAGTATATATACCACATTTTCTTTATTCATTCATCTATTGAAGGACACCTAGGTTGGTTCCATAATCTAGCTATTGTGAATTGAGATGCTATACACATTGATGTGGCTGCGTCACTGTAGTATGATGCTTTTAAGTCCTTTGGGTATAAACTGAGTGGGATAGCTGGGTCACATGGTGGTTCCATTCCACTGTTTCTGAGGAATCTCCCTACTGCTTTCCATAATGGTTGCACCAATTTGCAGTCCCACCAGCAATGTATGAGTGTGCCTTTTCCCCCACATCCTCGCCAACACTTATTGTTTCCTGTATTCTTTCTTGATTATTGCCATTCTGACAGGAGTGAGATGAAATCTTAGAGTAGTTTTGATTTGCATTTCTCTAATTGCTAGAGATGTTGAACAATTTTTCATATTTGTTGATCGATTGTATGTCTTCTTCTGAGAACTGTTTATTCAGCTCAGTAGCCCATTTATTGATTGGGTCTTTGTTTTTTGAGTTCTTTATGTATCCTAGAGATTAATGCTTTATCAGAGGTGCGTGTGGTAAAGATTTTCTCCCAATCTGTAGGCTCTTTCTTCAATTTATTGATTGTTTCCTTTGCTGAGAAGAAGCTTTTTAATTTGAATCCATCCCATTTATTGATCCTTGATTTTACTTCTTGTGCTTTAGGAGTCTTGTTAAGGAAGTCAGATCCTAGGCTGACATGGCAAAGATTTGGGCCTATTTTTTCTTCTGTTTGCTCAGGGTCTCTGTTCTAGTGCCTAAGTCTTTGATCCACTTTGAGTTGATTTTTGTGCAGGGTGAGAGATAGAGGTTTAATTTCATTTTGCTACATATGGATTTCCAGTTTTGCCAGCATCATTTGTTGAATAGACTATCTTTTCTCCAGTGAATGTTTTTGGCACCTTTGTCTGGTATGACATAACTGTATTTTTGTGGGTTTGACTCTGTGTCCTCTATTCTGTACCATTGGTCTACAAGGCTATTTTGGTGCCAATAACATGCTGTTTTTGTTACTATAGCTGTATAGTATAGTGTAAGGTCTGGTATTGTGATGCCTCCTGCTTCACTTTTCTTACTAAGGATTGCTTTAGCTATTCTGGGTCTCTTATTTTTCCAAACAAATTTCATAATTGCTTTTTCTAGTTCTATGAAGAATTTCATTGGGATTTTAATAGGAATTGCATTAAATCTGTATAACACTTTTGGTTTTATGGCCATTTTGACAATATTAATTCTGCCTATCCAGTAGCATGGGAGATTTTTCTGTCTTCTGAGATTTTCTTCAATTTCTTTCTTTAGTGTTCTGTAGTTTTCATTGTAGAAATCTTTTAGCTTTTTTGTTAGATTGATTCCCAGGTATTTCATTTTATTTTTTTGAGGCTATTGTGAATGGAGTAGTTTTCCTAACTTCTCTTTCAGTGGATTCATCCCTGATGTACAGGAATGCATTTGATTTATGGGTGATGATTTTATATCCTGCCACTTTGCTGAATTCATTTATTAGTTCTAGAAGTTTTCTGGGAATTTTTTGGATATTCTAGATATAGAATCCTGTCATCAGTGAATACTGGTAGTTTGAGTTCTTCTTTACCTGTGTATTACTTTAATTTTTTCTTTTGGGTAATTGTTCTGGCTAGAGTTGTAAGGATGATGTTGAATAGAAGACGTGAAAGAGAATATCCATGTCTTTTCCCAGTTTTAGAGTAAATGTTTTCAATTTTTCTCCATTTATATTGATGCTGGCCTTGGGTTTAGCATATATAGCTTTTACGATGTTGAGGTATGTTCCTACTATCCCTAGTTTTCTAGTGTTTTTAATATGAAGCTGTGCTGTATTTTGTCAAATGCTTTTTAAGCATCTATTAAGATGATCATATGATTCTTGTTCTTAAGTCTATTAATATGATGAATTATGTTTATTGATTTCCCTATGTTGATGCAACCCTGCATCCCTGGGATGAACCCCACTTGATCGTGGTGCACTGTCTTTTTAATATGTTTTTGTATGCAATTTGCCAAAATTTTATTAAGAATTTTTGCATCTATGTACATGAGGGATATTGGTCTGAGGTTTTATTTCCTTGATGTGTCTTTGTCTGGTTTTTGTATCAGGGTGATATTATCTTTGTAGAATGAGTTTGGAAGGGTTCCCTCCTTTTCTATTTCATGGAATACTTTGAGGAGTATTGGGGTGTATTCTTCTTTGAAAGTCTTGTAGAACTCTGCTGAGAATCCATCTGGTCCTGGGCTTTTCTTGGTAGGCTTTTTATGGTGTGCTCTACTTCATTACTTGAAATTGATCTGTTTAAATCGTGTATGACCTCCTCATTCAGTTTGGGTAGGTCATATGTCTCTAGAATATTTTCTATTAGATTTTTTCTATTAGAGTATAAATTTTCAAAATAGCTTCTAATTATCTTTCTGTATTTCAGATGTATCCATTGTAATATCTCCTACTTCATTTTGTATTTTAGTAATTTGAGTTTTCTCTNATTTTCTGTTATTATTGAAAAGATTATGCATTCCTTTTGGTTTGTATCTCTGCTCCTTCATCTATTCTGATACTCTTAAATTTGGTCTTTTCGTGTTATCCCATAATTCTTGGATGTTCTGTTCATGGCTTCTTACCATCTTCTCTGCAGACAAAATGGAGTCACATTTGCTTCTACTATCACATTCCCACTGGATTTAGTAGGTTTGATGTCAATCTTGCACATCATTAGGCCTCAGTTTCTTTTTTATCCTTCTGTGTCTAAGGGACCACACTGGGCTCACAAGACCATAAGTCTGACCTCACCTACTTCTTGTGTATATGGTTTCAATCAGTGGGCCCTGGCCTTGCAAGTCCAGGTTTTCTTTTTCTTCTACTCCATCAAAATAGTGGGTTAATAGTTCAAACTTATTGACAGTTTGGAGATTTAGGCAAGGAGTTCGAAGTGGGACCCGGGAAGCACAATTTTGGGGGAACGAGGAGTTGTCCCACTTATTAGTTGGGTTGTGGAAGCAAGAGTGCATGGTAATTTCAAGATTATATATTTTGTCTTCATTGTCTGAGGTTCTGTCTTCCAATTGTTCTAGTCTGTTGGTGACACTTCCTATTGAATTTATAATTTGGTTTACTGATTCCTTGATTTGGAGGATTTCTATTTGTTTTTTTTTTTTTCATAATATCTAACTGTATTGAAGTGATCTTTCACTTCCTGTATTTTTCTTTGATTTCACTCCTTATACTATCCTTCACTTCACAGATCAATTTATATACTATCTGAACTCCTTCTTGGACATTTCTTCTACTGTGTTATCAGTGGCTTCTGTTGTTGAAGCATCTTGGTTTGTTTGGGGCACTTTATTCCCTTGTTTTTTCATGTTGTTCATGTGTCTTCCCATCTAGAAATATGGATCTAAGGCAGCATAAATTCTTCCCTGTAGACTTATGGGGTCCCTGAAGGTTCCCAGCACCTCATCTTTAAAGGTGAGACCAATAGCAACAGCACCCAGTGTACACAACGTATAGCCTTAAACCTAATAGCTCCCACTAAGGCGTCTACTGCTGTCTCACATTCAACCACAATGATGAGTTCAATAACTATAGTATAAACAGAAAATTTGTGAAAACAGTTTACAATTTCAATTGGTGGATGAGAGGACAGAAGTAGTGTAGTATGCGATGTTCATGAGATAGGAAGAGAGAAGTCAGAAGTAAAAATTCACAGGAAGAGTGGAAGAGGAGCCAACAGAGATTGGCTGTGGGTTGGAGAAAAGTTGGAAAGAAAATCCAAGACAGTAGATGAGAGGAAGAATACGAACAAAGAGAAAAAAGTAAAGACATAAGAATGTAACAAAAATGTAAAACACCATTCATATATCATTGTCCTCCACACACTGATGCATAAAAACATATTGTCCCAAATATGGTAGAGAGATTAGTGAATCAAAAAATAAAATAAATAATTCTTGCTGGAAAGTCGAACTGCCTCAGTGTTCAACAGTTTCTCAGCCCTGTCTCTGACATCCCTCAGGATCACCAAACCCAGATCAGCCCTCGCAAACCCAGCCTCTATCCCACCGATCTGGGCTTCAGATACCTCAGGCTCGGCCACCTGCAGTCCCAAGACCTCAGTGCTGCTCCTACTTGCAGAGAGACCACCAGGATATACTCATGCAAAGGGGCTACCCCGAGATGCAGCAGCAAGACAAGGGCCACCAGCACTCTTAGCAGGAAGACCCCAGGCTCCTCCAAACCCACAGGCACCCCACACTGGACCTGCAGGTTCCATCTGGGATCCCCAGACAGAGGCTCTTGTGGTGGTGAACCTGCTGGCACCTGGGCCTAGGCCCCGGATGATGTCCCAAAATGGGTGCAGCCACATACAACCAAACCTGGAGCCTCCCCCGCAGCAGTCCTCTCGGCCGTGGTAGCAGCAGTAGTGGTGGTGGCTGTTGGCAGCAGGCGCGGGTCAGCAGGAGCAGCAGCTGCAGCTGTGGGGGCAGCATCACCAGGAGATCTCCAGGGATCAGCAGCAGTGTCACCTTCAGAGCATCCAGATCAGGGGTGTCTCCTGTGGCAGCAGCACCCGGAAAGAAGACCTCCAGGTAACCTCAGGCTGGCAGCAGTGGAATCAATAGATGCAAAAAATTTTAATAAAATACCGGCAAATCACATATAAAATCATATTACTCTACTGATTTTTGACAAAGATATAAGAACTTGGAGACAGGAAATTCTCTCACTGAATAGTGGGGGCAAATTGGATCTTCATGTATAGAGAATTCAGATTTCTATCTCTCACTATCTTAAAAAGTAACTCAGAATAGATCAAATACTTAAATATAAAAAACTCTGAAAATAATGGAAGAAAACACTTCAGGACATTAGTCAGGGCAAAGACTTTTTTGGATATATCCCTCAAAGCC
Organism: Marmota marmota marmota; assembly: GCF_001458135.2. Lineage (NCBI taxonomy): Eukaryota > Metazoa > Chordata > Mammalia > Rodentia > Sciuridae > Marmota > Marmota marmota. The sequence goes on from NW_026000037.1 coordinate 1,622,800, forward strand.
AGGCAACAAAAGCAAAAATTAACAAGTGGAATTGAAAAGCAAAGGAGACAATCGGCAGAGTCACAAGGCCACTGATAGAATGGGTGAAGATATTTGCAAACTTTTCATCTGGCAAGGGATCAATTTTCAGAATATACAAGGAACTTAACAGCAAATGATCGTCATCATCATCCAGGTGTAAGTGGGTAAATGATCTACATATATATTTCTCAAAAGGAATGTAAAGGTTCGTCAAGCATATGAAAACATGTTCAATATCACTAAGCATCAGGAAAGTGCAAATCCATACCATCATGAGATATCATCTCACCCCGGTTGGAATGGCAGTTACCCAAACCACCAAAAAATGGTCGTCAGGACATGGAGAAAGGTGAATGGCCATACACCATCAATGGAAACAGGAACCTGTTAAACAGTATGAAAGTTTCTCAAATCTAGAAATAGAATGACCTTATGATCCAGAAATCCCACATCTGGATATATAACCAAAGGATATGAAGGGACAGCTGTACTTGCATATTTACTGAACTATTCACAATAGCCATATATGAAATCAACCCAGTTTCCACCAACATATGAAGGTATAAAGAAAATGTGGTATATATGTGCACAGTAGAATATTATTCATTTGTAAAAAAATGAAATTCTATAATTTGCAGTGACCTGAGTGGGACTGGAGGACATTATTTAGACATATGAGCCAGGCAGAGAAGGACAAATACCACATGCTCTCATTTATATACACAAACTAAATAGGTGATCTCAAAGAAGTAGATAATGGAATCCTGGTTGCTAGAGTCTGGGAAGTATGTGGGCATAGGGCCAAGAGCCTGGTCAGCAGGTACAGGCGCAGGAGGAATGACTTCCACGTGTTCTATGATATGTGGGATAACTATGGATATTTCAAAATATCTAGTAGAGAGGGTTTGAAAGTCCCCAACATAAACTAATGACAAAAGTCTGGAATGATACATATGCCAGTTACCCTGATCTGATCATTAAACATTGTATGCGTGTGTCAAAATGTCAAATTTTACCCCCAAAATATATACAATTACTATGTTGTCAATTGGAAATAAAAATATAATAAAACCCAAAAAGTAAATATAACAAATTTGTAATATATGATACATGCAGAGATATATAGCTTTTATCTCTGTTCCTTCCATCCCAAAAGGGAGTAATTCTCTTTCTATAAAAATATATACACACAGCTGGGAGCAGTGACCCACACCTGTAATTCCAGGGGCTTGGCAGGAGGCTGAGGCACGAGGATTGCAAGATTAATACCAGCCTTTGCAACTTATCAAGGCTCTAAGCAACTTAGCAAGAACTTGTTTCAAAATAAAAAATAAAAAAGGCTGGGGATGTGGCTCAGGTGTAAAGTGTCCCAGGTTCATTGTCTGGCGAAAACTCACACAAACACACATACGTATACATTACGTGTACTTATATAAATCATCATTTAATTTCTATCATGTTATTTTTAATATAAATATATGTGTAGTATTCATACAAAATATATAGGGAGGGATGTTGCTTGCTTTTCATGCTTTGCTCTCATGGTGTGCCAGCAGTAGTTTCTTAAGGTTATTAGAGAAGAAGAGACTAAAAGGCCAGGAAGTGGGATGATGACTGAGTCAGGAGTGAGGATGACTGTCTCAGACCCGGGTTGTGACTGATTATAAAGGTGAAAGTAAGTCAAGCAACAGAGGGGGATAGGATCTAAAACAGAACATCGGAGACAAAGGGGAGGGATGAGTCCAAGACAACCCTGTGGCTTTGAGCTGGTGGCTGGCGGTACCCTTCACAGCAGTAGAGAAGTCAAGAGTGGAATCTGAGTTAGCTGAAAAGACTGAAAATCTTACATATATTTTAAAGGTGACAATATATACACACAGCTGGGAGCTGAAAATTGTCAGTTGAAAATATTTACCAATTTAAAATAAAATAATAGAGACTTTGAGGAAGTTTTGGAGTAAAGATGAAAAGTTGGGAATCATTGCAAAGAGGAAGCTATTGAAGCTGTGAGAAAGTAAGTCGTCTGTTTTCAGGGAATATGAAGAGTTCTACAGTTAGAACCTACAGGAAGACATAGTTGGCATAAGAGGAAACATATGGAGTTTTTGACAGGTGGCAAGTGAGGCTAGCAGAAATTCCAAGAATAGAATAAACATTCTCAAGTGCTGCCAAGGGAACAAGAAGAATGAAAACTACAAAAATATCACTGGTTTTGCCAACTAAGAGTCTGCTGGTGACTCAGAAAAGGATTTGCTCTAAGATACTCTGATTGCCCCTACAGAAAGGCCCCAAATCTGCATTTTAACAAGATTACAGGTGATTTGATGCAGGAGATACTTGCATCACTTGTGAGTTGGCTTTCAATTACTGTAACAAAATACCTGAGGTAAGCAACTTAAAAAAGAATAAATGTTAATTTTGACTCACAATTTTGGAAATTTCAGTTAGGGCTACTTGGCCCCATTGCTTTTGGGCCTCTGACAAGGTGGTACATCATGTTGGGAGAAAGGTGCTTACCTCATAGTGTCCTGGAAGCAAAGAGAGAGGGAGAAAGGGATCAGGGTCCCAATATCCTCTCCAAGTGACACCCCAAATTCCTTTCATTAGGTCTCACCTCTTCATTGTCCCACCACTTCCCAGCAGTGCATGGGCTGGGGACCAAGGCTTTACACAAGGGACTTGAGGGAGAGTCGAAGTTTAAACCATAGCAACCACACTTTGGAAAACTGCCCTGTAGAAGAATAAAAGGTCTGTAGTGGCAGACCAAGATGGAATGAGTGGGGGTGAGGACCTGGAGATGCCCACGGCATTCTGCCCTCTGGCAGGCACCCTGGGGATGAGGACAATGTGGTGTGGCTGGGAGATCATTATATGTTTGTCCATGATCCTGGGGAGATTTCACAAGTATGCACAGATTTTATGGTGGAGTTACCTCTCGTGATGTGTGTGCTTGTTTGGGGGCATGGTAGAGGTTAGTCTGAGAACTGGCCCTGCTGTAATTGATCAGCTGTGCCTAGGGAACCTGTGTGTGTGAATGCAGCACTGACACGGTTGAAGCCAAAAGGAGACAAACCAACCAAGAGGAAGAGAAGAGTTAAGTGGAAGTAAAGGAGACTCATTGAACAGGGGCACACGTGTCCAGGGTATTCCCAAGTGCAAGTCCTTAGAGATTCAGCCCTGGTCTGTATTTTGTCAGGCTTGCCTCTCTCTCATCCCCAGTTGAACTCCGTAACTGTGAAAACACAGTGGTAATTCTCACGGTGGTGGATTATGAATGGGGATGGACAGTATTCAGTGCCTTCAGCCTTTAAGGGACTCTGAGGTGTCTGGTCAGCTGGAACATGAGACAGTCAACTTGAGCCTCAGAAGCCCATTCTTTATTGCACTGTGCAATAATACCATTTCCTCACCTGCATCATGGCATAACAAAGGGTAGAAAGTACTGCTCTGAACTTAATGAAGATGTGGTGTTTGCTGGTGGAAATGTACATTAACATAGTGACTATGAAAAGCAGTGTGGAGGCTCCTCAGAAAAACAGAACCAGCACATGATCCAGCCCTCCATGCCTGGCCCACAACAGAGGCCCCTGCTCACCCTCGCCTGCCACGGCACCCTTCAAGACAGCCACGTCCTGAAAGTAGCCAGATGCCGTCAGTGGATGAATGGGTGAGAAACGTCACGTGTATACACTGAGTATTAGACAGTCAGGAAGAAGGAAATTGTGTTGCTTGCAGGAAAATGGATTGAACTGCAGATCATTATGTGAAGCAAATTAAGCCAGCTCAGAAAGACGGGTACTGCTTGTTTTTCTTGTATGTGGAATCTAGGGGGAAAGAGGATGTGAAAGTAGAGGGGACCTATTAGACAGGAAAGGGGTGCAGGGGAGAGGGGAGCAGGACAATAGAGAGAGCAGGAACAATCAGAGTATGTCACATGTGTGCATGAGATTGCTAAAATGAAAGCCATCGTTTTCTACAATTATTATGGGCTAATAAATATAATTTTAAAAAGAAAATTTTACAACTTCAGAAAATATGATGCTGTGGATTATGTAAATATGTGGTGGCTGTAGGAGGTACAGCAGTTATGTCTGTAGGGAAAGGGGGACCTTTGGACTTGGGGGCAGACTGCACCCTTCCTAGCATTGTGCATGGCCCAGGCTCTATCCCAACTCTGCAAAATAAGCCAAAAGTTGGCTTGGGAAGAATTCACATGTGATAAAGAACATGACGGATCATATTTTTGGTTTTTGTTTATCTAACTGCCTCTTTTGGGTGTGTGTTTTGGTTGGTATCCACACACTCTTTTTACCGTTTTCTTTTAAGTCTTTGTCCTTTGGCTTAAAATATGGGTTTTTAGAAACAATGTGTTTATAAGCACCTGGGTCTGTTTTTTGTCTCATGCTCGGTCCCTTGCAAGCTGCAGTGCTCGGTCACTTACGTTCAATAGGCTGAGGGCGAGTCGGTCAAGTCCCCTTCTTGGCTGTTTGTTTCTTTTTGTCTCACTTTTGTTGTTCCTTTTATCATCCCCTTTTTGCCATACTTTATGTTAAGTAACCATTTTCAACATGATATTTCCTTCTGTTACTTTCCTTTTAGAGCTTATCCTAGATCATGATGTTCAACTTGGACTTATTGTAGAAGACCTTAATCCTTCCTAAACAATGAAGGATCCTGCCACATTCAGTAACACTGATCCTCTTCTTTGTTTTTGTGGTGCAGGGCCTCATGCATGCTACACAAGGGCTGCACCTCAGCCTCTGCTGAGCTTGCCTACCCCTTAAATGTTTGTTTCATCCTGATTTCTGGGGATTCTAGGTGTAGAATTCCAAATTGCCAACAGTTTGGGTTTATTACTATTATTATTATTATTATTATTATTACATCATAGGAGTTTCTAGAAGATGGCAGAAGTGAACTAGGCAGCAAGTCCTGACCTTCTCACAACACAGAGAGGAGGCAGTGAAGGAAAGCAGAATTGAGAAGTGCGTGACAAAATAACTGCTCTGAGACTCAACTTTTACAAACTCTGAGAGCTGGAACGACTTGAAGACTGTTGCTGGTATAGAAAATAAGTGCAGAATTCCCCAACCTCAAACCAGAAGCAGGGTGGTGAGGAGTGGACAACAGAGAAAGAAGGAGTAGAAAAACTCTTAAGCTCGCCCATTAAGAGCATTGGGAAAGGCAGACTAAATTTAAAGTGTGACAGGAACAGCAGGGTCATTAAAAGAGCAAATAGCTTAAAATGGTGAAAAGATGGCTGAGCTGGGGGTCCGCAGCCATCTTATGAAGCCTTCCGCCAACCAGTCACTCCCTTAAACCACCACAGCATCTTCCCACACTCAGGCAGCTGCAGACTAAACCAGAGGGAAGTACCCTGCAGGGGGCCTCTTAAGAATTCGGCTAGAAAGAACTTCTAGAGGGATTGCTACTAGCTGAAAATCTAAGCCCTTTTCCTTCCCTCACCTAGAAGAAGGGGAGTTGGGAGGAGGAGACCTGTGCGGGCCAGTACACCTAACCCAGTGCTGTGCTCAGCCTTGGAGTACACAACCCAGGCAGGGGCGGAGACTCCTGCTCAGCCTCCATGGGGCCCCGGCAAAGACAGAGCAGCAAGACAGCTTGGACCCTGAGCAGAGGAACATGGATCCATCAGGACCACACCAGCCCTGACCACTGATATTGCGGGGAGGTTCCCTGGGGAGCCTAGGGACTGTCCCCTTGATCATAGGGCCTAAACAAGGCAGAATCTGCCTGAGTATCCAGGGACATAAAGACCCAGTTCCCAGATGGTGTCAGCCACTGGCAGAAAGCCACTAGAAGTCGCTGAGTACCTCAGGAAACTTAAGCAGAGGGAGTTGGTCCTAGGCAGCAGGGAGTGACTGCTCCCAGCCTGACCCATCACCACAACCAGCAAGTGAAAGGGCATTGTTTGGACAGTCTGCATTAGCACTCATGAATCACAATCTGGCAGTGGACACGAGAACCCACTTGAACCACCTGAGTCCCTTCACTACAGAGCCCCCAGACAGTGGTGCTGACTGTGGGCATGCTCTGTACCGCAGAACACATGTGGAATCTGTGCCGTAGACAGCCACCAGGAGCTTCACCACCACGGGAAGGAAACTGCAGAGAGGAGAAGGAACTCTCCTCTCCCACAGCAATCACAGGGACACTCCAGAGCCTGTATCCTGCACCTCTGACCACAGCAGTGCATCCTCAGAGCAGCCTGCTGCAGGCCCTCAGCTGATAAACCAGAACCAGCCCACGGGAGGGAATTGGCTCCTGTGCCCCTCCAACTCGAGAGAGAGATCCTCAGCCAAAGACTGTTGACATCTGCTCAATGTCCAAGCCTCAATGAAATCCAAACCATTGACATGGTTTACTATAAACAACTCTGATGTCAACTTTGATCACATAAACAACTCTTTAACTTGATTGATAGTTGTTGCCTTAAGAGCCAACACTGTATCTTCAACTCATTGAATGCACTTCTTCTAATGGTTTAAAGCATTAATTTCTTTGTTTCCCTAGCTCTACTTGACACATGTTCCTCTTACTCCCTGTTTGTCCTCTTACTACTTCAAGTCCCCACCCTCTATCTATTCTCCCTTCTACCTCTGTGTGTGTTATTCATTTCTATCTTTTCTTTCTTTTTCCTGATTTTGCTCAATCTTTCTTCTCCCCCCTTTTAGCCCTCAAATAATGTTATAGCAATTTTACTAAATTTAATAACAAATTTTTCAACCTGTTACAGAACTTTACTACAAGTTTATACCTTGGTTTGAGAAACTGTGGAGAACAATATCAAGTTTCCACTTTTCATAATGAATAGTACGCAGCTTGGTTCTGAAGTGATAGTAGTAAGTAGGATTCAGTGGAATCTCTCAAAGTTGAGCTGATAACTGGGATCAGTAGAGATCACACATCAAGTTAAAGTGTCAATATCTGGCTATTCATCCAACACAAACTGGATATTTCTTAAGATAAAGAAGCTCACAAAATAGCCCTTTGCTTAAAAGAAGAAATGATAACCATCCCAATAGATGGAAAGACATAAAAATCATATGAAAATGCAAGGCAATGAGCCCACCCAATCAGCCCATGAGGCTTCAACAGCTGACTTCATCAACACCACACTGGAAGAAATGTCAGAGAAAGAACTTAGAAGGTTCATGGTTAAAATGTTCTATGAGCTGAAAGAAGATGTAAGGGGAGAAATTAGGAAAAAAAAAATTCAGGACGTGAGAGATCATGTCAATAAAAAGATAGAGACTCTGAAAAAGAACCAAATAAAAATCCTAGAAATGAAAGACTCAACAAACCAAATCAAAAATCCAATGGAGGGCTGGGGTTGTGGCTCAGTGGTAGAGTGCTTGCCTAGCATTGTGAGGCACTGGGTTCAAGCCCCAGAACCACATTAAAAATAAATAAATAAAATAAAGATATTGCATCCATCTACAACTAAAAATATATATATTTTTTAAAAATCCAATGGAAAGTATTACCAATAGAGTAGACCACTTTGAACACTGAGTTTCAGGCCTCAAAGACAAAGTATACAATCTTGAAAATAAAATCAACCATAAAGAAAAGATGTTAAAAGAATAAGACAAAAATATTCAATAAATCTTGGATAATGTGAAGAATTACAACCAAGAATCAAGAATCATTCTAAGATATCATCTTGAAAGGCCAAGGCTCGTCGTCGGAGATGAAAACGCACACACGGATAGAAAGCAGTGACAAAGATGAAGCACTTTATTGCAAACTGCTGCTAGCTTATATAGAAAGTGAGAGTCAGTTATCTTAAACCAGGAAGCTCCCGGGGCCAATTATAGTAAAGGTCAGGTCATCTCCTATGGTGCACGCACGTCCGCCCTGCATAAGATTCATGGGGGAATGAACTGTTCATGAGCGTGGAAGACGGGAGGACCAATTAGTGAATTTTCAAAACAATTTGTTATCCACCCATAGGCAATTTGCCCGCTGCCATGTTTGAAAGGCCTGGGGAGTTCTCAGGGAAACTCCCAACATATCTCACTTCAGTCAGAATGGCAGCTATTATGAAGACAAACAACAATAAGTGTTGGCAAGGATATGGGGAAAAAGGCACGCTCATACATCACTGGTGGGACTGCAAATTGGTGCAGCCAATATGGAAAACAGTATGGAGATTCCTTGGAAATCTAGGAATGAATCACCATTTGACCCAGCTACCCCTCTCCTCGGTCTATACCCAAAGGACTTAAAAACAGGGACACAGCCACATCAATGTTTATAGCAGCACAATTCACAAGAGGCCAAATTTAAGAATCAGTGGGGTAGATCAAGGCTCTGAAATACAAGCTAAAGGGATGCATAATCTTTTCAATGAAATAATATCAGAAAATTTTCCAAACCTTAATAATGAGATGAAAATTCAAATACAAGAGGCATATGGGATGGCAAAAATACAAAATTGCAACAGATCCACTCCAAGGCACATTATAATGAAAATGTCTAACATACAGAATAAGGACAGAATTTCAAAAGCTACAACAGAAAAGTGGCTAATCACACTTAGAAGTAAACCAAACTGGACTTCACTGATTTCTGGACCCTCCCTAAAGCCAGGATGACTTGGAATGATATATACCAAGCTCTGATAGAAAATGGATGCCAACCAAGAATACCATAGCCAACAAAATTAAGCTTCAGATTGAAGATGAAATAAAAACCTTTTATGATAAATAGAAGCTAAAAGAACTCATAACCATAAACCCTGTCCTACAAAACAGTCAATAAAATATTTCTGTGAAAAAATAAATGAAAAATAAAATGAAAACCAGCTAGCTTAAAGAGGAATTACACTACATATATAGTCAAAGTAGAATCAGGTTTGATTTAAGCATTAGTACTACATTAAAATGGAGCCAGCACTGTGCATACTTGTAATCCCAGTGACTCAAGAGTCGAAGGCAGGAGGAGTATGTGTTCAAAGCCAGCCTCAGACACAGAGACTAACCCACAAAATTATAATTATCTTATATTAGACAAAGGTGCCAAGAACATGCATTGAAGAAAAGATAGTATCTTCAATAAATGGTGCTCGGAAAACTGGAAATCCATAAGCAACAAAATGAAATTAAACCCCTATCTGTCACCATGCACAAAACTCAACTCAAAATGGATCAAGGACTTAGGAATAAAACCAGAGACTCTGTGTCTAATAGAAGAAAAAGTAGGAACAAATCTCCATCATGTGGGATTAGGCCCCAACTTCCTTAATAAGACTCCTATAGAGCAAGAATTCAAACCAAGAATCAATAAATGAGATGAACTCAAACTAAAAAGTTTCTTCTCAGCAAAAGAAACAATCTTTGAGGTGAATAGAGAGCCTACATCTTGGGAGCAAATCTTTACCCCTCACACATCAGATAGAGCACTAATCTCTAGGGTATATAAAGAACTAAAAAAGTTAAACACCAAAAAAACAAATAACCCAATCAATAAATGGCCAAGGACCTGAATAGGCACTTCTCAGAAGAGGACATACAATCAATCAACAAGTATATGAAAAAATGTTCATCATCTCTAGCAATTAGAAAAATACAAATCAAAACCACTCTAAGATATCGTCTCACTCCAGTCAGAATGGCAGCTGTTATGAAGACGAACAACAATAAGTGTTGAGGAGGATGTGGGGAAAAGCCACGCTCATACATTGCTGGTGGGAATGCAAATTGGTGCAGCCAATATGGAAAGCAGTATGGAGATTCCTTGGAAATCTAGGAATGGAACCACCATCTAACCCAGCTATCCCTCTCCTTGGTCTATACCCAAAGGACTTAAAATCAGCACATACTACAGGGACACAGCCACATCAATGTTTATAGCAGCACAATTCTCAATAGCTAAACTGTGGGACCAACCTAGATGCCCCTCAGTGGATGAATGGATAAAAAAATGTGGCATATATACACAATGGAATATTACTCAGCAATAAAGAGAATAAAATCATGGCATTTGCAGGTAAATGGATGGAGTTGGAGAAGATAATGCTAAGTGAAGTTAGCCAATTTCAAAAAAACCAAATGCCGAATATTTTCTTTGATATAAGGAGGCTGATTCTTAGTGAGATAGGGAACGAGAGCATGGGAGGAATAGATGAACTCTAGGCAGGGCAGAAGGGTTGGAAGGGAAGGGAGGGGGGATGGGGTTAGAAATGATGGTGGAATGTGATGATCATTATTATCTATAAGACACAAATTGGTGTGAATATACTATGTTAAAAACCAGAGATATGAAAAATTGTGCGGTGTATGTGTAATAAGAATTTTAATGCATTCCACTGTCATATATAATATAAATAAATAAGTCAGTAAGTAAAATTTAAAAGAAAAAAGAAAGCAGGGTGGTAGATTGCCAAGCAGAGATAAGAAAGCCAGCCATTTAGGTCCCATAAGCCACTTGAATTTAAGAGTGGCACTTTTTTTCCTTTTGGTCTCAAATTGGTTTTCCAGTTGGTAATCAGGCCAAGTTTGGATGCAGAAGATCATTCTAACTGGGGTTAACTATTTTAATCAAAGGGAGGACATTTGGCAGCTAGTTGTGCCCTCAAAATTCCTTGCATGTCCCCTCTGTCCTTTTGAGTCCTCATACTCACAGGACCATGATTTCATATTGTGCTCCTCAATTTGAAGAGGGAAGCAGTCAGTGCTCTGGGTGAAGTCTCCACTAGAGAAAATAAATAATGTGGATTTTTGAACTAGGACAGATGAAGGGTGGTTTCACTCTGAGTGAGACAGATTTTCTGTCTTTTTCCAGCTGAGGGGAATCTCATTTTAAAGCAAGGGGAGCTCTATCTTGAGAACATCTCACAATGGGTCCCTGTTTAAGAGACAGTATGGACAGAACTGGGGTAGAAGATCAGAAACACAGATGGGTTTAGGGCCAGATGGTGGCCGATATTTGGTACCCTGAGGGCGGCTGGGGTCCGACTGGGAACATGAGACCTTCATGCAGCACCGGGAGTGGCCCTGGCCACTGCCTTTAGTTATCTCAGGCCTTCCTCTGTCCCACACACAAATTTCTTCCACAGAAAAGAAACAAGCAAGTCAGGACTGACTTTCCCAACCCCTGGATGAAGGGGAATCCCACCCACCTCTTGGCTGTAAATGAAGAAGAGGCTGGGGGAGGGCCTGACCAGGGGCTTATGGAGCAGGGAGTCCGTGGGAATTAATCGTAGAGCAGAGCAAGGGCTGGCAAATGAGGGCTTAGTGCAAAGGTGAAAGGAAGCTTAGAGGTAGGAACCTCAGGCCATTTGCCATTTTGTTGGAGGAAATTGTCTAACTCCTGGAGAATTTTTGGATCCAAGGTCCAGAATTCTGAATTTGGACTACTGACTTAGGTTTTCTAGTGTATATTGTGGCCAGATCTGAGAAGTAAGCCTAATGAGGCAGAAGTCCTTAAAATTATTTATGAGATAACCTGAGGGGTCCCATTGATAGGAGACCTCATGTAGGGGAGGTATGACGGGGTGGCAACTTGAGATCAAAGCATTTGGTTACCATTTCCCACCTTTCCCCCTGATGTTTGATCATCACCAGAGTTCCACCAGAGAAGGAGCGGGCGTCCCCTGCTACAGTCTCTGAGTGGTGGTGGTCGTAGGGGAACCCAGGGTCTGGACAAGCCAAAGGTGGAGGTCTTGGGCAGGGCACTTCTAAGAAAAAGCACAAGGGATCCTTCCTCTGAAGAACGAGAAGGCTGGTGTGCTTACGGGAACAAAATGGCAAGAAATACTTTCTGACCCAGAGGTCTTAAGGGTGTAAGGGAAGTGGCAGATTTGGGAGGAAAGGGTAGAAAGAGGGTGCCTCCCACACTAACAAAGGACTTCATACAGATTCCTGCTCCGTCCATGTAGCAATAGGGCAGCAAAAACCTGGCTCAAGGATGGGGTCAGTTTGGGGTCACATACTGGCCGCCGTTTAGCCAAAGTGGACTGCAGAGGGTGTGAAGGGTCTCCTTCTATAAGGGAAGGGGCGAACAGTCCGTCTGGGAATTCAGCTGAAGCCACAGGAGCCCTGGTCGGGAGCTTCCCTGACCTCAGAGAATCACAGGGGTGCTGAATGATCAATGGTCACTTCCCAGGACTGGTCAGCCACATGACATGACTGTTGGGGAAGGGGTCATTGAGATGGGGAGGGGTAAAACCCCTTAACTCCCGTTCCTAGGTTCTGGCACCATAATGAAAGCAAAATAACCCAAACAGGGACAGACCTCAAGGGATCAGCAAGGCTCTCTTTATTAAGCAGCAGAACAGCACATTTCCAGGAGAGAAAACGGCACTGTTACAAGAGGCACCTGATTTTTACAGGGTTTAGTGAGACTCAATCACATCGGAATGTGCAGTGAGACTTAGTCATATACCTTAATCACAGCGGCATGTGTTGTTGGGCAGTCAGAGAAAAGTTGTAGCAAGGAAAGTTATGAAAGTTCAGAGCCCATTTTGGCTGGGAAATGGTGGGAATCCAAATCTGGGGCCCACGGTCCTCCCTTCTCCCTGGGGCTGCTGTTTTCATATCCTTCACTTGGTACCTTTTTTCCTATGTTTTGTTATGGTTGTTGTTTTGCTTTTTCTTGTTACCTTTTTTCTCTGCTCTTCAGCTTGGAGATGTGTGTGTGTGTGTGTGTGTGTGTGTATGTCTTTCTTTTATGTCTTTTTAAAAATTTTTTTATTAGTTACACATGACAGTACAATGATCTTGACAATTCATACATTTGAATCAAATGGGGTATAATTTCTTATTATTCTGATTGTACAGTTTGCAGAATCACATTGGTCATACAGTCACCTGTGTATGTATTTTGTGTGTGTGTGCATGCTCGCAATATTTTTCTTGAAACCTAAATTGTTAGGCATCACCAGTGATTTTCACACAGAGACAAAATGAGTTCCAATTGATGTAGTTTGGGACAAAAAGGGAGAAAAACAAGTAAAATAAAAGTGTCACCAATTCTGTGGGTACTTTAGCTCGTGCAGGATACAAATCAAAACATGCTGACAAAGATGGTGTTAGGAAAATTTATTTACTGCATTGATTCACACAGTAAGATAGCTGCCCTATGGGCAGAGTAACAAGGAATCGGGGGTGAACAGCCGGTACACATTTTGGGACTGGAGATGAACATATTCACAAGCTGTTGCACTTTCTCATTGCACCTGTGCCAATTTTCACATGGTAAAAAATGTGCCTATGATTGTGTTAGTCTCTCCCCCCCCACCCCCCCCATGGATTTTTAAAATGTTAATGAATCCAAGTGAGAGTGTCTGTTACTCTTAGGCAGGAAGCTGTGGCCAGACCCCTTGGCTGTGCTCGGATGCTGCCCTGTGCGGAAGGTCCCTGCTGCCCATCTCAAGCTAGGAGCTGCAGCTCTTTTCTTTCCAGGTCACCAACTTAACCTTACCCTTGCACTCCTGCCTCAGGCTGAAATCCCGGACCTGGGGGGCCCCAAAAGACCTCCAGGAGCCGAATCCCAGGCAAGCACACAAGAGTCTTTATCGCAAGCTCGAGCCTGGACTCACAACCGTTCCCGACACCGCGGTTCTGAGGAGTGAGTCTCAGTCCTTTGTTCAGTGAGATTTTATAGGTTTTGGGGGATACGCTACGTGTCACAAATGACACAGCAAATCATTTCACACCGCGGGAGAATCAAACAACCACTCTTAACGTTGATTAGCACATTCACTGGCGGGAACAAGTTGGGTAAGGGTGATTGGTGAGTTCAAGGGGTGGATACCTTTGAACTGATTGGTTTAAGCCGCGAGGATTTGCAAGGGTGTCCGTGCTGAATTACACGGTTTCCTAACATATTATCAATCACCGAGACTACTGGGGGGGGTCCCCTGGCGTTCCAGACATCTTCCCTGTCTCACGCTGATTGGTTGTTGCTAGGGGGTTGCTATGGGTCATCAGGTCAGGCCTTAGGCCTCACACATTCTTTGGTGTTTCCAGGAACTAGCGTTGCAGAGTCAGGGACACCTGGCACCACAGACCTCTCCTGTTATTTACAGACAAACAACTCAGCAGGGGGGCTACGTGCCTAGGAACACTCCGTGGGTTTTCTAAGAACAAGGGTCACACACACACCACCCCCCCTCCTTTGGACAGGCTTTGCTCTGAGGTAGAGGCTGGTTCTCAAAAATGGAGTCACATCAGTCTCTCAAGGTGTTCCTGGATCCCCGCCCCAGTAGCTAGTCAAGGAAGTTGGCAGTGATGCCTGTCCTCCTCCTCTGCTCTTTGTGTGTCCCCTGATCCTCAGCTGTTCCCCTGGGTGGGTGACTTCTTTGCCTGGTGGTGTACTTTGCATCTCAATTCTGTAGTGTCTGTCTTTGGTGTTCTTGAAATCTGAAGATTGTTCCAGTTTTCTTTGGCAGTACTATTGAGGAGAGAGCTAACAGGATTTTCTGGGTTTCTATTTTGTGCCTATTTTCTGGGTATCTATCTTGTAGCTATCGTGCTATTTTATAGCAGGGCTCAATTTCCCCTTTTCACCCCCAATCAGTCACTTCAGTCAGAACGTGGTCCTTTACCTGTCTATGATTTAACTGCATGAAAAAACCCCCACTGGCCAAAAGGAAGTCTCAGCTTTCATTTCACCAATTTTCTGGTAGAAATTGAGGTTACATGCCTCCTTGAGCTCTAGGGCCTCAAAACTGACCAAGCTGAAGTCTCTAGCGTGGGAGATTAAAAGAACAAATTCTTGAGTACCATATGAAAAAGCCCCTCTTATCCTGCTCCTGGATCCCAGACCTGTGCACCCTGGCTGTGGGGAGACTGCTACGCGCTGACTGCTGGTTTGACACGCTTCATCCTCACAGGATTGTTTCCAAGCTGGGGATGTCATTAGACCTCATGATGGCAGGCCACTCATGGTTTTATTGAGCCACCTGCTTCTGAACACAGAGCAATACTGAGATCCTTCAGCATGATCCCATGCCAGCCTCTTTTGCCATAAAATGTGCTCTTTGGTTGAAAGCAGCATTGTGATTAATAAGACATTCCATGGTGCTCCTAATGCTGTGCTACAGGGCAATTTAGGTAGAGAAAGAAGGTCTGTGCCTAGAGTATGGGCTGACCTGGGCCCACCCTTGAGCACAAACCAGCATCACTCCCTGCAGAGTCCAAGGTGACAGCCTACCAGCAAGTAGCCAACTGGCTCCTCTGGGGAGCTGTGCGTATAGAAAGCTCCTCATTGGCTTTTGGTTTGGAGAGGTTGGACACTCAGCAGTGGCAGTGGCCAGGGAAGCACTTGAGAAGGTGGCTTTGGGCTCATACGTAGTCTCCATCCTTGTTCCCATGCTGCCTTCTCCCGGGGCCGGGGGAGGAAGCCCTGGATGGCTGGGGAGAAGAGGCTACTGGCAGGAATGGATGGAGT
This sequence comes from Marmota marmota marmota, assembly GCF_001458135.2. Lineage (NCBI taxonomy): Eukaryota > Metazoa > Chordata > Mammalia > Rodentia > Sciuridae > Marmota > Marmota marmota. Next base: position 1,638,238 of record NW_026000037.1, read on the forward strand.
GTCCACTTGAATACTGAAAGCTGTACATACAGTGGGACATTAATAGCTTCTTGATATCTGTCCACAGGGGTTCAGTCATATACCTTGTCCCTAGTCTTTGTCCAATTTCTTTCTTTTTTTTTCAAATCCTTGATCAACTAACAAATTCATTTGTCACTTCCCACATGTCAACCAACTGCACTGTTTCGTAGTGTTTCACAAACCCTCAGTTCACCCTTCCTTCTCTGCCTTTCCCAAGGGGCTTTTCCATGCAAAATGCCTGTCACGACACCAGAAGGGAATGGGGAGCTGGGGTCAGCCCAAGGTGCAGCCCAGGAAGTGAAATACAAGCTGGAGAGTGGGGCGGGGCACAGGTGGGACAGGGAGAGCAGCACAGGGGAGAAGCTCTGCTGGAGGGCTAGGGGCTAGGCCCTGGGTAAGGAGGGGTGAGCAGAGCCAGCCCCCTCTTGCACTCACACTCCCCAGAGAGAAGTCGAGGAGGAATGAGGCTTCAGGAGGTGGAGAGAGAATAAGCCCGCCGTGCTGCCTCAGGGAAACGGGGAGGGGCTGGCAGAGTGCGGACTGAGGCTGGTGCCTGGCCTCTGGCACAGGGGCCCGGCCTGCTGCAAACGTCCCACTTCCAGCAGCGTACAAGTTCTGGGTCATCCATCCTGCATGGCCCAGCCCTTGCTGCAGATCCATTTGGGCACCAGGCTCTTACTTCCTCTTCCTCTTAACCTGTAGTAGGAAGCTGCCCAGGAAGCCAAAGGAGCTGGCCAAGGTAGAGGAGTGAAGCCACCATGAGGGTCCCAGCCACCTGTTATGCTCCCGGGGCCCGCCCAGGCCTGTCGCGTCCTGCTGTGTCCACCCAGCTTCGTTTCGTGCCTCAGTTAATGCCCAGTGCGTGCTTGCTGGTTCAGGCTGCATGATCATTTGGTGTCCTATGGTCGGTATTTTCCTCTCCGAGGGTTCTGCCAGAAGCTGCTTTTAGATGGAGAGTTCTCTGCGAAGTAAGACCTGGCTTTTTCTAAACACCGCAGGGCGGTGTGATGATTCTGTGGGGACTCTCCAGTCTTTTGCTGCGCCTCTGTCACAAACACTTTGGATACCATGGCTCTGCTGGGACAGAAAGGCCAAATTGCTGAACAATTTATAGAAAGGCCTGGGCCTGCTCTGGAGCCCTGTTTTGCTCTGGGCTTCACTGACAACTGGCAGATTATGGGTAACCAAAAAAATAGGCCAGAGTAGCAACTCAAGTTCTGGAGGCACACAGGGCTTTGTACCTCTATGTAGTGGGCATTTCAGGTGCAGCACCTGTTCTCCACTTTAGAGGACTCTCCTCGCATGCATGAAACTTCTGGGTCCCTAGAAACTTCACTTTTGAGATACTCCCTAGACTTTGATAGGATTTTATCTTCCTCCTTGGAGCCCAGATGTCTTATTCGGGCACTGGTCTTAGGGAGCACTTCTACTTGCCAGATCCAGTGTGTACAGCACCTGCAGTGTAATGGACCAGCACAATGTTCTGAAATCTTACGATGGCTGAGTACTCTCCAGGCTAACTGTAGCAGAGGGCAGTAGAATTGATAGAGCTTGGGCAAGACAGGTAAGCTCTTCTCTGGCTTCAGTCGTGTAAATGCAAACCACAACAGGGTAGCCTGTCACTCTGCTATGCTCTCTGCAGAGTGTGCTCTCGAAGGAGAAAGGGACAGTGCGATACTCGACACCACAGGAGGTACCCTAGGAGGGTCTGTCACCCCATGGACCCTCTTGACAGGGATTTGGGCTGATATTCCCCTTCCCCTGTGATCTCCACACCATATTTCACTGCTCAAGCGTTGTCGATTTTATGCCCCCCCTCTTTTTTTTTTTGCAAAATAGCTTCATTATGTGAAACTTTTATTAAAAAACTGTGCCTATATTACTTAAAACTTATTTGTTATTAAACTGTCTTTGGTGCAAGATTAGGATGCATGGAATACTCATGAATACAGGTTAAAAAATGGAATAGTCCATCGTTTCTTCAAGACCGTTTAGAGAACATTTCTCTGGTCTATAAAACAAAATTCAGACATCTGTTGTTGCTGATTAGTGCATCATAGTCAAAATACTACACTTGAGAGGAGGTACTGAGGTGTCTGGAGATTCTGGAGCTGCCCCTGGTTCACGTCTGCTGCGTGGTCCTCAGGCTGCTCCAGGAGATGTGTCCTGTTAGTCTGCAGTTGCTGGACCAGCTCTGGAGATGCCCAGACAGTGCATCAAGGACCCTGGGTTCTCCAGCGTCACGGTGTGGCTGCTGCGGCTCCCCACGTGGCTTGGAGAGCAGTGCTGAACCATGGACCACTGTGCAGTGGTTTCTAAACCAATTTCCAGACTGAAGAAAGCGTGCCGATGATGCTGTGGCGAGGTCATCGCCCACTCCTCCCGGTGGCTCACAGTGCAGTTAGCTCACAGCCCTTACCCAATAACCCGCCAGAATTTCTGGATGTTTCCGTGCCTCAGGCATGATCTCACTGGTAAATGTCCCTTCCAAAAGGCTTGGGGGAAGTTTCATAGTACACACACGTGACAATATGACAGGTTATTCCTGGAAGGAACCCAGCTGCCTCCCCCCCAAAGCAGAGGTTTGAGGTCTATACAGTAGGCCATTTCTAGGAAGAGGACACCCACGTCCACGTTTGCCCAGCAGAAGTCTCTCCTGACCTTCAGGGGTCTGCATCAGCATCCCTGCGGTCGGTCCTCTGCGTGGGACACTGTGGCTGGCACTCTGCCCTGGAGCTCGCTGTGTTGACAGCCTCCACTGCGTCTCAGAGGACTGGGTGGCCTCCGGCCCTCCGCATTTTAGGGCCGCATTGTTCTCAGGGAGGCCAGGGCATCGCCATCTGCCGTGGTTCTGACCCAAGAGGACAGCCACCACCGAGTTCTGTGGAGGCCAGTGTCCCACAGGCAGCACAGTTACCATCTCCGTGTTCTCCTAGGTGGGTGAAAGGCGGCCACAGTGTGGATCTAGTCCAGTGTGGCAGCTCTGAGTTTCAGTGTCACTGAGGAGACCATAGTGGAACCCAAGCCTTTACTCGACTATCAACGCCCAAATGATTTTAACTGCACATTCCAGCTTCTCTTTCCTTCCCTGTTCTCTGCCGGAGCCCCAGGGAGTCTAGATGATAGTCACAAGTCTTACAGTTACTGTTGCTGTTGCAGCTTAACGTCACCGTCCTGCCATCTCACAACCCTGGCCTCCCCCTGCATTCCATCCCATGCTGCGGCTGACCATCGTACAAGTGGTCAGGGTGCTCCTAGACCCCATAGGTTCCCATGTCCTGCCAGGCTGTATTCTTTGAATGCATGAACACCCCAGTCCCAGAATCCTATTTTGAGGGTCCACCTTCCAGGACTGTTTATAGCACAAGTGCTGGACCTGAGTCCTAGCAAGAACCAGATGCCCATCAGGAGGATCTGATACAGACAAGAGCTCTGTCGAAGGTCAGGACCCTGAAGGGGATAGTGCAGGTACCCCGGAGCTGGTGATAGCAGAAGGGTTGGCACCCCAGAGCTTGAAATGGAAAGTGAAGGAAAGATCACTGGAGCCCAGAGGGAAAAAGTATCCAGAGTGCCATTGTGAGGGACACAGCCACCACGGAAGGAACTGCGGACAGAGGGAGTTAGGAGCCTCCTCCCTGAGGCCTCCTACCAGGGCTCCCCGGTGGCAGGACCCCACGAAATCAGATGGGAAGGAGGCTCTTGACAGAGGCCACACAGGTGGGCCCTGGAGGACACACCAAGTGTAACTGAGGGAGAACAGATGGAGAGGCACACGGATCCTGTGGGGAGTCTACTGTTTGGATATCGTTTGTTCTCCAATGATTGTGCTACGAGTTTGGTCCCCAGGTTGAGGTGGCGGTCATTTAAGAGGTGGAGCCTAGTAGAAAGTAATTAGGTCATGGAGGCTCCACCCTCATGAATGAACTAATGCGGTTTCAAGAGAAGAGGTCGTATCTTGGGGGTCTGAATTTGTTTCTGCAAGAATGAGTTGTTTTGAGTAAGTCTGGCCCATCCTCTGAACTTCTTTTCTGAACACATTCTCACTATTGTGATGCCATCTGCCATGAAGTCGTCAGATGCTAGAAGCATGCTCTTGAAGGTCCACGCTCAGCTAAATAAACCTCTTTTCTATATAAAGTATCCAGCCTCACACATTTTGTTTTAGTAAGACAAAACAGACAAAGGCAGGGTGTGGTGTTGCACACCTGGAATCCCAGCAATTTGAGAGGCTGAAGCAGGAGGATTGCAAGTTCAGGCCAGCCTCAGCCACTTTGCAAGAACTTGTCTCAAAATAAAAAATAAGAAGAGGGTTGGAGATGAAGCACCACTGGATTCAATTCCCAGTACTAAAAAAACAGACAAAATGTTTCAAAATGTTTGTATTTAGCACTTTGTTTAAATTTAAGAAGGAAAATATTACAGGCCTATAAGGTTTTTTCCAAACCAGAACCAGGGGTCTAATCACCTTTTGAAAGGGGAAGGGCTGAGCTTTTTCCCAGAGAAGAGTGATTTCATAAGCATTGCAGCCATCAAAGAGTTCACATAAGTGATTCAGAAAAATTTCAGTGCTCACTCCATGCTGTTCCCCAAATAACCAACATCTGGACTTGTTTATATTCACCAACTTTATTAAATACCTTTATTAACAAACCTACATAGATCCTATATTTAATAATTCAATATAATAATAAATACTTTGGGATAAATAATTTAATTGAAACCATTTTAGAGCCCTTAGGGCTTACAAAAGAATCTTAAAAGATCCGTCTTTATAATCTGAAGATTAACAATAATAGTTACAAAAGGTAGTGAACCATACATTCAAAAATAAATATAAATTTTAAATATTTAAATAAATAGATTTAGATGTTATACACGGGAGGCACCTAATTCTCAAGCGAGCTTCGAGATGATGCTTTGGCAAAAGGTGATCCATGTGTTCAGAAATTCTACAATGTTCGCTGTCTCCTGGGCGTACTCACAAGTGAACGTCGTGGCGGATCCCTGTGAAAAAGCATTTGAATCGTGCAAGTTTAGAGTGGTCTGTCTCATATGTGATTACTCTAACGGAAGTCTGTGGGCTTATAGCCTTTGTCTTTAAGCTTGTTTAACATAGTTGTCATTCACCTTTTTCTTGTCGTGATCAATGTCATGTGCCAAAATCACACATTTTACTATGACATCAGGTGATTGCTACTTTTTTTCAATTGTCATTTATTTTTCGCATTTGTTAATTTTTCTCTCAATGATTACAAGATTTTCCCCTGAAATTGATACAAATATTTGAATAAAAACAGTTCTAGGTAGATATTTTATTAAATATCATAGTGAAGTACAGTTGTTTGATCCCTTTCCTCTGGGAATACCTCTATAGCTATAGAGAATAGGTTGTATGGATGAACTGTTATGACATATATGCTCTTCTTTCCTAAACCTTCATAACCTCCTAGCAGTCCACTTAATGGATGAATCGTTATGTACGAATGTGTTTCTTTCTAAACCTTAATTATTATTATACAAAATAAATCTCCTAATTCAAATCAGGGTAGAACTAGCCCAGAGCAAGTGAGCACAAGCTCGCTGTGGGGAAATTCACGGAAAAGCAGCTTTATGAGTCGGCACAGGGTCAGTGCAGGTGAGTTTCCCAACTCCCACCATTCTTAGAAACTCCTTCCTCGGAAGTGACTTCATGGAAACTAACCTCTGTTGAAATTTAACACTGCTTCTAACTGAGGATCTAAGAAGGGAACATTTTGACGTACAGTGAGATATAAGGAATAGCTTTTTCAAATTTGAAGCAATTCCTTATAAATCAAATAAGACATTGCATTCCTTTTAATTGATACACATAATTATTTAAATATTGTAATCTCTTGGGGTTTTTTTCTTTAGTAGTGTATGTGGCTTCCGACGCACAGTTTTATAATTTTCGTGTGATTTTATCTTAAATTTGTATCATGAGTTTAGAATGAGTTTTCTGATGTTAATCAAAGAGTTCAGAGCAAACCTCTCAGCATAGAAAAGGACTGCGTCTGTCAAGGTCTGCATGACTTTGATCTCAATGTGTTTTTTTAAAGATTGAAACTGAAACAGTCCACTAATAAAGTGATTTCTATTTGGAAACAACTGGAGTTACATACTTTTAGAAACTTGCTTCTACGGCTGAAATTAAAATCATGCTGCTTTGGAAGTACTTATTAACTCATGAGTTTTGTACTTGTCAGATGGGATGAGGAACGAGCTGGGAACCCCTTTCTCCTCCCCTACATCCTCTATTTATTTCATGCTTCCCATGCATTTAAAAATACTTAGAGGCCTGAAAGCGGACCTCTAAATAGTAGACTATTTAGTCTTTTGTTCACTCTAATGCTGCCATGTTTGGAGACAGCTCTCTCTTATGATCAGTCCTTTCATCAATGATCAAGAAACCTCACTTGAAAATCCTTGCAAGTGATCAGTCTTGGTGATTCTGGTAAATGGTTTGAGGAACTGGAAATACATAGTGACATCTGCCTGCTTTCTGTGAGATTCAGTTCCATGCTTTCTCTGCCTCCAGTTTGACATTGCTCTGAGAGGCGATGGAGGCCGTGGAGAGGCCATGTGGCCTCAAAGCCTCCAGAGGTGCTCCCAGCTCCACCACGGGTCAGTGCATCACCCCACATGGAGGAGGACCCGAATTCACGGAGTACTTTGAATGCTGGCTAAATAAATGCACGGATACCTCACAATGCCAAAAGACACGTACTGTACTTTAAAATGCAGTAGTTCCCCCCGCTGCCGTTTATCATATTTCCAGGAAGCAAATAAAGTGAGTGAACCTTACCTTTAGTTTCAGAACAGTCACGTTGATGTTGCTGATGAAGTTCGGGGTATCTTTCAAGTGAAAGTTTTTGCTTTGAGGTACATTCAGCACTTCCTGCAGAGGTTTGAGTTCTTCCTCTAGGCACTGAAGATGTTCCAGGTCAGTAGCCTAAAATAATAAGAATGATAATTATTAGCTCAGTTTACCACACACTAAAGGCCAGAATCAGAAGTTAACCCTAATTCATCACCCCGTGGGCCCAGCTTCTCCCTTTCTCCCTGTCCTCAGTGTTGCTGCACGTTACGAAACTGGCAGAACCAGGGCTCGAGCACCAATTATTAGAATTAACTGTTGGTTAACAACTAACGAGCCTCCCATTTCACTTCACCAGGCTTTGTGAAAAGTCAACGTTTCTGCATCCAAACGGAAATCGCGGACGGGGACTGGCTACCTTTCCAGGCTGCATAGAGCCCTCGGGAGCCAGAGCAGTTGGGTTTGGGAGGCCAACACCTGAGAACTGGAGAGATGAGACTCACAGGACGGTGAGGGCCAACAGGAGCTCTCAGAGGCCATCTGTCACAGTCCCCAAATTGTGCAGGTCAGGCTACTGTGACCATATGATCATGAGTCTCAATACAGTGGTGCAAGACACATTTTGGTCTTAAATTTTAATTTCCTATAATTGCTACATTAAGATGCATGTAAAAAAATTATTTGTCCCAACCAAATAAAAAAATCACAATATTTGCACAGGATTTTTGGACAGGTCTCCTGATAAAGATAGGTAGGCAGATAATATTGCGTACCTCTACGGTAAAACATGATTTCTACAAAAATTCCACAAACCGTTTTCCCCTAAGCCAGCCCCTTGGAGTTCACAGCCGTATTCTGAGATCAGCAGTGCGGTACTGTCGTCTCCATCTTATAAATAAGGAAACTAAGAATCTGTGCCTTCCCCAAGGCCACACAAGTAGGTAGAAGTAGGGTTAAGTTTTAATTCTTTTTCATTATAGCATTGATATAGCATCCTTTGGACAAAATATTTGTATTAATTTCCAAGATTTTTGTATATGTGAATGGTGGCTAAAGGAACAAATGAATGTAATTTATCCCATTACCTTTGGTTTCAAACATTTTGAGCTGTCATTTAGAAAGTTAGATTCAAAGAATTCCACTGCCTTCTAAATGACACACCTGATCTCACGCTGTCTCTCAGCCAGTCTTCAGAGGGAACATGAGCTGGACAGCACAGGTCTCTCGACATGCTTGTCCACTGCCCTTTCAACTTGCTACGACACTTCTGTATTCAGGGCTTGACTTTTGGGCATGAGCAATCTGGAGCCATTCCCTTCAGAAAACAGTCTAGTGTCTTTTTGCGGAAGTAAAAAGCCGTGTGGCTCTGACCGAGCGAGAGCTCCTCTGCTCTCTCCCTTTTTATCTTCAGTACAGTAGCTTCAGCAGTTCCCTTGATTTCTCAGAAGTGGATCAGCAGTTTCATCTTTGCCCTCGGAAATCCCGTTTTTTTTTTTTTTTTCTGGTCTTAGAATGACCCTGGGATAAGGTTTCTGGCACCAAAGTTGTGCCCGTTCTCTGTTGACTGGCACAACTGCTGGGAAACTGGCACCTGTGAGGCACTCTAGAGCCTGGGTGACCTGTTACTGCCCTGTGACTATCCGAATCCCAGAACAAGCCAATGAGGCTCTTCATCTCAAGGGGTTGCTTGATAATGAGTCTCAATACAGGGATGCAAGACACATTTTGGTCCTAAATTGTAAGTCTCCAGTTCTACTGGCAGAAAGGTATATAAGTCCAAAATTGTACTTCTTGCTTCCCAGTAAGAATTTCATCTTCACTACTACTCACCAGAGCTCACACTCCTTGGTGTTTAAATCAACAGGTAGCATTCCTAATCCTCACAAGACTCTTAGTATGCACAGTTACCATTCATGTAGGTAGAAGGGAGACCAACATGTAAAGACGGTAGTAGTGGGCCCAGGGTCATGAGCTCCAGGACAGGCAGAGCTGGGAGGTCACTTCAGCCCCTGTGCTGCCAGCTGCTCTCAAGGAGGTTCCGAGGACCTTCCCTACAGCACGAAGCACTTTTAAAAGTGCCTTCGAAGTCAATTTTTACATTTTATAGGCAAAAATAATATGATCAAATATCTCTAGAGTCTTACATTTTAACTAAAACAGTAAATCAACATATCTTCTATTTAAATTGTCCCAGCAACAAAGTGACGATACTACTTTTACATTTTCTTCTCATTCCCTTTTTTCCAAAACACATGTAAGAAATGGAGGCAAACCATCTTAACAGAAGCCCCATTATCAAACTTAGTTTTTTTTGAAAAAAGATACTGAAGTTACTCATTTTTCCTCAGATGATGCATTCAGTATCCAAATTTTCATGTTGCTTTTAATTTTATTAAAACATAAATCAAATGTAGAAAAGTGTACTTACCTTCATGGGCATGTAAAATTTGAATTTCAGCATCCTGGTAAGTGTGGAATTCTCTTGATTCTGAGAAAGCATAAGACATTGTAATTAAAAGTGAACTCCACCAAGAAAAAGCAGCTCAATGCTGAAGTTGGAAAGGAAGAGTACTCACACTGACACCTCTCGAAAGCATCTGCAAGTCCAGCAGCAGTTGTTCCAGCTGCTGCCTTGTCTCTTCTGCAGAGCCGGAGGTGGGTGCACCGTGTGCAACCAGTGCGAGTGTCAGTGCGAGGAAGGACAGCAGCGGCATGGTGTGCATGGCGGTAGAGTCAAGGTTACCGGGGTAGTGATTGGAGAGTGTGATAGGGAGCTCCCGAGCAGGACTGCAATTTATACTGCTAATTCTGGAAAAATAATACGGGGGTGTCAAAGTGTTTTACATATTACACATATTTTCAAAGACTCTACCTGTGTGGCATTACCTTTGTTTTTCCTCTCCTGATGACTCTCTGGAATTTCTTTAAACCCCCCATGAGCTGACTGAATGGATGTAGGTGAAGTCCCTCTTGCTTACTTGAACCCACACTGAGGCGGAGTTTTCATTCATACAACTACCGCCTTCTGTATGAAACAGTTTTTCCTCTTTTCTTTAAGGGGGTGGAGATGCAAAAAGTAACTCATGAAAAATTTCTCTTTGTCATAAAAGTCTGCTGACATGTAAGCAGCATGCTGTGGTGGACAGGAGCAAGAGTGAAGAGTGAGAAGACTGAAGTGGAGATGTGTTGATTAGACAGGAAGAATGCTGGTTTCCTGTGCAGGGCGGCTGTGCCTCTATCTACACAGCGAGCTGATTGCATGTACATGTAGATTGCTTCCTCCTGGGCTGGAGTATTAGGAGGCACAATGCTTATTGCATCAGAGATACTGCTCATGCTGTTTCAAATTTTACATCTTTCTGTATCTCTTTAAATATCTTTATGTCTATTGTTCTTTCTTTTTTAAGAGTTCGATGTTTAACAAGTACTGAGAAAAAACTCGCATCCCAGGACACGGATACTGGTTTCATAACAGACTCCAAATGTGTCATGGATGAGCCAATTCATGTTTTTAAGTATGTCTTCACCTCTTTAAAGATTTGGCTTTGTCCTCTGAAGCATCTGGGACACTACAAGTGAGCCATAGTGTTGTGAAACATGTGGAGCATCATTTTTGTAGTTGACGACTGGGTAGGGTACTTAGTGTGGAGTGCTCACTGGCTGGATGATGGTGGAGTTCATACCTCTGATTAGGCTGCGGAGAACTGAGGGTGTCTATTTTGAAGAGCTTGCCTGAACATCTGCATTTTCGCTGCCTTATTCATATCTAGTTTAGTGTTTTCCATTTTGCAGATTAGAAAATGAGGATCCAAGAAGTTAAGTACAGCAGTTTTTCCAAGGCCACTCAGCTCTTGCTGCCAGTAAGGGGCAGAACAAAGATTGGAAGGAAGGTGGAATGTTCTCGCTCCAAACCCCACTCTTACCATTCGTGCTTTTTGTAAGCTGATGCATAATAGGACAGATAGGTGCCTGGACACAAGCAATGCCCGCCAGAAGCCGGGAGCTGCCTCAGGAGGCAGTGACGTCAAGTTTTGAAGAATGACTGTTACTTCAAACTGAATTTTGGCAGAGAGGGTGAAGCATTTTAAAGAACATTCAAATGTAATCTCTTAAAAGAGCATAAAAATGGGTTGGTGGCACCTCTCTATGCATTTGCAAATATAGTGAGAATATAAAACACCTTCATAAGGTTTTAAAATGAGCATTGGAGATCTCGGGTGGAAAGAGATGAAGCCGCATTAGGGACAAGTCGCATGATCCTTTCTTGTTACCTAAGAATTCAAAATGTCTCTGGTACCTTTCAAAGAACAGCACAGGACTTTCGTTGAGAGGGCTACTTGAGATGCGCGCATCCGTGACCCGTGGCTTCCCTCAGCCTTGGTGTCTTGTCCGGCCCCGCCAGCGCAGCCCTCGGGCTTCCAGAATGGAAGAAGTGAGGCCCACACATTTTCCTGTGTGGGGGCTTTCCCGTGAGGCCTTTGATGCACACACAGCCTCAACACTTATATTTTCCAACTATTTCCACTAGAGAATGGGCGACATATGGCTACTCTGCGGGGACCCTGGGGAAAGTTGAGTTTCTGGGCCCTCAAGTTGATCCCTCTTGTTAAGTGAGTGGCGTGATAATGGAAGTGCCTTGCGTGCTCGCTCTTGCTCTCTCTCTCTCTCTCTCTCTCTCTCTCTCTCTCAGGCTGGGGAGAGAGCTGCGCACCCTGTGGCATGCTTTCCATTTCTAATGCTTCTGACAATGGCTGGCTTTTCTGGCTGCAGCGGTGATAAGATCAGTAGTAACTGCTCACTGCCACAGTCGTCACACCACACAAGTTTCACTACTCTACAAGAAGCTGTTTTAGTTGCTTGGTGCTGCTTCTGACTCAGCCTCTCTGACTCGGGCAGCCCCAGTCTCCCGGGCTGCCACTGGAGATGTGGTGTCTCCGGCAAGTGGTCCTCCCCTCGAAGTGGACTTTCAGAACTCCACCTCTCCAAGGACCTCTTTCTGTGGTCCTTCAGTTCTGTAGACTCCCCTTGGTTCTGGAGTGGGACTCCTAGGGTGATGCCTTCTTCTCAGTCCCCTGCAGGCCTGTAGGTGTTTCAGTTCAGATCCGCTTCTCTCCCTTGAGATGAGGGCACAGGGTCTGCGGACCTGCAGGCGACCGCAGAGTGCAGCTGGGAGTCCCGCTTCCTAGAGAGTCTGAATTTCCCCAGGTACAGGCTGGGGACAGACTTATCTCCAGCAGACCTCTGCTCCTCTGTGACGTGCTGCCTCCTGTGTAAATCTGCCGGGGACCACAGTTGTCTCCGTCGTATGTGCTCTTGTTGGGTGTGCTAAATGGAATGAGGTTCGTAATCTTTTGGAGATAGAAAAATTATTATTCTCTTACTGCTTTTAAATTTACAAAGTGTTTTCAAATTCATTAACTCGTTAAGCCACACTTTGCTGTTGAGAAATTTGATCTCTCCAGAGGTTAATTAGACACTGGTGTCTTTGGATGCTGCCTACCTCTCAGCCCTGCCTCCCCCTGTCAGTGACAGCCTGTCAGGGACGCATCACTGCCCTTCACCAGAGAGCACCTTGTCTGGTCAGTTTTAGGATCCTAAGAACCTAGAGCCATTCACCCTATAGCTGCAACAGCTCACACGGGTTTTCAAGCTCTTTCTGGGGTCTTCTAAAAATACTGATGCACTCGATGGCTCCTGACATTCCTCTTGCATCTGGCATAAGGAAATGATTTGTGCTCTGCGAGTTGAAGCTGGGTGGGCCTTTAGGTGTGCAGCATCCCAAGGTCAACACGGAAGCGTGACCCTAGGAACTGTCTGCTTTGGCAACCAAGGGACCACTATTTCAATGTGGTGAGAATGGGAGGATCTTCAAGGCCTTTGGAAGTGTACTTTTATGTGAGTACAAGACCCCTGTGACAAGTCACAGCAGTTAGCACAGTTCTAACGTAGGTCGGAACTATCTTCTGACAGTAATAGTGATACATTTGCAAAACCCTTGAGCTGAAGTCCTTTTGTATCCATTTATCTCGTTTTGCATGTGCAATCTCCTTTCAGTGCAAAATAGTTGAAGAATTTCCTGACGGTGTGTCCCACAGACAGAAGAACTCTGTTTTCCTTAGGCACTAAGGGCGACAGGTAGATGTTAGCCTTCTCCTCTGCCACAGCACATGTTTTCATTGAAATCCGGGAAATTGAGGCTGCCGTGTCCAGTCGGGTCAGCTTGCCTGCACCTCATTCTCTTCCTGCACAGCCTTGTTTCTAAGTTCTCCTGATCGACAGTTTGCTCTTTCTTTCCTCTTCTGCAGTGTCTTTGGTTATACAACTGAGGGTGTCGATTGTCCCACATTCTTAAATAACACAGTTTTTAAAATGTCCTCATCTGATTGTTTGCTTTGAAATTTATAACATTATTTTCTAAATACAAAATAACATACTTCTTATAGGAAATTTGGAAAATAGAGAGCTTAAAGAAAATCAACTAATCCTACCAGCTAGAGAATCCATTAACACATCACTCAATGCTTCTGTAGATCAAGGCAAAAACTTCATTTCAGATGACAGTGATGCTAGAAGAGGAAGAAAGCCAAGAAATCACATCTCTCAGGACCCACTCAAGCAGCTTGGGGGTGATGAGGAGGCAGTCCTGCTGGGGTGGGGGAGGCTCCCTCCCTCCCCATGGCCCTGCCGCTCCACCTCCTGCACGGCAGAGCTGCAGCTGTGGTGGGTTAGGTCACCAATCTTAGAGTCACATATATCATCTTGCCTCGTGTGTATAAGTGATTTTACATTCATATAAAGGCCTGTCATTCTCAAGTCTCTGTCCTTGGCCTGTGTCTGGACTCCTCACTAGATGCATCTGGACGCTGTGCATCCACTTCCTCCCTTGGCCAGGCTGTTTGAGCTTCTCTACGTCACAGGGTTGGATCTTCAGTTCGGTAGCATGGACTGAGAGGATGGGGTTCACTTAGATGGTTTTACAGATGACTTGTGAGTACATGCGTTGAGCACAGTGGGGAAGAGAGCCAATAAATACAGCACAGATCATTATCGTGATGGAGTTAGTTTGCCAAATGGAAAGTCAGGAATAAAACGAAGAGGAGAAACAGAAGGGACTTCGTGATGTAGGATTGCCCAGATGCAGAGGGTCATGGACAGACCAAGAGTCCCAGTCTCATTCTGCCCATCAGCCTCCCCCAGTCCATGTACCTATGCAGCCAGTCGTGGCCCCGGCCTCGCGGAGTCATCTGCTTCTCATAGGCTGACTGGGCTAGCAGCCCAGCATCAAGAAATCGTGCTTCTGATAAGAAGGTATCTTGGAGCTTTGAGGCTCTTGAGAGGTTTGAGGTCCTAAAGCCTTGTCTTGCCTGTTCTTTCTGAGACACCCAACCACTGGCCTTCAACTTACGGCAAGGCCCCTTTTGGAGACATGAGAAGAGAAACCATGAGATTGAATGTCTTGGGTCAATTTATTGATAACCAACTGCATCAGAATGGAGAAGAGTGGAATCTTAGCTGAGTGTATATATACGAGTGTATATAGTGTACGTACATATATCTTTGTAATTCTTTCTTAAGGATTCAGACATTGACAAATCTCTGATCCATAAATTGTGATCCATGATCATCACCAACAGAATGGGTATTTTATACTAGGAGTAAAATCTTGTAAGTCAGTATGATGACATGGTATCAGCTTTTACAAAGAATCCGAGAAAGTTTCTAACCATCCTAAAGGCCTAGAGTGACTGAAAATATTCCAATCAATAACACTTTACCTCTGCAAAATTAAGCTGGGAAAATGGAGCCCCCCACCTCTTTCTCTCTCACTCTTTACAGAACCCCCCTTGGAAGCCTTAAATAGGGTAGGTATTATAAAACCATTGGGGGGATTTTGAAACGTGGAGCATACCTAACTAATTACTTGTAGCATCCCTTTGTTAAGACAGAGGGTAGACCCTGGGTGCAGCCTGGAGCCCTGTGGAGACGGGTGGGGTGTGGAGTCGGGGG
>NW_026000037.1:1653113-1658409 GCF_001458135.2 Marmota marmota marmota
GGGGGGGGGGGGGGTGGGGGGCACCCTGCGGTTGTGCTCTGATGGGAGGATGGCTTTAGAAGAAGAAAGCAGCTCCATGCAGAGCACGCCCAGGAGAAGTCTCTCTCCACCGAGATCCTGACGCAGTGCTCAGGGGAGTCATTTCTTTGTCCAGGATGATGATGAAATGTTGTGAATAGAGTGGGAGAAAAATAATAATTCTTAAGAATTCTAATTCCTTTTCAAGTGAGGAATCGTTCTTTGATTTAAAAGACCCATGAGAATGGTAAGAAGTGATATAAAAGTACAAAAAAATCTTGAGAATCGGAACTATTTTTACCAGTGAGGCAAAAAAAAAAAAAAAGTGACATTTTCTTTGTAGAATATGCGGAAGATAAAGAATAACTTTTATTGCCGTACCTGGGGGAAGACAGTGTGATCCGGTATTCCCACATTCACCTTCCGTTGGGCCTGTGTTGGGTGTAGTCACTAAATTCTCAGCTATTAGAAATGCTCTGTTGGGCTGAACCCTGAAAGTCCTGTCGACCCGCTCAGCACAACCTGTAAAAATCCACAGAACAAACCCTAGTGTCTTTTAAATTCCAGGAGGTTAGTTTGCTGCTCTATATCTGGAGTAGTTCTTGGGTAAATGTAACACCCAGAAATTAAGTTTGACGAATATGGCATTTAGGGAAGACTTAGACTGAGATTCTGTGGTACTGTTTCTGAGGGAATATAAATTAAGTGCCACACCTTACTGGGGAGGGGAAGAAACACGGGGGGTTCCCATGGCTAGGGCTTCAGAGCCTGTGATAAAGAACTAACTATATCTTCATCCCCTCTCCACTGAGGACATACTCTAAGTACTTGGCACTCGGGCAGCTATGAGGTGCTGGATCACTTTGGAACTTCTTAAAAAACTCATTTCCTTTAGGCCCAAGGGGATTTTAAAAAATTGTCCCCTTTTTCTGTTGTAGAGAGTGCTAATTTTCTTCTAATATTCATTCTTATTTCGTACTTAGAATACAAATCCTGATTTTTAGTTGGACATATTGCTTCTCCCCATTAAGACTACATTCTCGGGGCTGGGGTGCTGGCTCAGTGGTAGAGTGCTCGCCTAGCATGCATGAGGCACTGGGTTGAATCCTCGGCACCACATAAAAACAAACTAATGTATCCACCTAAAACTAAAGATACATACATACATAAATATTTTTTTAAAAGACCACATTCTCTAGTTTCCCTTTGCAATGAAGTATGGCCATGTGGATTTAATGGCTGGAGCTCCAACTACCTTTCTGGTCCCTGAGGACAGAAGAGCACACTCTAAGGATGGCAGAACTCAGTTTGGATACAGACAACTTGTGGAGTTGTCAGATCAACTGTGACTGCCTCATTTTTTTTTTTATGTGAAAAAGAAGCATATATTATTTAAGCTTTTTTTATTCGGGGTTCCTCACTGTACTAGTCAGCTTTCTGTTACTATAACCAAATACTTGAAATGATTAATTTATGAAGAGAAAGGGTTTATTTTGTCTCATGGTCCTTTAGGTTCCTCTCCAAAATCCAGTGGTCTCATTCCTTTGGGCCTCTAGTAAGGGCAGCACATCATGGTGGCAGCACATGGCAGAGCTAATATTCACCTCATGAGCCTGGAAGTCGATGGAAAAGAAGGGAGAGATGGAGGTCACGCAGCCCCCTTTGAGGGCATGGCCCCAGATGATCCCAACACCTCCACAAGACCCCGGCTCTCAAAGCTCCCACCTCTTCAGCGGTGCTCCTGGGGCCCAGGCCTCCTCCATGGGCTTCGGGGGACACTCATGCAACCGGAGCACTCGAGTGCAGTTCAGAGCACTGCAGGGGCGCACTGGGCCTCGTTAGTTCAGAACGTCCTGTTTTGTTTTGTGACTGCAAAGTGTTTAAGGGAATGCAAGGCTGAATAGCTACCCCGGGCCCGCAGGATGTATCATTTTAGTAAGAAAAACGACATATGCAGGTCTGCCCCCCACCCCCGTGAGACAGACGACGAGGGGGGAGCATGCAGTGAGCTCCCCAAGGTAAAACTGCCCAGCTTCCCCGGGCACACAGTGGGCCTCTAGGTAAGTGGAATGGAACTGGAGTCCAAAACCGGACCCTTGCGTTATGGTCACTTGGTTTTTGCAAGGTTGCTGGGCGGTTCAGTGGGAGAATGGTCTTTTCAGCAGCAAGTGCTGGGCCAGCTAAATATCTACACATGAAAGAAAGAGGTGGCCCCCCTACTGACACCACGTGAAAACAGTACTTCAAATGGGCTCCTGTTAGCTCTTATAAATGCCAGGGCTAAACGGATAGCGACAGACGTGTGTCCTTCACCACGTCAGAACGTCAGAGTGCTTGAAAACACGTTCCGATCAGGAACTGCGCCGACAGGACAACGGGAAGGTGGCCTCGGCTCAGGAAAAGACAGAAGCCAACTTTATGGCACAAGATGCCTGCCGACAGCCGGCTGACCCTGGGCAGCAAGTGCCGGGCACTGTGCACGCGCTGGTGACGCGAGCCGCACTGGCAAAGAGAAGCCTGGTCACGGGTGCAGAGGGGGACTAGAGTGCGTTGAGCCCTCTTGGTGTTGTTCTGCACTTCAGTCAAACAGACGGTGGCATGCAGCCCAGGAAGCTCTGCTGCACGTCTCTGACCACTCTGAGGACATGGCTGCGCTCGTCTGCCTTTGAGGAAGCAGCCAGGTGCTGCCCTTCAGTGCCCTCCGGCAGCGGCTCTGTAGGCCCGGGCACTTTGCTCTTTATATCATGGGTCTGGCTTCTGCAGGTGCTTCGGTTTGTTTCGGTTGAGGGACCCCAAGGACGTGATGCTGCAGCCTCGCCCCCTGGTCTGCCCCAGGGAGGCAGCTGGAGCCTGGGTGGGGCGCCTCCCGCGGAAGGCGTCCTGTCTTCTCAGGGACCCTGTGAGTTCTCGTGGGAGAACACGTCTGCCCCTGAACTGTGGGCTCCTGTCCTCCCTGGGAGCTCTCTTGCTCACACTCTGCCACTGTGGTACCATCTGCCCCAGGTGCTCGCCAGAAGCCGAACGGGTGGGGCCACCTGACCTGGGACTCCGCCCCCAACACTGAGAGAACAAGGCTCTCCTCCTCCTCATCCAGAAAGCAGACTGAGTCAGGAGGTGTGAGCTTCGGTCCACCCCAGCAGGAGCCTGACTGCCCTGTGAACGCGGCAAGGTGCCCTGTGTTTGTAAAGCCTTGTATTTGTGTCAGATGGGCACAGAATACCCCCTCTTTCCCTCCCCCTGAGCACTGCTGTGAGGCGGAATAAAGTGACATACTGAAGGCACTGAAATGTCCTCCGTGGATCACTTTCAGTCTTCTCTGAAATCGGCGATGTCCGTGTGACCCTTTGACTAAAGAGCCCTCTCCCCTTTGTGGATTAAGGATAATTATTACTATCATATGTGTATTACATTTAAGGTAAGTAACTTGATCTGGTATGTCATACCTTGTGAAATGACCATGAAATCAAGCCAGTGCCCACCCATAGCAGCTCAAGTGTCGGTGTGTGTGCACGGGCGCAGCAAGGACACCTGAGGTCGGACCTCTGGCAAAGTCAGGTACACAGTGGAGTCCTGCTACCTAGGGTGACATGCTGGGCCTCAGGTCTCACAGGCGTTCATCAGCGTGGCTGAAGCCTTACCCCCACTAACGTCTGTCACGCCCTCCAGCCCCGGCACCACCATCCCCGCTGGGCTTCCGTGAATTGACTCTGCTAGATTCCACTGAGGGGCATCGAGCAGTGTTGGTCTCCCGTTCCTGGCTTACTTCACTCTGCATAATGTCCCCCAGGGTCATACATACTGTCACAGGGACACGAGTTCCTTCTTTTTAAAACTAAACACTACTTCAGTGTGTGCATGCGTGTGGGTGCACACGCGTGGGCCTCCTTTCCTTTACCTTTGTCCTCTGGTGGACAGCGGCCTGTTTCCTGACCTGGCTGTTGTGAATGATGTAATGAACGTGAAGTGTGCTTGGACTCTTCACGTCCTTTCCTTTGGGCTGTACACCCACAAGTGAGATTGTGGATCCTGTGGCAATTCTCGTTTTGATTTTCTGGGGGAGAGCTGTATGTTTTCCACATGGCGGAAACAATGTACATGCCACCGAGGGTTTCAGTGGCTCCACAGCTCCATCAGAATCTGTCACCTTTTGTCTTTGGATAACTGCCATTCTAGCAAATGGGAGGTGATCCTCATTGCAATTTTGGTTGCATTTCTATCATGATCAGTGACAATGAGCACCTATGACTATCTGTACGTCTTCAGGGAAGTGTGTCCTTAGGTCCTTTGCCTGGTCTTTAACCGGGATAGCTGGCTTTCCACTGGATCATGTGAATTCACTGTGGATGCTGGGAGTAGCTCCTTATCAGGTGTGTGGATCCCACACATCTCCTCCCGTCCTCGGGTTGCTTTCCACTCCTTGTTTCCTGGTGGTTTAGAGGCTTTTAGTCTGATGGAACCCCTTGGTCTGGTTCTGGTTTCTGCCTGTGTTTTTGGTGTCTTATAAGAAACGGTTGCCAAGACCTACGTCAAGAGCTTTTTCCCTTTTCCAAAGTTTCACCATCTTACGTCTTACATTTAGGTCTTAACATTTAAGTCTTTAATTTTAGTATGTAGCACATTTCCCTTCTTCTGCAGGTGGATATCTCACCCCATTTATCAAAGAAACTGCCGTTTCCCTGGTGTGAGCTCTGGATAAGTTTGTTGAAGATCAACTGACCGTAAATGTGATTTATTTCTAGGCGCTCAGTTCTGTTCCATTGGTCTAAATATCTTCTTTTTTAATACCAGTGCCGTACTGTTTTGATTGCTGGGGTTTTAAAATACATTTTAAACCAGGAACATTTCCTTCTTTGTTCTTGCTCGAGATTTCTTTGGCTCTCAGGGTTCTGTGTGGTTCTAAATGATTTCTGTGACTTTTTCTATTTCTGTAAAGAGTATCTTTGAAGTTCTGATAAGGATTGAGTTGAGTCTGTAAATTGCTTTGCATAATGTAGACAGTTGAACAATATCAACTCTTCCGATCCATAAGCACCTGATGTCTGTCCATTTATGTGTGTCCTCAGTTACTTGCATCAGTGTCTTACAGGGTTTACTGTTTCCCTCTGTCACCCACTTGGTGAGATTTATTCCTATAGATCGATTTTTTCTTTTCCTGAATTGAACCCAGGGCCATGCCCATGCTAGGCAAGTGCTCTGCCATTGAGTGAGATGCCCAGACCCCCTCCACCAGCACCCCTTCCACCAGCCCCCCCTCCACCAGCCCCCCCACCAGCCCCCC
>NW_026000037.1:1658434-1684179 GCF_001458135.2 Marmota marmota marmota
GACCCCCTTCCACCAGCGTCCCCCTTCCACCAGCCCCACCCAGACCCCCTCCACCAGCACCCCCTCCACCAGCCCTATCAATTTTGATGCTGCTATAGAGAGTATCGGTAACTTCCTTTTTGGGTAGTTTGTTGTGGGTGTGGAAACACAACTCATCTTTGTATATGATGTACTGCAAGAGTATATTTTTCTAAGAGTGTATTTTCGTGCGGTGTTTAGAATTTTCTACGAATTAGATTGTATCACCTATGAATGGAGATGATTTTACTTCTTCCTCTGATTTCTATGCTTTCTATTCTTTTTCTTGCCTAATTGCTCTGACTAGGACCAGATCAGGTTCATTCAGTTCTAGAGTGAATTGAAGAGGTAAGCGTGGGCATTCTTCCCTTATTCCCATCTTAGAGGAAAATCTTTCAGTTCCCCCATTGATTATGATGAGCTACAGGCTTTTACTGCATTCCCTCACTGTGTTAAGTCCTTTTAGACCTAATTTGTTGAGAATTTTTATCATGAAAGCGTGTTTGTTAAATGCTTTTTCTGCATCTGTTTCTTGATTTTTATCCTTCCTTTTGTTACTGTGCTGCATCACATTGACTGATAAGCACATGTTGAACCATCCTTTCACATCAGAGATGAATCCCACTTTCTCGTGGAGTATGAACCCTTTAGTGTGTTGCTGAATTCAGTTTTGAGGATTTTTATGTCCATACTCATCAAGGATATTGATCAGTGATTTCCCTGTGCGATTTTTGTTCTTTATTAGCTTTTTATTGCTTTGAAGTCACGTGCCAAGTTAGCAAACATGAAACAGTTGCACTAAATCAACATGCATACTAGAGTTGTAGGCCAGGATGGAATCTTCCAGAACAAAACTGAACAAACAAGTACTCAACCAAACCTAGTCTCTAAGTGGGGTATTTGCTTTCCTATTGAATTATGTGAGTTGGAAATTGGAATTGGAAAATTTTTATGTGCTTTAAATTTTATCTTACTTACCAGTGCCCGACTGATTAGTCGTCAAGGCTAAGAAAGAGTCTGAACTGGGGGCCCCTCTGAATCAAGGACAGACTCCCTCATGCTGAGAAAGGAAGTAGTGGGCCACAGCCCCTGCCCTGGGGGGCCAAGGAGCTGGGAGGGGGACCACACCTGGCTGCCTGCCTAGCCCAGACCACCCCTGTCTGCATTTGTTCTAAGCAAATAGCTTAGAACAGCTCATTCAAGACCCAAACAGCTTCCATTCTCAACGGCTCACTCAAGCCCAAAACATCTCACTCAAGCCCAGACAGCAGGTAGCCGGTACCCCCAAATGACCCCCCTGAGGTTCGAAACTTCAATCAGCAGAGAGAAAATCCCGAGTGGAACTACCAACACGACCATCCAAATACTTTATCTTCCTTACCAAATTTTGGAAGTGGGGCCTGCAATAGGAAGGAAAGGGATAAATTCCCCAGGGTTGACGTATCTGCGGCTGCGGGTCTCCCTGATCTAACTGCAGGTTCCGCTAGCTGCAGGAGCCTTTGAGCCCTGGGCTCCTCTCAGCGGTTGCTGCTCCTGTGGTGGCTCAGACTGCTCCCCAGACACTACTACCGCCCGGAGGAAAGGGGCTGAGCTCAACACTCACCGCTGCAGAAACACTCGATCACATCGATAAGAAAATAGCTTTCACTCAAAGCCGACTTTGAAGGAAGATAGAAGAAACTTAATTGAGAGTTTCCACCTTCACAATCCCTGAAAGTGAGCAGAACTTTAAAGAAGAGGCGGGCAGAGCCGTGAGGCAAGAGGAGGAAATGCAGACGTGGTGGTCTGGGCTAGGCACGCGGCCAGGCGTGGTCCCCCTCGCAGCTCCTCGGCCCCCCAGGGCAGGGGCTGTGGCCCACTACTTCCTTTCCCAGCAGGAGGGAGTCTGTCCTTGATTCAGAGGGGCCCCCAGTTCAGTCTCCTTCGTAGCCTTGAGGACCTTGTCTTCTGAATGGACGCCTAGATCCTCCGTGGTGGCAAGACCAGGCAGATCCCCGGGGAGGAGCTGCTCCTCCAGAGGATCCCAGGCTCCGTTCCGGAGCTTTAATGAGGTGCCACCTGCCAACGCACACACAGGGCCTTTCCTCTTTTCCACTAGTTATTGCCGGGCCCTGGGTTTTGCAGGGTTCTAACAGCATCTTGTCCTCAGGAGAAAGGGCTGGAGTAGTCATCCAGGGACGGGCTGATTTCTGACTCTAGAGTTGTACACCCAGGTTCCTCGGAGCTGCAGCCTTCCTTAAAGGGGCCAGAAAGCGTCTCCCATACCCAGCTTCAAAGAGCATCGTCCACTGCAGGGTGCTCCCCATTTCAGAGCAGAGCAATGGGGTCTCTTTTAGGGTATGGCCCGCCCTTTCCACTTTCCCCATGGACTGTGGTCTCCATGATGAATGTGACTCCTGAGTCATTGTGAAGCTTTACTCAGGTTGAGTGACTTCAGAAACAAATGACAGCCATTTATCACTTTGAGTGAGTTCAGGAGCCCAAACCTAGAAATAATTTCCTTGTGCAAGAATTTAATTACCTCTGTTTTCTCAGCTCTTCCACAAATACTATTAAAGTTTAAGGTCACTTTCTGTTTTAGGCCTCTGAGTGAAATCGATTGCTCCTCTTCAAAGGGAGACACCCTTTCTCTTGCACCTTCTTCTGGGTGGGCTGGGTTCAGTTTGGGGTTGTTTTAAGCACACAAAGCATCCTGTGTCATCCTGTGAACGTCTTGAAGGTGTGGACGCGTCTCCAGGAAGGCTGCGTTAGGTCTGCTAGTTAGCCTGCCGCAGTGGATCGCTGTGGGGTGTGGGCACGTTCAGGTGGAGTGCACAGGGCTTTGGAGTGAGCCGGTTCCACGCTGTGAAGCCCCACTCTTGGGCTTGCTTCTCCCTCTGCTCTGCGTAATGAGGTTTGAGGCTCGACAAGTCCAAAGCTGCTTCTCCCTCGCAACTGCTTCAGGGTCCTTTGGCCACATGGGACCCTGTCCTGCGGTGTCCTGGGCAGTGTGTAATTGTCACTGGGGCTGGTAGGGAACTGCCTTGAGAAGGACAAGTGTTGCACTAGGCGTCTGGGGTCCTTATTTCCTGAAGTTAGCACCTTGGGGGTCAGTGCCGGGGCCCCGTGTTTTCCCAGTGGCCGTGCGAAGCCTTAGGGAGTGCAGTCAGCTCAGCGTGTGCAGAGGCCAACCAGGAGGCCCTGAGTTTCTATTTGGCGTCAAGCATGGCCAGGTCATGCCAAGCTCAGCGTCACCTGCTTCCCGAAGACACTCCCATCAGCGTAAGGCTCTCAGCGGTCAGCTGCCAGCAGTAGAGTGGACAAATCAGTCTTCCAGAACAGACTGCACTGAGAATTTCTGAGCAATTATGCTCCAAATCCGAGTCAGTTTCTGTTACCGGGAGCAAGCTGGCTGGACTTAGGCTGTGGCATTCTGCAAGCCCTCAGCTGGACGGTCAGCACAGCGCCTCATGCTCTGCCTCCGCCCCACCCTCAAGCAGTATTCTCTTGTGTGTTTTGGAAGGCAGCTGCCCACCTTGGCTGTCTCTTCCAGCCGTCTCCAGAATCAGCTGCAGCTGGAGGGACTTTCCAAGCGTTGGAGCGAGAACCCCTAGACCTACATCCTGCTTCTCTTGTTTATGCGGCTCCAAGGGCTTCCAGAGCTGCAGAGCCCCAAGGCTTAAGCTGTGTGACTTTTTCTTGAAGAGAGTCAGATGCTCATTGGCACTCAGCAGCCCAACATGAGGGCTTCTGCTCCAGCCCTCCCAGGGCCTCACAGAGGTCTGACTTACAGCCCAAAGTTAAGAAGTCACATCCGGCAGAGCCCGGCCAGGCAGAGACCCCACGGTGCCTCCTCTTACAGGGACTTCAGTATTGGCATTGATTGTTTCCAACTGGACACTAAGCTCTGTTTCCCTGTTTTAGTTGAAACCCAAGTCGTATTATTCTCTGCTTGCAAACCTGAGCCTTATGGGGTGACACTCTGTGTCCCCAGTGTGCTGGATGGTTCTGCACCACAACGGTGTCAAATAGACTTTTTTCCTGATAAGGGCTTGCTCTCAGCCAATCCCCAACGAATTACCCCACTACACCTGCTTCAAATCGCAGAGCTCTTAGGATGGTGGGGGATCTGGAATTCTGGAGGCAGTCCAGTCCAGTAGTGTCAGTGCCCCTTAGTACTGGGTCTTGCCACTTAGACGCAAAAATAGTGAGTGGTATACAAAAGAAACCACCTTTGAGACCCAACACTAAAGTCCACCCAGAGCCTCATGGAGAACAGTCAAGAAGTGTAAGGACTTGGCCCCGCAGTACAGGGTGACATCCTGCATAATGTCGTTAGTAACTCTCAAATCAGAACAAATTCATACTTGTTTTCTATGAGGTTGGTTTTAACTGAGAGACTTGGAGCATCGTGAGGTGCTGACTTACAAGGCCAACTTAGCTCACGTTTAAGGAATTTCTTAGACACAGGCTGGATTCCTCCCAACGCCTCTTTTTTGAAGGAATGCTATTTCTTCAAGGTACAGTGACCCCCCTTTAAGCCAGTCTTTGCCAGTTGTGCGTCTAGTGCTTGACCCAGGGTCCTTTCACCCTCAGGGTCATCCTTACTTCCTCCTAGACCTCAGGGGAAAGGCTCCTGTGCTGTCTCCTAGGGTGACCCCGAAGCTTGTCTGCTGGGACCTGCAGCTGTAGCTGTTGTCTTTTTAGAAAGTGTTTTGAGCATTCAGCGGGCATCGCGAGTCTCATCCCAACATGGACTGGGCACCTGGCGTGTGGACAGAACCCTGGGTGACGCTGCGCAGGTTGGAAGAGCATCTTGTTGGCTCTTTCAGGTCACCTTAGCATCGAGAGCAATAAGTAGCACCCATGTCCAAGAGAAGTTGGTCATCTGGGTCCTAATACAGACCAGACCCAGGGCTTTCATGGGAAATCATAACCGGCTCCAAAGGTGAAGGGAGCCCCGCTGCGTTTACCGTCTGAGCCACACTTCTGTCCCATCTGTCCCATCTTGCCCGTGTGCCTTTCTCTCCATCTCTCCAATCCCTTCCTGTAATTCCGGGCAGTCTCGCTTCCCGTGCCCCTCTGTGCACATGTCCTTTCCTAAGGACGTCCTTATTCACGTTGCCTGATCCCTTTCCCTTCCTCTCCCCGTGTTGTGTCCTATGGGAGCCACAAAACCACGGCCAGCCTCACCTTACAGCATCCACGCCCCAGTTGGGTGTGTCCGTTCCTGTGGCTCCTCCCAGCGGGGCCTGTGCAGGTCATGGAACCACCTCACATTCTCTGGGGCTTACAGGTCAGCGTCCATGTGCTTCTCGTGCACCTAGTAACCTAGGAAATCCTTTCTAGAACTCCTTTCTAGAGTGCCCTCCTTCGCCGTTTGTGTGATTTCTGCGTCTTGTGTGAACCTGTTTGGGTTCCGCCAGGGCCTGTTAGTGCAGCAGCCCACAGGATCGGGGGCCTGGGTCTCCTGGGGACACTGGCTTTGTCTGTCAGTAGGCTTTGTCGCCCTAGCTGGGAGATTTAAAGACCTGGACGTGCCCAGAGGCAGGCAGTGAGGAGCAGAGAGAGCAAAGCCCCCTTTTCAGTGGTTCATCTCTATGTGGCAGACAGAGCGTTTCCAGCTCAGCAAGTCCGAGCTGAGAAGGGGCCACAAGCCCAGGTGACCGCCAGATGTCCTCCATGCTCATTCAAGCCTCTGAGAGGATCTGTCTTTGAGGCTGTTGTCCTGCCCTGAAGTGGATGCTCCCTGGTCGACTGAGTCCCTCTTGGGCCTTCGAGGGGGAGACTGCCCCTGCCTCACTTTGCTGTGGTGGAGGACACGGCTCCCGTGGCCCCTGGTCGTCATGGACCTGGCTGCCGTGGCTCTACACCAGCCGGGGTGGGTGGAGGACATTTAAGACAGCAATTCCTCACTTCCTCCACCTGGTGAGTTTACTGTCCAGGAGGGAATAAGACCTCCCTCCTGTCCAAACAGTCGACTCAGCTCCCTCTGTTTTGTCCCCATTGTGTGACAGAAGGATTCTATCGGTGTAACTTCCTCCCGTTGTCAAGCAGTGTGACGTGCGCAGGGCCAGCCCCCTGTGTTCCAGGGCTTTCAGTGACACCGCAGCTGGCCGCCTCGGGACACTCTTGGGGGAGATGTGGGATGTGCTTGGGCCTCACTGCTCAGGCACCTCAGGGCTCCACAGGGGACAGGAAAGGACACCCCGCAGGTTGTCGGTGGCTCTCAGGCCTTCACTCTGGGTCCTGTACTCCATCTCCTGGGCCCAGCAGGCAGAGCTGGGTCGTGAAGGTGGTGGGCGTCTTCTTGACTAAGAGGACTGTGTTCAGTGTGGAGAGTCTGGAAAGTGGGACAATCCTAGAGTGTCAGAGAGTCACGTAGAGTCCCCTGGTCCAGTGGCCTCGGAGCAGTGCCTTCCAGCCACGGACCCTTACAAACCAGGGTGGGCACAACACAACCTCGCGTCCTGCCCTCTCGCCCAGCGTCACCTGTTTCCCATCTTGACATCATAGTCTTCCACCCAGCGTCCCCTGTACTATGTCTTACAGTAGCCACGTGCGGGGTGTGTTTCCTGTGGCATTTGGTCCCTGTGCCATCTCTCTGTCCCTTCAGGGCTCATCCACAGTGTCCTCTTTTCCCTTGGTGGCCCTGTTTTCCCCTCTTAACTGCTGCCCCTGTGCAGGTAGCCTGAGGTTAGGAAATGGGTCCTGAAAAGCCACCGTCTATCCACTTTGAATCGAGGACTTCTCAGGTGACGGCCTCCTCTTCTGGCCCCTGTGGCAGCATTCGGTCCTGGAGGGGTCCACGGTGTGCTTCCTGCTGTGAGCTGACCCCCGACTACTGTGACCACAGCAGACAGCGCTGGTCCCAGGGACCCAGGGCTGGGTTCGTGGCTGTGGCCCGTGGCGTATGGAAACGCGTCCTTCTGAGGAGCGCCTCTTGCAGGCCACCTGACTTTTAGAAGAAAAGACCTCGCAGTCGAGCAGCTGCATTAGCCGCGGACCACGACCCGCCAGTGCTCAACCTCGCTCATCTGAACCCCCTCCCTTCTGACTTCTGGGATGAACAGGTGGATTCTCCTCCTGTTACAGCCATCAAGCTCCTGTGGCAGGGCCCTCACTTCCCGTCGCTGTGGCAGGCGCACTGGTCCAACGGTGCGGTAGGTGTCGTGGGTATTCCTCCCAGCTACTCAGCCCCCACGGCACCCCACTCCTCGGATGACGGCCACAAGACCCCACTCCACGAGTGATGAGGATAAGTATCTTTACATACAAATGAAACGAGTTGGACATCTATGGTCCCTCGTCATGCTCAGGCACCCTGCACCCAGGACTCTGCACGTAGGGCTCTGCACTCAGGACTCTGCACCCAGGACTGTGCACCCAGGGCTCTGCACCCAGGAATCTGCACCCAGGACTGTGCACCCAGGGCTCTGCTCCCAGGACTGTGCACCCAGGGCTCTGCACCCAGGACTGTGCACCCAGGGCTCTGCACCCAGGACTCTGCACCCAGGACTGTGCACCCAGGGCTCTGCCCCCAGGACTCTGCACCCAGGACTCTGCACCCAGGACTCTGCCCCCAGGACTCTGCACTGATTCACCCTAACCCACAACACCCTAGGAGGCAGCTGCTGTGAGGCCCGTTTACCTGCGTGGAAGGCGCAGAGCCCTCCCGCGGCTCGAGGGAAGGACTGTGGTCAGATTGCCTGTGCCTGCCTTGATCAGAGAGCTGCACTGTGACAGAGACTGATGTCCCTGAATGAACCCACTCACAGGGAGAGGTACCAGCCGAGCATTCCTGATCTGAAGACCCAAAGTCAAATGCTCCCAAATCAGAGAGCTTTGAGTGGTGACATGATGCCACAAGTGCAAGTCCCACACCTGACCTCCCATGACCACTCAGACCAGAACGCAGGTGCACTAAAAATGTCCTATAAAACGACCTTCAGGCCCTGCAGAAGGTGTCTGTGGAGTATAAACAAACTTTGCGTTTAGACCCGGGTCCTGTCCCCAAGACATGTCATGGTGTATCTGCCAGTATTCCAAAACCTGGAACTCGAAACAGCACCTTGATCAGGGCTACTCAACCTGCCCTACCACTTACCCAAGGAAACCTGGAGACCGTGTGTTGGTCTAGGAGCCTCAGAGGAGGGAGTGTGAGGCGTTGGGAGGCCGGGAGAGCCATAGTTTGACCTAGGAAAAGCCACTGGCGAATGCGTCCCACGACAGTGAGCTGCTGCCAACTTACCCTCCCCCGTGGGTCCAGTGTGGGGAATCCACGTCCTGCTCATCATCCCCGTAGAAGAAGAGCCACGCTTCTAGTCACCACCGCCACGGGCCCTGCTGTGCGCCAGGCCTGGACCTGAATGTTGGGGACTCATTTTAAAGATGGTGCAGGAGGACAATGGTGAGGGCCCACCAGGAACTGCAGACATAAAACAACCTTTTGTGACTAGTGAAGCCACACAGAGTAGACCTCGCGGGGTTCTTGTGAGTGGCTGAGGAGGTTCAGGGTATCTGTAACGTGGTGCAAGTGGAACCAGGAGCAGCTTCAGGGATGCGGGACAGCGCCGTGCTGCAGGTGAGTGGCCGCATGAGCTCAGTGTGTTCATCCTACGCTGAGCAAGGTTTTGGTCAGGCAGAGGGGAGACTGGCTTGTTCATCCTCGGGGCTTTAACAACCATCAAACGATGGCAGGGCCCACCCAGGTGCCGCCTGAGGCCACCTGGCTTCTTATGGGGACACCAGTCATTGGGTTTAGGGCTCGTCCTGGTCCGGTTCGCCTCATGTGAACCAAGTACAACGGCAGAGACCCTGTTTCGAGTCAGGCCACGTTGGCAGGTGTCAGGGGTCAGGATTCCCACACACTTTCTAGTCCACACAGTTCAACCCATAGCCAGTGTTGGGCTTGGTCTTAAAAGGCCCCCAAAGGCCCATATGCTGAAGGCTTGGTCACCAGCACTACTGGGAGGTGACCTTTAGGAGGTGGGGCGAGGGGGGAGGAGGCGGGGTCATGGGGGGCGAGCCCCGAGGGAGACGGGCTCCTTCCTGACTGGCTCTCTGCCCCAGTGGCCTTAAGAGAGCAGCTTGGTGCCACCGAGCTCCCCGCTGTGATGTGCTGCGCTGCCACAGGCCCCAAAGCAACAGAGAGGGTGACACGGACTGAGATCTCTGAAGGACTTGCTGTGCTGCTGGTAGGCTTCTGTGACAGCAGTGGCAGGCTCACACTGGAGGGGTCTCTCCTGACAGGTGTGTCAGAATCACCCTGAGCTTCTCAGAGTGTGACCTGGGGCTGTTCTTGTGCTCTATCTGCCGACAGTGGTCGTAGCTCTCTGGTGGAATCTCCTAGTGACCCCTTTCTCCCCAGTAAGGCGCTGGCAATCCTCCCGTCGAGGTCGAGGGAACCCCCGTTTGCAGGGCTCTCAGGGCTTGGCAAAAGCTGGCAGGAAGGTCGTCTAGCAGGCCCTGACGGGTTGCCAAGAACCCGTGTCCAGTTGCTCAAGGAAATAAGAAATTCTCCTAAAGCCATGGGGACCAGGAAGACGGTGGAATGACCACGTGTGAAGACACGAAGGGTGTGACTATGCTTCTTGGGCAACCCGAGATCCGAGACATCGTGCTCCATGTGTGCCATGAATCGTGAGGCATTCTGCTGTCCTAGATCACAAACCAGAATAAAAAACGAATAAATAAATAAATAAAACGACATGGGACCAGGAGCCCAAGGCCCTGCAGTCTCGTGTGTCAGCCAGGTGACAGCTA
Source organism: Marmota marmota marmota (assembly GCF_001458135.2). Lineage (NCBI taxonomy): Eukaryota > Metazoa > Chordata > Mammalia > Rodentia > Sciuridae > Marmota > Marmota marmota. The sequence continues at coordinate 1,668,197 of NW_026000037.1, forward strand.
GCTCCTCCGGGCTGTGCAGCCTCAGTGGCGGGGATTCTATCTGCCTTCAGTAGCAGACATCAGCTGCCGCGGCTAATGCTGGGGACTCGGCTGCCCCTCGCCTGTGGGGCGGTCTCCCCTGCGGCTGGCAGTCGGCTGACCTAATTCCCATTCCTTCCGCTGCCTACCATGGCGGCTGCTCCCTGCTCTTCTGGGCCTCCTGGTGTCTGTCCTCGCTGTTGGATGCGGGTTCTGATGCCAGGTGTTCCGAATTCAAAATCCCAAGAGAGAGGCTCAGCTTGCACGGGGCCGCAATCACCCTGTTGAGCACAGTACTGAGTGGGGCTCACACGACAGGCCTGTGTGGCCTTTGAATTTGGTGGCTGTCCCTGGCTGCAGTCACTGTGACTGTGGTGGTGGACACGTGTGAATAAATGCGGCAACTTGGGCCTCTCTCAGCACAGGGCCGGTGTCCGGCACTGTCCGGAGACTTCTTGGAGGGCTGACCGAGGAGGGAAGAAACGTGCACGGCTGGACCACAGGTGCAGACACGGGGAGCGCCACACACGCAGGAGACGGCCAGGCGCTGAGTGCCCTTAAATGCAGATGCTGAGGGAGACAGCGCCGTGGGGCTGGGGACAGCCTTGGACACTTGTGGAAAGAAAGTCACTAAATGTTTTAAGCCAGGAAAGAAGAGAACTCGTAATTAAAGTTGTAAAATACAGCACAACAATGGGTTAGGGACCTACCCAAACAGCCACCAAGATGGAGCTGGGCAGTGGTCCTAGAGATGAGGGCAGGGCACACATGAGGAGTATTCAGAAGGCCCACGGGCAGAAGTTGGCAGAGAGTTGACACCTGGAGTGACCATCAAGAATGAGGGCAGAAAGTCCCAGGTCTCCCACTGGGCAGTCAATGGGCAGTGCCCCTTCAGTGAGCTTTCAGAACATAGAACAAGACAGGTCAGAGGGGAAAGTACACAGATTTGGATGTGTGCATTGAAATTCAAGTGTCATTTCCTCAAAGAGAACTTCTCTTTGTTTCCAGATTTACTGAGATATAATTGACAAACAAATATCATGGATTTGTGATGTGTACAATGCAAGGACTTGATCAATTACCATTGTGAAATGATCCCTGCAATCCAGATCATCAAAGTATCCATCAACGAAAGCCACCCGGTCTGCCCATGGGGTGCCAGTCCCCACCCTGTAGCGCTCTCAAGTATTTTGTTGTGTCGGTCCCAGTTAGAGGACAGTGACCAGTGGTGTAGTCAACTGTATGGTGTGACTTCAGGAGGACCGGTGCTGCTTCCCCAGCCTCAGCCAGCATCCCCCCAACCTACTGAATGAATGCTGGTTGCTTCTCGGTAACCCACGGGCCAGCTTCACCACCCGACACAGTCACCCCTAGGGCTGAGCTGCTGAGGAGTGAGCCAGGTGGCCAGACGCAGCCAAAGAAGCGGATGTCCATTTGAAATGTGATTTGGCATAAATGAGGCCCAACTGTTGCAGACGACGTATCACGTGGCCCTAAAGGAGTGGCCCTTGATGCAGAACTGTGTGGCCCACAGCTCAGCTCTCCCTCTCTTGTCCCTGGGCAGGACCCTCCCCTGCCCTGACAGCTGACCGGGGATAATACCAGCGGTCACTCTCCTCTTCAGTGATGAAAGTTCTGGCCTTAGTTTGTTTTAAAATTCCTGCTTTGGTGGAAAATAAGTCATTCATCCCGACTTAGAAGCAGATATTCCCAAAGCTTGCCCTTCCCACGCAGGGAGACCTGGGGCAGAGAGCAGCGTTAGAACCCGAGTCAGCAGCCAACGCATTCCAAGGTGGGGTTTGAGTTTTTCCAGGCTGCCGACCTCCAAAGGAAACAAACTGAAAGCTTCTCGGCTTTCTCCAGCAGCAGACGCAGGAAAATGAGTTAGAGACTGTCCCTGGCAGAAACTCTCCCCACCCACCTGTGTGGTATCGGGGCCACTCAGGAGCTGCGGCCCTATCAGATGACTGTGTACGTCAGACAGCGCTTTGTAGCTTCCTCACAGAAGCTCTGAATTGTTCTGGAAACAAGATAACAGTGTGGTTCTAGCGATTTTCCTGAGTGATTTTGAGGGCTGTCCTGTGTGGTCAGCTTGATCTGTGAAGCTGCGGCGTATGGGTGATTCTGAAACTGGGTTCACTCTCTGTCTTAGGTGACAGGGTTAGACACTGGATCAAGGGCAGTGCCAGCTTTGGTTGAGGGACCTAGAGAGGTGTGCCCTCCCTCTGCCTGACACACTCACACACACACACATCCCACATAGAGAGACACAAGCAAGATAAAAGCAATTATCTTCTAAATGGTGTGATTTGGGAATAGTTTTTATTTTTCCGTCCGAATTTAAAAATAAAGTTTGGCTGAGTGTGGTGGCACGCGCCTATAATTCCAGGACTCAGGAGGCTGAGGCAGGAGGACTGAAAGTGCAAATCCAGCCTCAGCAAGGAAGTGAGGCCCTAAGCAACTTAGCAAAATAAAGAATAAAAAGGGCTGGGGATGTGGGTCAATGGTAAAGCTCCCCCGGGGTTCAATCCCCAGTAGCACCCCCCAATTTTTTTATATAAGCAGTATTATTACCTTTATAAAAACAACACAACACAGACTATTTGGGGAGTGGGGAGAAAAGCAGTTGTAGCCTTCCTTTCTGGGCTGTGGGTCGTCTTCATATCTGGCCAGCATACTTTCCGCGTGGTTGTGCACAACAAAGCATCTTTTTCAAAACACGATTTGAGTGAGCTCCAACCAGTTATGCAAGCAGAGGTACAGAGGCACTATCGCCCGCTGAGACTGAGCAGAACCTTCCCGCAGCACTGGGCGTGGAACCCAGGGCCTCACACGTGCCAGGCAAGTCCTCTGCCGTGAGCACATCCCCAGCCCCAGACAAATCCTGATATGGACCAGCGGTGAGACTTTCCCAGCCACCTTTGCCGCCGTGTGTAGCGGGCTGCTGGGGACGAGGTGGTAAGTTTGCCCTGATGCCAAGCAACCTTCTGAGAGAAACCGGTGGGAAACTTCTAGAGTTCCCTGTCATGGAGCCTCTCTGGAGGGCTGTGGTGCTCCGGCAGGTCTTCTGTGGAAGGAGGAGGCCTGAGGAGAGCGCACGATGCGGAGGAGCCTGGTCCAGCAGGTCCAGGACAGGTCGTGCTCCGCCCAGGAGCCCAGCAGCAAGGCCTGCTCAGGGAGCGCTGGCCTGAGGTCTAACTGTGCTGCTGGGACAGCACGCCACACACTGGGTGATTCATAGAGGACAGGAATTCATTTCTCACTGCTCTGGAGTCCTGGAGTCAAGGTCCAGGTACTGGCAGGCTCAGGGTCGGGAGAAGACCCGTTTCTGTGTCTAAGATGGTATCCACACTGAGTCCTCCAGGGGCGGGGACACTGCAGCCTCAGGGCCAAGTGGAAGGGCAAGAAGGACCCAACCCCCCCACCAAGTCCTCGTTTCACAGTGTGAACCCACACAATCTTGAGGGCCCAGGGGGACCACAGTGCTTCCTCCGTAAAGCCCAGTGTGACAGATAGCAATGTGGTCCTAGCAATTTTCCTGAGTGACTTTGAGGGCCCAGGTGGGTCTGGGAAGCAAGAGCGTCGGTCTACCAGAAGATGCTGGCCATGAGGGACTCACAGCAAGGACCTGAGCACGAGGCTCTGCCGTGGCTGGAGATGGAGCTGCCGGTCTCACTGCAACCTCAGCTGAGGTCACGTGCGACTATTCCACGCCCCAAAGCAACCTACGTCAATCACATGGGCCTCGCTCACCCTCTGCCAGATTGGAGAACACTGTCCACCGTGATTCAGGGCTTACATGAGGATGCAGATTCATACTTACTCATTTAATTCATAAAACGTGACGTAATACTGAGGGTTTTTTTGTTTTATTTTGTATCCAGGAATGGACCCAGGGGTGCTTAACCACTGAGCCACATCCCCAGCCCCTTTTCTTATATTTTATTTAGAAACAGAGTCTTGCTGAGTTGCTTAGGGCCTGGTTAAGTTGCTGAGGCTGGCTTTGAACTCACTATCCTCCTGCCTCAGCCTCCAGAGCCACTGGGATTCCCAGTGTGGCCACCTGAGTTTTCCCGACTCTGGCCTCATGAATAAGCTGTGCCTGTTGCTGGGGCGTTAGAACTAACACCACCATCTCCTCCTCAGTGCCACTCACCTGTCCTCACCCTGTGGTGTCTGTTCCCTTGGCCTGAGTCCAGCCTGAGACCTGGGCCCTCCCTGCTGCCCGACCGTGGGCTCTGGCCGGGTGTTCTGACCACACAGAGACACTCCCTTTCCAGCCAGGCCCCTGGCAAGTGCCCACTTTTCTCCTGCCTGGGCTCCCGCTCCTGAGGAGCCTCAGTGAGTGGTGGACATCCGCCCAGCTTGGATGCGCTGCCTCTGCCGCAGACCTGGCTGCCCTGCGCCTGCGGACCAGGCTTTCTGGAGTCATTCAAATTTCTTCACCTGTGAAAGGTGGAGGGGGAATGATGTGGTCCCCTCGTACATTAGGGATTAAGAAACAAACGTGGTGCTTGGTGCTGGTGGAATCTGCAATAACTTAGAAACGTACATAGCAACAGAAGAAGTGTCTGTCTCTGAGGGGACCTGATGATGGGGAAGGGGTTTTTTTAAAAAACAGTTTAACACTTGAAAAAAATGGAAAACTTTAATGAGCTGCCCAGCATCGTGCTAAACATCAGTGTGTAATTCCCCTTCCCAAGAGGGACACACGAAGGTGGACGAGAGGTGATCAGATGGAAAGACGCTAAAATCCTCGCGGTAATTCTACCTTAAAAGCCTGGAGCTCTGATTCACACCGACTTGGTAACCTAAGTCAAGAAAGCAGTGGAGAAATGCCAAGGACCGGTCTCCCACCTTCATTCAAATCACGTCTTCATCACTTTCCATATCTTCACAAGGGAAACTCTGAGAGCCAGGCAGGTGCGGCTGCAGAGGCTGCAGTCACACCTTCCATCACCGAAAATGAGAGTGGCCGGGCAGCTTGTTTTCCACATTCAGAAAACACAAGAAAAGCTCCATTTTAATGGCATTAAGATCGAAAGCCATCAACAAAGGCAAGGAAATGAAATTCCTTCTTAAATCATAAACCTGAGAAACAGTCTCATGAGTCGATCATATCAGGAATCCCCTGCCCAGACTCGAAAACAGCCTCTTCTCCCTGTTACATTTATTTTTAGCCAAGCAGAGGGCTGGCTCTCACACACTGATAAACTTTTGAGAGGCTTGTAAAGTTAGGGCTGCTTGTATCTTGCCTAGAGGTTCTTTTGATGAGAAATATCACATTATAAAAGCTTTCTAAGATTTCAAACCTGAAAAGATCGATTTCCTTTGTTAGTCTGTGAGGACGGGTGTTCTTATCTCTAGTGACATCAAGTGACTAAACTGAAAGGAAGATGGGGCTGGGTTTGTGCAAACACGGTTTCTTCCTTTCTAGCCCTGCATCCTGCCCTCCCTGCAGACAGGCTGCCTTTTTGATTTGCATTCCATCCCTTCCTTCCAGCCCTGGGCAGGGTCAGCTTTTCACGCCTACCGTCCTAGGCTGAGTGGAGTCCGTGGGCGCCTCTCGGGGGCCTGTGGACACAGAGCTCCCCAGGAGGTGCAGCGGGCCGACCAACATGGGCTCCTGCTCCCGGGGAGCCTCGGGGAGCCGTGGACACTCATGGAGCTCGTGGCCTTGACTGTCAAGGATCCCTTGGCGGGCACCCATCTGAGCAAGCCCTGTGAGCAGCACGGGACAGTCCCAACTAAGAGGTCCAGGCTGAGGCAGCCCCACTTTGCAAGTTCAACTCCCACAGCCACTCTCAAAACCAGATATTATGGGGCCATTTTACAGAGAAGGAAACGAGGTTAAGGAACCCAAGCAACGTGCCCGGGGAGACCAGGGGAAGATTGAGTGTGTGGCCGGCAGCACCTCCGCTCGCCTGACTGCTGGCTTTTAGCTACGTAAGTGCGCAGGGTCCTTAGATTCAGGAGCAGGTGGAGGAACAAGAGAACCTGCTCCCCAAGTGGCCCAGGACACTTGTCTGTGGAACCAATGACTCTCTACACAGAGGAGGAACCCTGTATTCTCTCTAGAGCTGGGTGGGTTTTCCCCTGGAGGAAGGATACAAATGCATCCTGATTAAAAACTCAACAATATAGAAATGTAGAAATAGTCTCACCAGAGAAGAGAGCTGTTCGTGGTTCAGACATATTCAGATTGTTCTCACTTCAGAATACGCGATTTAAAATTGGATAAGACACACACATATATCTCATCTAAAAATCTGCTATACACTATACTATAATCTACTATAAAAATCTACTATACTTTTCACGTCTACACCCCATTCCTTCCTGTGACGACTTCGTATTTCACTTGACGGCTAGACCATAATTTACCTAATATTTCTGTTCATCTGGATATTTATACTTGTTTTTCAACTACTAATTATTACAGAGATTCTATAACAAATATGTTGATGCACATAGTTTGTAAAGTGTGTAAAATAAAACCTGGAAGTATAATCGCCAGGTCGAGGAAAGGCCACTGTGCCATTGCGATGGCTGTGGTCAAAGGGTCAAAGGTGTACCTGACTATTAGGTACACCTCTGGGCAGAGGGGCACCCCCCTGTGCAGGTGCAATCCTTTGCAGGGGTGACAGAGGAGAACTTGTTATTTCGTTTTCTTGTTATTTTGACTTAAATTTCTTTCTTTGTTAGAAAGTTAAAATCCCCTTAAAAAAAGGTTTTTTTTGGTTGTAGATGGACAGCTTGCCTGTATTTTGTTTGTTTATTATTTTTTTTAATGTGGAACCCAGTGCCTCACAGCTGCTAGTGCTCTGCCACTGAGCTATAGCCGCAGCTCCTACACCCCTTTTTACTTGGCACTTGTTTTATCTATGAATTCTTAATTCCGTCAGGAATCTGATAACTTTCATCATTGGTCTTGATGAGCCTCTTATACGTCAGAGGTGGTCTCGCATTGTCTGCTTATCACAATTTTTCCTAATTTATCTTTTTGACTTTCTCCCCCTCCTCCTCCTTCTTCTTCCTTCTCTCACTTTCTCATATAGATATTTTTAAATTTCATGTAAAAGAATCTTTGTTGAATTTAGATTTCATTTATTAGAAAAGAATTCCACAGCTCTAATGAGGTGCAAATATCAATTTATGCTTCCGATACTTTAATGATTTTTCACATCAAATATTTGATGTGAAATATTTGGATAAGACACACACATATATCTTCAGGAGAAACTAAGATCCCAGGCATTCACATAAAACCATCTGTTTTGAAATGTCTCCATTTTTTTTTTTTTTTTGGCATTACTGGAGATTGAGCCCAAGGACAGCCCATCCCTTTTTCCACATATTGAGAAGAGAAGTCAGATCTGCCCAGGGAGAGAGGTGACCCCTGGAACACACAGAGCTGGCACTGTGGGGCCTTCCTTGGGTTGGAAGAAACCACTTTCATGACGCCAACGCCGTGGTGCTATTTCAGGGGACGGGTGCCCAGCCCGCATCCTCTTCTGGGTGGACCTAAGGCAGGGCCAGGGTCCCTCGCCTGGCTGCGTCATGTGTCCAGTGATCTCTCAGAGGAGCAGCGAGCAGCCGGGCAGGCTGCAGGCAGAGAAGTTTGCTGAAGGAGAAGGCGCTGTTTCTGACTCACCGCTCTCTCTGCTCCTGAGTCCTGAGCGCGAACTCCGCCAGTGCCTCACTGATGCCCTCTTTCCTTTTTTGACTATTAGGTACTTTCTCTCCCTTTTCCTTCTTGGTTTTGGGGATTTTTTAGATTTTAATTTGCTACCAAGCAAGAGGAGGAGGAAGAAACACTCATTTTCAGAACTATTTAACATTTAGGTAAACTAAGGCACAAAGTGAGCGAGAATGTTGTCCAGGATGGCAAAGGTGATCTCTGTCAGCGACAGGACTGTAACGTCTTGACAGTCCTCTGTGGATATTTATCATCCAAGCATATTTTAGGCATCGATTCCTGGGATATTCTACTACTTTTCTCCCTGAGAGCTGATAGAGATGCAGCTTTTCAAGATCTGAAAGCAGATCAGTCACTTGCACACCTCGAGCCGGTTAAGTGTGTCAGCCAAGAAGAGGAGAAGAGGGAGCTCAGTGGGCTGTCCGTCCTGCTGGGAAGGCCACTTCCTCAAATGGCAGTTACGGGAAAGGTTTCTCATTCTGTGAGCAGAAGTGCTTTCCTGGATACCTACTTATAAACCTAGGTCCGTCTTTAGTGCTGCCACTCAGGGCCCAGTCAGATCTAGGGTTTAATTATGTGAACTCAAAAGGAGCCTAGGATCAGTCGTCCTACCCCAAGGAAGAGAGGCTCCGCTCTGGTGGTCATTTTGGATCACCCCTGTTTTCATTTATGCTTTTAGAGTAGACAGTGCCAATGTTCCAAATCTGGAAGGTGAATGGCAGAAACTCTACTGCATATGGACTTCCCCGTGTTCTGAAGAAGAACTACATTACATTTTTGCTAGTCATTTTTTGGTCATAAAAAACAATTCAAGACCTTTTTGTTCTCAATAAACTTGACTTTGAGACATTACCTGAGACTAGGTTGGAAACTAAACCAGGCCCATAAATCTTCTGAAGACCCTAGTCTCTAGGCTAAAATGTCAAAGTGCCTGATTAATCAAAGACACCGGTGCTAGCACATGGCTGTGATAACTTCTATATTCAGTGACAAAGGGATAACAGCAACTCAAGGGTGTTCAGAAGACAGCTAAGTTGAGGAAGAGTCTGGAAACCAGGGAGAGTCCACGGAGCTGTTCAGGGAAGGAATAGAACAGGAGGATTAAAATGTCAGCTGGGGGTAGAATTGTCAAAATATCAAGTTAGGCTAATATCAAAGTGCAGTTGTGTTAAAGAGACTTACATTTGTTATGAATTGTTCCTGTAGAACTGAGGTCACAAAAATATACTTCATATCATCATGAAGAGCTTTCATAGTTGTCTCCAAATAAAAGAAGCCTCCTTTTAAGGAACTAAGTTCTTGTCATGCAAATATTCAGACAGAGCCAATAATAGCTTGAAAAATATTGGTGTGAAGAATCTTGTGCATAGTTACTTGTACATCCTAAACCCTCAGATTGTGCTTGTAAATGAACAAGTGTATCAGTGTGCAAGGCTGGACCAAGTGCCCCCAAAATCCAGAAGAAGGCTGCTGCTACCCCTTGGTTTGTCTAGTGTCTTTCCTGCACCAATATGGGACATAGGGAGGAAAAACAACCTTTTTAGAGAAGTAAAAACTCGGAGCTGGAACTTTCTAGAACTTTTCTTATTAAGGAGGAATTGTATGAGTTGGTCTTTAAAATATGAAGAGAAACAGAATAAAGATGTGGCATTTTAGAGAAGGAACACTAAGTCCCAAAGATAAAATGAAATATGGCCCAAGAGACAGTGAGCACATGGCTGGCTGGAGTGTGCCCTGCTGCTGGGGCAAAGGGAGGGCAGCAGGCCCGAGGAGCGAGGCTGGGGAGTGTGACCTTCGGGGCAGGGGACACATGGGAGTTCTGCAGATTATTATTATTATTATTATTACTATTATCATCATTAATTCGGTACTGGGGATTGAATCCAGGGGCACATCCCCAGGGCCACATACCCAGCTCTTTTTATTTTTTGTTTAGAGACAGGGTCTCACTGAATTGCTTAGAACCTTGCTAAATTGCTGAGGCTGGCTTTGAACTCATGATCCTCCTGCCTCAGCCTCCCAAGGCACTGGATTACAGGCTGAGGAAGGAGGCTAATCTGTAGATTATTGAGCAAAGACAGGGCATGATGAGAATGTGAATGAGAAACCTTCACCACCAGATGCTCACTGGCCAAAACAGCAGGTCCTCGCAAGCTGGGGTGGACAATACCCTCCCTCATTCCCACACCAAAATGTCCACTATGCATGAATCTTATTTGAAGATTTTGGAGAAATTAATTTAGTTTGTAAGTAATTGAAGACATAATTTTTATCAAACAACTTGGATAAAACAAGCCTTCAGAGAAATAACGCTCTCATGCAGAAGTGCTGCAGAACAGGGGGGCCTTCTGAGAAACGGAGGCAGCATAAGACCCCCTCTTCGAACCCCGATTCTTAGGACTAATTCAGAAAGGTTTCAGATATGTCACTCGGAGTAGCAGGCATGAGTTTATTAAAGGGACAGGAAAGGGAAAAGGGGGCACTCTCAAGGGAGAGAACGGGCCCTCTCGGGGAGGAGAGGGCCAATGTGTCTCTCCTGCACTCCAGTCTTTTCGGGGATCCCAAAGGAGTTTCCAAAGTGTCCTGCCCAGGTCCACCTCTTGTCTTTTGACTGACAGCAGGGTGACATCAGACGTTCAAGTCCCCACTACCATGACAATTCTAGGTCACCTTGGCCCTTGCTGACTGATTCTACTGGATTTTTAACCACGCATTCTTACAGATTTTATGGTTAGGAGGACTTATCCTTATCTTCCAGGATCTGGTCTGCGAACAGGCTCACAAAATCTCTAAAGGTAACTTCAAAGTAACTTGGGTTTCTCTTATCAACAGTATTTCCTGCGTGCCCTTCCTTGCAGATAACAGGTAGTTTGCTGAGGAATGGGACACATCCTGCGTACTTAGGCCAGGCAGGGCTGCTGCTTTTTGGCAAAGAAAGCCCGTGGGGGTCAGCACAGTGGGCCCATTTTATGGAGTCACTCTCTGACCCTGGTGTCCCACCACCCTCATCTACCTGTGCCTCGCAGAAGGACCGAGGCTCTGCTCCGGGGGCCTGCCAGCTGTCACGGGTTGTCTGATTCTGCTGATCTGCGGGTGTGGGGGCAGGAGAGGCTGTGAGAAGGCTGCGGAGCCGCAGTGCTCTCCACGGAGGAGCCGTGCTGCCCCGGCCCAGTGCTGGTCGAGGAGGTGAGGTGGCCCTGCCCGGAAGGGGCTGCTCATCTGTTGGGGACAGAGGCGCAGGGAGAGATCTCTTCACAGTAGTTTGCAAACCAATAAAATCCATCATTCACATAGCGGGGCCCTGGGTGAACTAGAGGAAGCAACTAGAGAACACGGCCACAGACTGGAGACTGACAGACAAGAATTTCTGTCCTGGAGACCTGAAGAATGAAGCACGACTATCAAACGAGGTACACGTGTGATAGGTGCCCAAGGGGGCTCTCACCAAACAGCTCCTGCACAGCCAAGAACTTGTGCCGGGAAGAAAACAGGCGCAAGAAGAGACCAGCCCCCACCCGAGGCCTGCGTCTCGCCCTGCTGCTCTCTGCAGGCCCCCGCCAGCCGACACTGGGCTGGCTCCCACCACGTGAAGCCCCACGTCCCGAGGTCCGGGCTCAGCTTACCCTGCTCCTGAGGAAAGGACCAGCTGAAAGATCCGGGAAAGCTTTCCAGTGAGGATCCCAGTGTCACGCAGTTCTAAGAATTCAGAATAAAGATCTAACTTAGAGCTACCTTATTTGTTAGCAAATAAGGCCTCCTTGGGAAAAACCTTCTGAAGATGGTGCTTGAACTATACCTATGACTCAGTTTTTCAGCTTTTAAAAAGAAAAACAGAATTGTAGCACATTCGGGCTGGGGTTGAGGCTCAGGAGCAGAGTGCTTGCCTAGCATGCGTGAGGCCCTGGGTTCAACCCTCAGCACCACATAAACATAAATAAAATAAAGGTATTGTGTCCATCTGCAACTAAAAAATATTTTTTAAAAAGAATTGTAGCAAGTTCAAAATTCATGGCTTCTATTTTTCAAATAGAGCGATGTTTTTTATTTGTAGTATTTAATGAATTAAATTGAATGCTAGTGGCAAACTAGTAAATGAAGTCATTAGTTACACTAGTTATCAAACAGGAGTCTCAGGTAATTGCTACTGCTGCGAGCTAACATTTATTGAATGTTTAGTACACAGGAGGCACCGTTTTGGATCAGTGATCCCCACTGAAGGTGTGAGAGATGAATTCACTTAATTGTCATGCAGCCAAATTTGGTGGAGATCACTATTTCCCATGGGGCGGCGTGCTGGGGAGAGTCCAGCATCTCACACGTGGTAGGCAAGCACTTACTGAGCCACGTCCCCAGCCAGGTCCGTGTTTTATGAACAGGAGAGATAAAGCATGAGACATGAAAGTATTTGTCCAAGGTTACATGATTATAAAGTACAGTAGCTGGGTTGTTTAAAAACTCCAGAGCCCTACAATGCTAGTCATCATTACAGTGACTTACTTACTTTTTAAGAGATGGTTCTATGGCACCTCTCAGGAGACATACTCTTAAGTGGGAGAGAGGGAGAGGCAGCACTGGAAGTCCTGCTTACCCAAGGTGGGAGGCTGTGCTACCTGAGAGCACCATCTGCCCTGTGTGTCTCAGTGGGGGCGTCTCAGGCTCCTGACACGGAGAATGAATCGAGGCTCAGATCAATTCTACTTCACACAGTGTGTGAGAAAGCCTGGCAAGTAACTTTTTTGTGCATTACCAATAAGCAGCAACGTGGAATGTCTTTTCTCAAATCTGTGTCATATTTGTTCTTATAAAATGAGTTTGGAAGTATTCCCCTCTCCTCAGTGTTCTGAGAGATATTTTATGGAATGTTTAATAGAATCCCCCAGTGAATAAACTGGATACGGATGTTTTTATTATAAAGCTTGTAATCGTGAACTTAATTTTTAGTGGATATAGGACTATTTGGTTTCCTGTTTCTTCTTGTATGAGTTCTAGCAATTTATGTTTTCTAAGGAATTTATTTCATCTGATTGTCAATTTGGGGGTATAAAATTGTTCATACCATTTCTCAACTGTCATTTTAACACCCATAGGGTCTATAGTGTCTCTCCTTTTTCATTTCCACTATTGGTAATTGGAATTTCCTAACTTTTTTGTCTCAGTTATTGTAGCTTTTACTAATTTTTCATAGAATCAGCTCTTGGTTTCATGGATTTTATCTGTAGTTTATCCACTTTATATTTAATTGATTTTTGCTCATTTCCGTCTTTCCCGTCCCTCTACCTACTAGTCAATGAGCCGTTGACTTTTGCCAGGGCCAGTGGAAGCCCAAGCACATGGGAGGATGTCCACCATGCTGACCCCACACCCTGCGTGGGCTTTTCTGGTGGCAGATGCTACAGTCCTTTGAGAATAACCCAGAGATTGCTTTCTGGTTGTTTGAGGAACTAGTGCAGTAGAACTTCAAGGGCTCTGTAGATGCTGCTTTCTGGTTATTGTTTGAAAGGTCCCATCAGAGGACATGAGGAAACCAGGTGGGAGGAGGAGACGTGGCAAACGAGCTACGTCTCTACATGAACTCTTACGTCTGTAAAAGAATGACAGATTTGACTTTGACATAAACCGTACACCCTAAAACCTGCAGCCATAGAGGAAACGTCCTAGGTCACTTTCTCTCTTTCTAATTTTAGAATGATGGCCCTTGGCTACGTCCCATTTAACTGAAGCATCTTTGGGACACACGGCTGCTTCCACACCTACCCTTCTGGGACACTCATTTCTTCCAAAAAGGAGATAGAAAAGGACCAACAGTGACATCCAGGCCAGAGAAGAGATGGAAAGTGTCTCTTCTGTGGAATTGCAGCGAACACAGCGGCACAGCAGTGGGGAGCTGCTAGCCCGAGCTCCAGCCTCCTAAGGTGTCAACTCATGACATTAAGCTCCTACCTGGAGCTGAATTAAGTAGCATTTTGAAGGATGTGTACTGGGGTCTGATCATATTGTCTCCACATCCAGGAGACTGGATGGGGACTGAGCGTGTTTACTCCCCAGGTTCCTCCTGTGGGGAGCTGGTGGGACACCTCTCTGGCGGCCCCCTCTCCAGGCTTTGGTTTCGGTCCTTCCCTTGGCCCTACAGGTGGAGGGTGATCACAGACTCTCCCAGTAGACACAGGGCACTGCCTCCCCACTGAGGCTCCTGTACCCTGTCCACAACCTTGTCCTGGAGTCCTTCCTGTGTCACACAGGTGTGTGCTAGGCCTTGACTGCTATGGTGACCTAGACCCTGACTGCTATGGTGACCTAGACCTTGACTGCTATGGTGACCTAGACCCTGACTGCTATGGTGACCTAGACCTTGACTGCTATGGTGACCTAGACCCTGACTGCTATGGTGACCTAGACCTTGACTGCTATGGTGACCTAGACCCTGACTGCTATGGTGACCTAGACCCTGACTGCTATGGTGACCTAGACCCTGACTGCTATGGTGACCTAGACCCTGACTGCTATGGTGACCTAGACCCTGACTGCTATGGTGACCTAGACCCTGACTGCTATGGTGACCTAGACCCTGACTGCTATGGTGACCTAGACCCTGACTGCTATGGTGACCTAGACCCTGACTGCTATGGTGACCTAGACCCTGACTGCTATGGTGACCTAGACCCTGACTGCTATGGTGACCTAGACCCTGACTGCTATGGTGACCTAGACCCTGACTGCTATGGTGACCTAGACCCTGACTGCTATGGTGACCTAGACCCTGACTGCTATGGTGACCTAGACCCTGACTGCTATGGTGACCTAGACCCTGACTGCTATGGTGACCTAGACCCTGACTGCTATGGTGACCTAGACCCTGACTGCTATGGTGACCTAGACCCTGACTGCTATGGTGACCTAGACCCTGACTGCTATGGTGACCTAGACCCTCACTGCTATGGTGACCTAGACCTTGACTGCTATGGTGACCTAGACCTTGACTGCTATGGTGACCTAGACCTTGACTGCTATGGTGACCTAGACCCTTACTGCTATGGTGACCTAGACCCTTACTGGTATGGTGACCTAGACCTTGACTGCTATGGTGACCTGGACCTTAACTGCTATGGTGACCTAGACCTTGACTGCTATGGTGACCTAGACCCTTACTGCTATGGTGACCTAGACCCTTACTGCTATGGTGACCTAGACCTTGACTGCTATGGTGACCTGGACCTTAACTGCTATGGTGACCTGGACCTTAACTGCTATGATGACATGATTCTAAAGCCTCATTCTTCCTGCTGAGAGCCAAACGCATAAAACAAGAACTGATTCATTCTGTGTGTTTGTTTCTTTGTTGGCTACTTTGTTTTGCTTACAAGATAAAATAATTTGGAGGAAGAAGATAGAAACTAATGATGGTTGTGCCATCCTTGAGAGAGGCATTGTCGTGTGAGAAGTAGCAACAGCGTCACCATAGCTGACAACACACGGGCATCTCCTGCTGCTGGCAGAAGTAGTGCCCCCAGGGTCACCTTTGCTCCATCTGACCTCAGTGAAGGGACGAGGCTCCTGTAGCCTGTTCACACCCTTGTCTGACCTCTGTGAAGGGACTGAGGTCCTAAGGCTCAGGATCTGGAGGTGCTGAAGGCATCCTCTTACCTAGATATTTATTAACTGAGCGTTGGGGTTCCTGGGGCCCCGTGGGGAAGCAGGGAGGAAATCAGGAGAACCAACAGCCGTGGTGAGTGTTTCGGCCTAGTCTCCACTCACATGGAAGAGAACAACTTCCTTCTGCATCTTTAGCTTGTGCTCCTTTCTGGGTGGTTTCTCCAAGGTTTATTTTCCCGTCTCCTACTTCTGCATTTTCCTAAGTGTTGTAGCTCTGAGGGCTTTTCTGACAGTCCCTCTGAGTTCTCTTCTAGATCCACCTCAGGTCTCGTGGGGCCGCTCCTCCCCCCTCCTTTCCCTGCCTTCCCCTGCCCTGGCTTCCGTTAGGGCCCCAAGTCGGTCTCTAAGTAGGTCTTCTAGCTCTGCGAGGTTTTTCTGGATGGACGTCGTTCTTTCCAACCTGCCTGTTCCATCATTCTGCTTCCTCCCCTCCTTTCTCCTCCCTCTCCCTCTCCCTGCTTCTCCCTACCACCCTGTTGTCTGCTTTTTAAAATCAGTTCCTGTTCCCGTGTTTCTAATTCCTCCTTTGGCACCTGTGGTCATCTTCACAGTGAGACTGTGTGTGTGTGTGTGTGTGTGTGTGTGTGAGTGTGTGTCAGTGTGTGAGTGTGTGTGT
>NW_026000037.1:1685586-1727053 GCF_001458135.2 Marmota marmota marmota
AGTGTGTGAGTGTGCGTGTGTGTGAGTGCGTGTGTGAGTGTGTGTGAGTGTGAGTGTGTGTGTAAGTGTGTGAGTGTGTGTGAGTGTGTGTGAGTGTGTGTGTTAGTGTGTATGAGTGTGTGTGAGTGTGTGTCAGTGTGTGAGTGTGTGTGTGAGTGTGTGTGAGTTTGTGTGTCCGTGTGTGAGTGTGTGTGTGAGTGTGAGTGTGTGTCAGTGTGTGTGTCAGTGTGTGAGTGTGTGTGTGTGAGTGCGTGTGTGAGTGTGTGTGTGTGTGAGTGTGTGTGTCAGTGTGTGAGTGTGTGAGTGTGTGTGAGTTTGTGTGTCCGTGTGTGAGTGTGAGTGTGAGTGTGTGTCAGTGTGTGAGTGTGTGTGTCAGTGTGTGTCAGTGTGTGTCAGTGTGTGTGTGAGTGTGTGTGAGTGTGTGTGTGAGTGTGTGTCAGTGTGTGAGTGTGAGTGTGTGTCAGTGTGTGAGTGAGTGTGTGAGTGTGTGTGAGTTTGTGTGTCAGTGTGTGAGTGTGTGTCAGTGTGTGAGTGTGTGTGTGTGTGAGTGTGAGTGTGAGTGTGTGAGTGTGAGTGTGTGAGTGTGAGTGTGTGCTGTAAACGTTGGCCCAATAGGTTTGACTCAGTCTTGAGAAGGAAGGTCTGCTGCACTGCTGGCTGTCACGTCTGCGGGGGCTCTGCAGGGCCATCTTGGGTTTTTAAGCCCTGCAGGTGACTGCGTCTGAAGGCTCCTAGGACACCGGCGTGCCTGGGGGCATTTCCCTGCTGTCACCCCGGGCGTGTGGCTGGATCACACCTGACTGCTTTCTTGCTTGGGACTCTTTAAACAAAATCAGCAGGAGGGGGCCCCTCCCAGCCCAGCCCTGGGTCATTAGCGGCTTCTTTCAAGTTCTCCCTTGGTCCCCTCCCAGGCTCTCAGTGGCTGCCACAGGAAACAGTAGATATAAGATGTCCCCAAGACCCTCAGCCTGTGTAGGCAGAGCGTGGAAATCCCAGGAGATGTCACTCCCACAGGGAGGTCCCTCATCGGCTGATTTTGAGTTACTCCAAAGAGGAATTTCCGCAGTGATCTACCTGATCATCTTAGCCCCTGCTCGGGACTAGAACCTCCTTGAATTGAAGGGCTCCCACGGTGGGAACAGAGCTCCAGCTGGCCCCGAGAGACAGGCCGCCAGGTGGTGAGAGCCCCCGGGTGGGGCCACGGGATCCGCCAGGGCCGAGGGGCAAGAACCCCAGGGCTACTGCCGCAGCCAGTGGAGCTCAGTCCCAGTGGACGAGCCTGAGACAGCACCTGGTGAGGACGGGCCGTCCTGACTGCAGTCCTGACGGCAGTCGCTGTGCCTGGGCTTCTGACCTACACACCCCTGAGAAGTAAATGTGTGCTCCTCCAAGCCACCAAGTGTGTGGTAACTTGTGAGGCGTCCAGGGTGGTGGAGGACTTCCTGGGGCCCCCAAGATAGCAGAGCCCTCTTGGTCTTCGCTTCCCGGGGGTTTCTTACCGTTGTGAGTTCTGCTACACAATGGAGAAGATGTTGCTGTAGGTCTACCATCACTTCTTCTTGTTCAGCTGTGGGAGATTCTCAATTTATCAATGGAAATGAAACTATTTTTTCACAAGTGTTTGCTTCCACATAAATGTTTGGTGGAACAAAGAATTCTATGACTAAAAGAAAAAGGTACAGATGATGGGCCTCTAGGCTCTATTAATAGTCTTACCTTCTGATTCTGTGCCTGAGGAACTTGAGGTCCAGAGGGTCCATGACTGGCTCAAGGATACGTGGCAGAGGGGGGAGTCGGAGACTGTGCTTTACAAAGACGTCACTTTCTTCTGAGCCACACTGAGCAAAAAGAAATCAAATAAAATGGTTCCATCATCATACTAAAACCTTTCACTGCTTTCAGCTAAAAGACAGGGAGCTATTCATATTTTCCCCACCTCCACTCTGCTTCAGAGTCAGAATGATAGTAGAGGAGCAGGAGCAGGAAGGGTCTTGATTTTAAACTTTTTAGCACTAGATCAAGTTTGAGATTAAATGAAGACCTTTTCAGGTTAAGAAATGTTGCCTCTTTTCACATTATATGTATCGTGTGCATTTCCTCCAAAGTTGTGATGGCAATTGTTCTCTCACTTTTCCTGAGTGGCTCTTGACCCTCCTCTCCTGGGCTCCGTGACAGCAGTGGGGCTGCTGGTCCAGAGCTAGGGTTGTTCTAGGGGAGTCACTGGATGAAGAACACGTTTTGGGCATGGAATGTTCACCTGGTTGGTGACCTGAAGATTTTCAGGGGAGGTTATCTTTCACGAGAACTTGGCAAGACTTTGAGATTCCGCTGGAGACCCTTCCTCCAACGTTCTCCTCTGCTCTTCTAGTATCGTTCTGACTCCTGCAGCTGCGTGGAGGTGGGGGCCATTGCTAGCTCTCCCCCAGGGTGGGGAAAATATGAATAACTCCCTGTCTTTTAGCTGAAGGCAGTGAAAGTTTGTAGGATTGTTGTGGGACCACGTTATTTCATTTCATTTAAAATGCACACAATTGTTCATTTCTGTAGTTCATTTTTTTTTTCCTGGACGCTGTATAAATTGTACAGTTTGCCATACTGGAGAATTTCTTTTTTTAAATTATATAATGCATATAATCAATTGTTCATTAATCTCACCAGTTGAATTGCAAATACCATTTTATTAGTTAGGATTCTTCAGAGTCTTCAGAGAAACAGAACCAAAAAGATGGATGGACACACACACACACACACAGACACATTTGCATTTTTCTATAAAAATATATACATGAGGCCAATCAGCTTTGTTCAGTCTACCAATGAAAATCTTAATCTTATCCAGAAATACCTCACAGACACATTGAGAATAATATTTGATAAAATATCTGGTCAAATTGACACATAAAATTAGCCATCACAGCCATCTGTGATTTTAAAGATTGTCTATAATATTTCATGAATTCATTATCTTAGGTTTCATTTTGGCTTTATACACATAAATTTATCATTTTTAATTTTTATTTATTTATTATTTTGGGACACTGGGGATTGAACCCAGGGGTGTTTAACCACTGAGCCACATCCCCAGCACTTTTCATATTTTATTTTGAGACAGGGTCTAAGTTGCTTAGGGCCTTGCTAAGTTGCTGAGGCTGGCTTTGAACTTGCCACCCTCCTGCTTCAGCCTCCTAAATTGCTGGGATTTCAGGTGTGTGCCATTGCGCCCACTGACTTGATAATTTTCTTAGAATTACTTTCAAAGAGTTAAGTTAAAAAATCAATTGCTCTAGAGTTAAGAAGTAGTTCCAGTTATCTTAATACTTTAAAATATTCTTAATCTGAATGGAGGACAACAATAGACAATAACTTTAACTTAAGCTGAGTTTAACTCTAAATATAATCACTTGAAAATTAATCCAGTACTTGTGGCCAGAAAACTCCCTTCTGAAAAATCAGCACTTTGGTGTTGTTGGGATTTTTGGGTGACTCTTTTTCTGGCTTCAGAAAATTGCTAAAAATACAACCTATTGAACTCATGGGGGAAGTGAGCCAGTGTAATCAGATAAGCCTGTTCAATCCATGAATGCACTGGAAACATTTTTGAATTTGACAGGAAATAGAAAGTTTTGCAGTAAAGGATCTCTCAGAGCTACTGACAGAGAATTGAAGGGCCAGGAGGGATTGGGAGATGGGCCAGTCTCTCTGCCTTGTAGTGACAGTGTTTAAATCGTCATCAACATGTGGAAATAGAACTTATTTTAAAGAGGTCTGTAAAGCAGTAGGAATTTTAAATCCCAAGGCTCCTGTACACATAAGTAAACCATGTGTCTCCACAGGGACAATCAGCACCTGAGTTCATCTGACACACGAAGATGGAAAAACCAGGATGACCTTAAAGGTGTCTGTGGACGTCACCATCCTGCATTCCCCTCCCACATGGACGTGGCCAATGACCATGTTTCTTGGGTAGAACCTGGTACACTTCGGTCATGTAGGATGTGATGATGGCTTATCTGTGGCTTTCTTATGAGTGGATTTTCTCAACAGAATACCGACGCATGCTGCGTGAGCCGTCCTTCCCTGCGCAGTATCCTGACTCCCGCCCACTAGATGCTGCCCAGCTGTTACGTCAACCAACGTGATGCCATTGGCCATCTCTCAGTGCTCCGGGCAGCGGCCTCACCCCAGCTTGAGAATCACCGCACTGGCCTAGGACGAGGCTAGCTGATTCTGTTCGCAGGCGTGAGTTGATTGACCCACGCAAGTGTCCGCGGTACAAATCGTTTCTTCGGTGTCGAGAACAAGCAAGGTCACAGCTCTTTCCTTTTTTTCCTGAGAGATTCACTCAGTCCTGCGGAGTCTCTGTAGACCGCTGGGTTTCTGCGGAGCACAGCCTGGCCGCTGAAGGACGGGGCGCCTCTGCTGGGCCAGCCTGCCCGGCTCTCCGCCAGCTAACCACCGTCTGCCAAGGCGGAAGAAAGCACAGCAGCTGGCCTGCCATCCAGTCCCCTCTGTCAGCAGGGGACAACCCCTGGGAGGAAGAAAAGAAGGCAAGTGGCCCCTTCTGCCCTCCTCTCGACTGGACTCGGACCTGGGCCTGAGGGGCTTCGGGAAGCACCTGTGTCATCGGTGGCTGTGGGGGGCGCAGGTCCCTGGAGAATGCTGCTCGATGAGATGTCACGCGGAAGTTGCTGTGACGCAGCTGCTCCTGTGTGGAGAGCCCTTCACGTCTCACTGAGTCGACTCCTTCCTCACTCTGGGCCAGGGAGCGACTGAGTGCCACGGGCAGCCACCGCTGGCTGACTGCCTGGGAGCCATGCCCAGCGCCGGGGACCTCCTTGTGCTTCATTTGAGTGTCTTGGAACCTACATCCTTGAAGTCACTGGGCCAGCTCGGTGGTGGGCAAGAGCCTGGATTCCGGCGCGTCGGACTGGACGCATTCACTCTCGCTGTGAGCCTTCCCAAGCCTCTTCTGCTCCTGCTGCAAGGTCAGGAGACACGGCCCCCAGCAGCCCTCGCCCATGACCCTCTCTGCCCACCTCCCTGAGCACGACCTCCGCCCACATCACCATTCTGGACTTTGGCTTTTTGAGAATAACTTAATTTCAAAGGCCTCTTTCCTCTCCCATGGTCTGGATTTATCCCAAAGTCCCAAGTGCTTAGAAAACATGGTCCACTTGAAAAATAAAAGGTTGGGGAGTAGCCTGGGTTTAGGGTATTGTTATTTTTTTTTTCCAATACTAGTCATAGTGGAGTTTCAGCAAGCTGAAATATGTTACAAATGACTTAAAATCATCATTTGGTTATAGGAAATTATCATATTTATAAGCACTCTCATTTGAAAATGAGATAGGCTAAGTGTATTTACATAATATATGAGTCAGCTTCCTCTAAAGGCAGGAAAGTAAAGTTACACTGAATTTTGAATGTATTTATCTTTATATAAATAAAATATTGAGAATTGAAGCAAACAAACATGGCCCGTCTCCCCCACACCTAGGACAGGGTCTTAGGGAATGTGGACTCCTGGAGGAGACGACCTCATGACAATGACAAAGCCTGTGTTCTGGGGACACTGTCTGGCTCCAGCGAGCTGTGGCTGAGGGTGCGCCCAGGAGGAACGGCCATGGCCGCAGTGTTGAGGCTTTGTGAATAGAGCAAAATCGTGTCTGAGATGTTTGCAGACAGCCAATAATTTTTTTAAAAAATTGTTATTGGTGAATGATAAGTATGCATAACAGTGGGCTCTGCTATGACATATTCATACATGTACACTGTTAGTAGTTATTTGTGATAATTATTGCTCACAGTTAGGAGGACCAGAAAGAAAATAAGCATCTTTCTTAGACTCAGAAAATTGTCTTCTTTTAATTAAAAAAAAACACACACACACACACACACAAATAAAAAGCATAGTGTTAACTACCAAACTATGCGATTATTGTGTAACTGAATGCTCACAGATAATGCTGGGACACATGGGCAACAGAGCCCTGGGAATGTGGCTATGAATTCCATCTCCCCAAACGGAGCATCCCACAGCCTACTTCCTGCGCCTACCGTGGAGGTGCAATCCCTGTTGGCGAGATGCTTTGGGTGGTGCCTGTCCGTTGTGCTCTAATCTGACATCTGGCGCCAGCCAGCACTGTGACAGCAAGGGCCTCCGCATGCCTTTGAAGAGTCCAGTGCTCATCATTAGTGTCCAGCAGCCGTGGGCGCAGGCTCGGCCTGGGAAGCCGTGAGCATGATTCCACCGGATGCTTCATGGCTGCCAAAGCCAGGTGTTGGTCAGTCAGAATGTAGCCAGGGGTGCACGCCTGTGATGCCCGCAAGGAGGGAGACTGAGGCAGGATTGCACACTAAAGTGTAGCTTCACAACTTAGTGAGGCCCTGTCTCAAAATAAAATATTTTAAGAAGGGGCTAGGGATGGTGCTCAGTGGTAGAGTGACCCTGGCCCCAATCCCCAGTACCAGGAGAAAAAAAAGGGGAAAAACAGATGTCCCTCCCTCTGAAGGGACAGGGAACTGTACCACAGACTGAGCTCATGCTCTGAATCACCAGGGAACCTTCTGAAAGTGCAGATTCTGGAGCTCCCAGTCAGACCTAGAAAACCAGCTCTCCGGGGGTGGGGAGAAGAGAGAAGGAATCTTGTATTTAAAGAAAACAACCAAAAACAACCTCGGTGATTCCCATGATAAGTCAGTGAGCTGACCTCTCTGTTCCCTTCAAGACTTAGATTCTGTGATTCTAGTCACACCTCCTAAGTGAGTCAGAGCACAAAATTATTGTGCAAAATGAGGTAATTTGTGGTTTCCTGTCTTGAGAGTGGAGGGAAGAATCACATAATGGGCATTGTCTATAGCCTAGAAACGCGAAAAAACTCCGGTTAACCCTTGCGCTTCAGAGGCCTCTTGCTCTGCCTGATAGTAAACCAAGCAGCACAGACAGGAGCGTCCTGGAGATGTTCTGTTCCACAGGAGCTCTGAGGAGAGCAAGGCTGGTGATGCTGAGACCCGAGGCTCTCAGGCTGCCAAGGCCAGGGGGCGTGGGAGCCTGGCCCTGCCGCACAGCTGGACACCTGCAGCCTCCCAGGGGAACCAATAAAGAAAAAGAATGGGCCCCAGGGGACAGAATCAGAGGGCATGATTGCTCTCTGGGTGACTGGTCAAGGGAAATGTTGCTGAATCACACTTCACACACTAATTGATTCACAAGAAGACCCCTGGGGCCAGTTTTGCAACCTGTCGGACTGGTGCAGCGCAGCGTGACTCGGAGATCAGTCACTCTTCTGGGCTAAGCATGCTTTTCTATGTCAGCACCAGCTCTGCCTTCCAAGAGGAAACTCCTGTGTATGGTAGCTGTTGGATTCCAGAGAGCAGATGAATTCTCAGGGACGTCTCCTGGCTCTGGGAAGGAAGTCAGGGGAGGGATGCTTCCGCCAGACAGAAGCAAGTCCCGGGCCTTTGGGCAGGCCAGGCTGCGCTCTCATACAGCACAGTGCAGTCACCGGGTGGTGCTGATGGTGCCGGTGGCCCTGTGCGCTGACCTGGGGGATGTCAGGTACCAGGGAGATTTCCAGTCTTGGCAAAACAATGAACCATACCATCCTTCCAACTGCTTTTGTAATTTTTAAAAATTCATTTTGACTTGTACAATCCTAGATTCCCAACAGGGTGTGAGCACACTTTGGAGAGAGCAAGGGCCTGTATAGAGTTATCTTTGGGACTCTGCCCAGGGAAAGATAAGCAGTTAGAGGAGAGGGTCTGACTCTGGCTAAACCCCAGGAGGATTTTCTGACTTGACTGTTGGGTCACCTGCTGATCCAGGTCAGGATGACCCTTACAGGGCTGGTGATGCTGAGACCCGAGGCTCTCCGCGGGCTTCGAAGGCTCTATACTCTGTCCTGTTTTTAACTCTGAGACGTATCAACCTCTTCACCCCTTGAGTAGATGACATGGGAAAGGAAGCGATCAGGTTTTATAAGTTCTGATTCATTCTTGGCCTCAGAGATCTGTGGGTGTTTACTACAACTAACTCACTGACTTTCTTTCGCAGAGTAATGCCCAGCACACCTCCTCGTGGACCACAGGCAGGCACAGTCTCAGGGTTCTGATTTGCATCGTTCACTTGATGGCTTTCAAAGAAGGTGAGGACCAAGCAGGGACTTCCTGCAGGTGTGAACCAGATGGAAAAGGATCACTGCTGACGGGTGACCATTGCAGCTACGCCCCCTAGATAGGGCTGTGTGAAGAGGCCCACGCAGCGGCAGGACTCTGGGGCAGACCTACAGCTGCGTGCTTTTCCTGTCTGAGCCACAGAGGAGGGAAGCCCGCAGCCCGGGGGGTTCTTGGGAACAGGGCGCTCCCTTTCAGAGCAGCCCCACGTGCTTGAATCAGCACTTCTGACAGCGTTTTCTCTCGGAGGAAATGAGGGGCGCTCTCAGACTCTTCTCACTTTCTCTTTCTTTTCACACTCACAGCGCTCCCCAGGTCTCACTGCGCTTCCTGCCCCGGCCCTCTCCTTCTCCCTCACCCTTCGAGAACTCCAGGGGCCACGGATGGGGTGGGAGAAGCCTGCTCCCCAGCTGAAACAGCCAGACGGCAAGCAGCCAGATGGAGTTCTCCGAACTCACTGGGAGGGGAGGCCAGGAGCCTAGGTGGACAGCTGCGGGCTCTGAGTGTCCCACCAGGCCTGCTGCCTCAGTCTGCTTCTCATTTGGCCTCTGTCTGGGAAAGGGCTTGGGGCACTGGGGAGGGGCTGCTCTGGGAAGGGTGGTAAGGAGCTGGGGAGGCAGGGTCTGCTCTGGGAGGCCAGGGGTAAGGACCTGGGGAGGCAGGGCCTCCCGGGTGCTGCTTGAACTTGCGAGAACCTGATCTTTTTGACAAAAAGAGGGGATCTCTGGGAAGGCTGAGTCTTGACTGCCAGAAAGTGGCACAAAATTCCTGGTTTCAGAACACGATCCTGAGATGGCCTGTGACTCGATTTGGTGACTGAGGGCAAATTCCCGCCTTTTGACGTTTGAATTATAAGAAGGCGTCTGATTGATTGTTCAGGTCTTGGGCACTGGGAAGTAGACAGCTTCCTCTCCCCTCCCGCCCCTGTGAGAGTCCCTGCCTCGGTGGAAATCAAGAGGAGACACAGAGGAGGGAGGGGTAGTCCAGGGTCTGGGTCGCAGCAGGACGTTGAGGGACAGGGAGGGAGGGCGTAGCCAGGGGTGGAGGAGGTCCCTGGAAGACACAGGTCAAGTCACGGCAGAGCCTGTCTTCTCCCACCGAGGGGTCCCCACCCGGGACCTCCTTCTCGCATTGCAGGCGACTGCAGCTTGAGGCTGAGGCTGCAGAGCCCGACCTGCCAGAGGGGACCTGTAAGTGGCAGGAGCCCCAGCTGGCTCTGGGCTTCCTCCTGGTCCAGCTCGTGGGGAGCTCTGGCTCCGTCGGTGGCGGCAGCGCCATTTCTTCCCCGTGCCGCCTCTGGTGGGACGACAGTGAGGCACTGAGGAAGAGCTTCGTGGAGTGAAATGCACGTGAGCAGCGGGGACAGGTACCCCCGGCGCCGTTCCTGTGTGTTGGTCTGAGTAGGGGTCTCCCCACGGGTGCCTCCCCGGGGGACAGGACTCTCCAGAGGTAGCTGGCCTTCCTGGGCCTGCCAGGAGTACGTGTGGGGAATAAAGTGGGTTTCAGATCGGCTTTGGACAGAAGCGTGAAAGAGCCAAGCCAGGCGCATCAGGGTGTCCAGAGCAGAGTCTCAGCCTGGGCCTCCTTGGAACCCCGTCAGGAGAGTTTTAAAATGCCGCTGACCGGGGCCGCCCCAGACAGAGGGCGCTCGCATCCCTAAGGTGCAGTCTGGACGCAGTACTCTTGGAAGGCTCCCGGTGTCCAGTGCACAGACGCGCTGAGCGCTCCGGTCTCCAGCTTGGGCTTCCAGTCCCCTCTTGTCCCTGATGCCTTCAGCCTCCTGGCCCCTCTCCCAGGATGTGCCAGGGGAGGTGGCGCGGATCCTCCTTGAGCAGCAGCCACCCCTGCTGTGCCGAGACAACTTCCCTTCTTCAGGCCTGGTTCCCAGGCCATCTGAGGACTGTGCCTTGTGTTTAGGGAGGGCCGAGTCCTGGTCGGGAGCGCTGGCTCTGAAGTCCCAGTTCCCACTCCGCCACTTAGGAGCTTTGTGATCTTAGAGAAGCATTTAATCCCCCGGTACTTAACCGTAAGATCAGGTGGTAATGGTGTGTGTGTGTGTGTGTCTGTGTGTGTGTGTGTGTGTGTGTGAGACAGAGAGAGAGAGAGAGAGAGAGAGAGAGAGTCACTACATCCAAACTACTTGGTGCTGAGGACTAGCTCAATACACATGGCCATTTTTTAAACCGTCGGTGCCTTTCCCACCCCTCGCTGACTGGAAGCGAGAGCCCTCATCCATAACCACTTTCTCTGAGCCAAGAAGCTCGACGGCTATAGCACACTGTGGCTGACATCCACTAAGCAGCTCAACTTCTTCCCTCCAGTTTGCACAGTAAACAATATGTTAACACCCTCCATTTTTACAACTGAAATCCAAACACATTTGCTGTGATTCTAATTTCCTAGGATGATCTTTGAGGCAACTGAAATAGGGCATGTAACTTGGCACAGGACGTGGCAGGCTGGGTGGCTCAGCGTGTGTCATCGTAGGGAGTGGACGGCCAACATTCTGCGCTGAGCCCACCCCCCACCAAAAAGAGGCACCCAAGTCCTGACCTCCAGGGCTTCAGGACGGGCCTCATTTGGAAAGGGGACTGCGCAGGTGCACAGGGCTGAGACCAGCAGGTGGGCCTCGACTCCCACGTGGCTGGTGGCCTCCCGAGAAGACGGCCTCCGAAGACAGAGATGGGAGTCCAGGAACACAGGGACTGACGGCAACCCAAGAGGGCCGCAGAGGAGGAAGGGCTCCCTATGGACCTGAGTGCTCAGAGCTCCAGGCCGTTCCCACTCCCTGTGGAACTCCGTGGACTCCGGATGCAGCCAGTGGGATGGGCACTTCTGTCGTCCCCATTTGCAGATGAGGAAACTGAGGCCCTGAAACGAGAAAGACCTAGCGGCAGAGCCAGACGTGTTCCAGAGTTCATGACCTAAGGACAGCTCTGCCAGGGGAGAAGCCATTGCCAGGAGGCCTGTCTGTGGAGTGGGTAGGGACGGCCTCCTGCTCTTCAGGGGAGGGAGGTCGAGAACGGCCCTCAGTGACCCCTTGCCGCTCTCCTGTCAGGCACAGAGTCCATCGACCCCCCCTGCCAGCTCTGAGAGGTGCAGGGAAAGTGGTTTCCAGTGACAGTCGCCGTGGGCTGGACACGCTGGCTCTGCTGAACAGGAAGGCTAACCCAGACTTCCTGCGTCGGATGGACTGAGCCTGGTTCTGTATTCTGATGCCAACAGGCGGCATGGGACTCCCCGTGCACGCTGACCCATGGCTCTCGTTCCTGCATCAGAGGAGACCCACAGCAGGAGATGGCTGACCTGCCATGCAGTCCCCTGGGGACACGTGGCGGTTTGTGACTGTAGGTGCATTGCTGCAGCAGGCAAGCTTCTTCCTCGGACCCCAGGTCTGTGGGAACCCACCTTCAGCTACGTGTTTACACAGAGGACAGCAGAGAGTGTCCACGGAGCAGCCTCTAACAGTACATTCCCAAGTCTTGATCCTCTGCCCTGATGGCTTCCTGGCTGGGTGAGGCCGGACACAGTCACATGGTGACAGGAGCTCCAGCCCAGTCTCTTCATGCCATAACACTGAAGCCACAGCTTGAATTTTAAGTCCCCCCAAAGTGCCCGTGTTCAAGGCTCCAGCTGGGAGCCTCTAACAGGCAGGGCCTAGTGGGAGGTATTGGGTCACTCTGGCGTGCCCTCAAAGGACACTGCGGGACCCCAGTCTCTCTTTCTCCATCTCGGCTCCAAGCCACGAGGAGAGCAGTTTTGTTCTGTCACCCACTTCCTGTCACCACCATCAGCACCCACACCAGAGGCCTAAATGCACGGCCCACCTGATCACGAACTTGAACCTCTAAAATCATAAGCCAAATAAACCTCTTCTCTGTTTAAGTCGGTTTTCTCTGGTTTTTGTTAGAGAGATGGAAAAATACAGCAGATACCTTGGCACAGAGGGTGGTGGGAGCGTTCCTGGATCTAGAGCCACAGGAGTGCATGCCCTGAACCTACCCATATTCCCAGTTGATTTCCCTGAGCCCGTGTTTCTCACTATGCTCTCTAACATCCTCAGGCGACTTTCCCCTGATCACCCCCGTGGAGGTTCAACAGCACAGGCATATCTGTTTACATGACATGCATGATGTGCTTTCTGGGGGGAAAGAGCAAGTTCTTTGTTTGTTTGTTTGGGCTCTGTGGGGAGCAATATCGCTCCTATTGAGAAAGAAGCTTTGACCAAATCCCTCCAAATGTTCATGTCCCCAAATGTCACTCAGTCCAAGGGGAAATGGGACAGAGGGTACCATGGAAGGCCAAGAAGCACGTGACCGTGGGACGCATGAATGTGTAGACACGTGACCGTGTGGTCGTCCTCCTGGTTCAGTGAGGAGGCCCCAGCCCCCTTCTCTTCATGGTGAATCCTCTCTGCCAACATGACTTGGCTTCAGAGGGACAAAAAGTAAGAAAACCCTGGGGAATGCCAGGACCTACTGCCCCTAAGGAGCCAGCAGGTGTCCCAGGGCATCCTTGTCCCTTAGCCCTCAGAAGCAGTGCGGGCTCCAGGCCTGAAGGGACCGAGCACAGTCAGATAGGTCCCCCGGAGATCCCGAGAAGCCTGAGGTGACTAACGTTCTCCTCGTTCAGGTGTGGCTTCTCAGACACAGCGGCAACCACTTCATATAATAAAATTCTGCATTTTAAAAGACAAAGTTTCATTGTAAAGTGTCAATGGCACAGCAGCGATGGAAACCATAAATTGAAATATGGCTGTAGCCATCAATATGTCATGCTAAATATTTTGAGAAACAACTTTAAATTCATTTTTAAAATGTTTCAAATCTTGGCAAGTAATGAGCGTTCAAACTGTAGCAGGAGGGGTAGATATTGGGCCTTTCCCCTCATTTCACACAGCATCGCCTGGGAGGGGAAGTGGATCTGAAGGGTGCATTGTTGATATCACTGTGATGATAAAATGTGATGTCTGAGGATGACCAGGGCCTCAGGTGGGCGGTTGCTGAGTCCCCTCTGGGACAGGGCTGTGGTTGGCCGAATGTGGGCCTGAGAGCACCGACCGCAACGAAGAAGATCATCTACCTGTTTTTACAGACTTAAAATAGAAAGACAGGTTTTACTCTTTTTCCCCATGTAAGAGTGAGTGGAACATTTTTAAACTGAGAAACTTAAAAAGAATTCCAAGATAAAAGAAAGTGAGACTTGAAATTTCTAAGTAGCTCTGGGTGTCTTCAGTCACCGTCCTCAAGTCATTTCTCATAAGGTGCTTCATCTTTGGTAAACGTGTTCCTGCGCGTAGAAGAAGGAATCTCACGCACAGTATTGATGGACACAGGGCTTCATTTAGAATGTCCAGATGATTCTCGGATCACGTTCAGTACAGAACACGCTCCCAGAGAGCCGGGCTGGCGCTCCGGGTGCCCAGGATGTGCAGCCGGGCTGGGCGCCCGGCCTCCCTGCTGCGGTTTCCTCCCCTGTGAAGGGTCACAGAAATCCAGTTTTCCGAAAGGCTGCTGAGGGCTGAATGGGTCAGCATTTGTTTCATCCGTTTAGAGTGGGTTGTGTGATTTGTGGAGCAGGAAGACTCACTGCTGCTCTGTCGTGAGCTGGGGAGTCAGGAAACCCCAGGACTTCTTACCCGCGATTGCTGTGAGGGTCTACATGCGTGTCATTGTCCTCGGTTTTTAAAATACAGGAATTCCCGGGCTTTCCCGTGGCTCCCTGCAGTGGAGAGCGAGAGGGAGACAATCACCGTGAAACAACTTTAAATTCATTTTTAAAATGTTTCAAATCACGGTGATTGTCTCCCTCTCGCTCTCCACTGGACGGAGCCGGTCATCTCTCCACCCAGCTACAGCCCAGGGGACCTAGCGCCCAGTAGGTGCTCCATTGCCCGTGGAATGATAAAGAAGAGATGGACGACGATGCTGTGAAGGAGAGTCACAGACTTCCGTTTCCTTGGGCACAAGGTTTTCCCCCTGTGATTTTAAAACCTGCCTCATCTGTGTCCTGAGGCCTCCGTGACTCATTCGGCCTCCCAAACGAGAGCACCAGGAGTGCTGAGTACTGTGAAAGGCCCCGTTTTCAGGGAGAAAGTCATCTACCTGCATCCCTGAACAGAAACCATCCTTGAAGGTCAGGCTGGCCCACAAGCCATCAGAGAGCAGGAGTTTTCCGCCCCACCGGAGAAGACCGCCACTCAATGAGCAGCATAAGTCAAGTTGGAGGTGTCCAAACGTGACCTGCCACACTAGGGAAGAGAGCATCACTTCAAAAGTGGTTCAGGGCTAGGTGGGCAAGCGAGTTTTTGGCTCTTGGCTTGTGACTGCTGGGGTTTTTCCCAGAAGAAAAACCGTTAGGTTGGTTTCCAAGATCTTTCAGGATGAGCATTATTAATTCTTTGTTTGGATGGGGCCTTCAGAAGAAAGCGCCTAGTAAATGTATCTGGGCTCGGACAAACGTCTGCTTTTCCTACTCAGCCTGTGGCTGAAAGAACCTGGGCCCTAGGCCCTGCCTGCTCCCCCGCGGAGGGCTCAGGAAGGCCTTATTCTGGTCAGAAGTTGAGGGGGGGTGCTCTCCTGCCCCCAGTCCTTTCCTTTCCCCATTGCATCATCTCTGCCCTGTCTAAGTCGGACAGGGGAGTCCCGTGGGAGCAGCAGAGAGCAGGGCGGCCAGGCGAGGACAGCGGACGAGGGGGGGCGAGAACTGCTGAGTGGGAGCACCACTGGAAGGCCAGAGGCCCCCAACGAGGTGGGTCTGGGGCACGGGGAGATGGCGTGGGAGGTGGAGGGACAGGTCAGCACGAGGTGAGGTGGGTGTGCCACAGGGCTGAGCTGTGCTGAGTTAGGAAGGCGAGGACCCTTCTGCAGGGGAGACGGGCTCAGCAGACAGGTGCCCAACCTTCTCCTCCTCCTGAAGGAACACTCTCGAGGGCCACTCTGCACACTTCCTGAGAGGGCCCCCTTAGCGCTGGGTCCCGGTTGCCGTGGTGGCAGCCAGCCTGACAACCCATCTTTCCTTTCTGTGAATTCTCTCCCCTCTCCTACTCCCACCTCCGGGGTCACCACACAAACACACGGACCTGCACCCACCCTCTTAGGCCAGGCACTGCTTGGGGAGAACCCAGACGAAGGCAGGCCGTTCTTCCCTGGGAGTCCTTGACAACGGGATGTGTGGACTCCCCGTGGGTCACTCTCCTCACATCCTTGCTTAGGAAGGGAAAAGGCACTTGGGTTCTCTGTAGAAACTAAAGTCTGGCTGGAAACTCCACTCTTCAGAAGTAAATGCATCCTGTTTTCCTGTTAGAAGGAAAAGGTATTTCAAAGACTGTTCTTCACCCAGAATCCCTTATTGGCCCCTGTGTCTACTATCGGTGGTAAATATGTGTCTGGGAGAATCAGCAACGATACAGGAACCTGTGCAGAGCACGGGTGGACCAAGCCGGGGGCCTGTGTGCTCCAGCGACCCGCCCCAGAGTCCACACGGCTTTTCCCTCAGTGGCTCTGGAGGGAGTGGGGCATGAGGAGTCAGTCAGCAATGATCTGTGGGGGATATATGCCGTAAAAAAGCACAGATCCTAGTGATGGACACAACCAGGGCTGGGAACAACTGGTTCCCAATTTTCTTCCCCAGGCAACAAGGGGAAGAGGAAAAATTAGCCAAGAGGAAAAATGGCGGGTGGTGGTGGACTGGAAAAGAAGACACAGGGAGCTTAAAAAGTCCAAGTTGCCCCGGTGGAGGTGTCTATTAGGAAGGAGCTCAGGTCTAGAGACTGGAGAGCAGGTAGGGCTGGCACTGGGTTTGGAAGTCATTGTGCATGAAGGTAAAGCTGTGGAGTAAACTAGATGAGCAAGCCGAGAAAGGAGAAGAACAGGGAGCTTGAATCCAAGGACACAGCAGGACTAAAGGGTCAGGAACCAGGGATCAGCAATAAGACTGGGGAGAACTGACCAGAGACGTAGAGGAAGAAGCCCAAGGGACTGCTCTTCAACTGCCCTGGAGCGGTCAGTAGGTGGGGAAAGACAAGGACCTCAGCATTAACGACTTTGGAGGTCTCAACTGGGGTAGAGGATAGACAAGGGACATCGGTGCATTATTCACTCACCTCCACCCATGTTTCCTTAGTAGCCGTCAAAGAAGGGCTCCCACATCACCTTCTAGAACCTACGTTTATTTATCAGCTCCTTCTGACAACCAGACAGATTTCCCCATCTCTCCCCCAAATATCATGCTCTGTGGAACACGATGTTCTGTCCTCCATATTTCTGTTTGCTGTATAGAACATGCTGGTATTTCTTGGCTTCTTTGCAGGGAGTTCTGTCTGAACGGAACATGAGCTCTCTGCATTGGAGGACAGCTTCCAATTTGTATTAATGAACTTTGCAGATAGACCCCCCTCCTCCGGACTCTTGCTCCACCCACAGGCCACAGAGCACATGCAGAAGATCTTATTTAAAAAAAAAAAAATGGTAAAAAAGTTCAACTGGGGTCAGGGTGTGAGGCTCGGTGATAAAGCATTTGCCTGGCATTTAAAAGGCCCTGGGTTCCTTCCTCTGGAAAGGAAGAGGAAAGCAGAAAGTGGACAGGTGGGCATACCGCAAACTGGTGAAAACAAGGAACTTGTTACAAACCCATATTTCTAATCACTGTTTTATAGCCTTCCAGACAATAATGCTTATTTCAGTTTTATAATGACATCATATAAACAGACTTGTCTTGCATGTAGGAAAGACTTTACAAAATCCAGAGAAATTAAAAAAAGGTAACAGAAATTTTTTTTTGAAATAGTTATGAGAATCACGGAAGATCAGAAGCCAACCGTGGTGTGAAGCAGGGCACAGGAGGTGGTGGCAGGCTGGCTAGTGTTAAGGCTCTGTCACTGATGGGGATTAGAACCTGCAGTGTGGTCTCAGCTGGCTGTACACATCTAGGCCTCAGACTGCAGAGGACTGCATTTGTGGACGGTGGTTTAGGGGTTTATTTAGTAAGACGTTCCGAAATTTAGTCAAGATATGCTGAACTTGATATTCTCATCTAGAGAAAGATCTGGATAGAAAAGTCTACCGGGAATTAGTAAATGGGGAGGGAGGGCCCAAGAGAAATCAAAGCTGGGTGAGACCTGAGAGGCCATCACCACACCGTGGGACTGGCTCAGATCACCAGCGTAGAGCCCAGAGCTCCACAATCTGCTCTACAATCTGGGGGGAACCGACCAGCAGGAAGACCTACTTCTGTTGGCTTTGCAGGGCTATTACAGACCAGCTCTGGATATTGAGAGAGTAAACCCTGGTGCATGAGCTACTGCAGGGTGCTTGTACCCTTAGGGGAACACAGTATAATCAACAAAGGGTGCAAAAGGAAGGGGTGCCAAGTAAAAAACAAACAAGGCATCATTGGAGAGGCCAGGGGAAGATCAGCTCAACAAGTGCCCAGAACCAGCCAGGAGGAAAATGGAGCAGGGACCAACAGATTTAGACACTGACGAGAAGGTGATTATATTTTTTTCTAAGCATATTACATTTGTGATAAGGAAAGATAATCTATTTATTAGTTGTGTGGATTATATATGTTTATTTGATGTTGAAAAAATCTACATCTTTGATTTCTAAAAGACTTTATCATCTCTTATTGCTCTTTCAACTGAAGCTAGTCTGAGCCACAAAATAAATTGTATCATTATGTATAATAGGTGGTGGCAAAGAAGCCACACCAATTCTCAGGGTGAAGAATGGAATTCTTGTCTCTAAAGAAACGAATGGTAGTGATTTTTGAATGGGATCTAAACCATATAATCATACTAGATCTCTTGTTAGTTTTCTAGTCAGTTCTAGTTTTTGATCTAAGGCAGGAAATTTATATCCATCTTTATCATGAGAGGGCTCATCTATGAAAACGAGGTTACTGCTGAGAGTAGGGTTTTATTAAGGGAAGGAATGCTTGCAATCACTTAAACTCATAACTGGGTAAAATATACAGAAAAAAATAAAGTTTAAAATGTTTTCTAAATCAGCAGGAATCTCCACAAAAGTGTGATTTCATAATTCCCTTGTTTTGCATATTAATTTGGAGCTAGGGATGTCCCTGGCTCTGTCCCCAGCAAACAGAACAAAACAAGAAGACATGATTCATGATCACGCTCTTCCATGTAATAGAGCAAAAAGTCACCCACAGATGGGAAAGTGTGGAATTGGAAGTTGTAACCTATGTTATCTCAAAATACCAAGAGGCACTACTAGAACAGACAGAGAAGGAAAGACACTGGTAAGCCAAAGTCAGAATTAGTTTTAATTAGTATTAGATTTAATAATCAAAATAATTCGATTATTATTTTTTAATCAGGGAGAGGGAGAGCACTTGGGCAGTAATGCCTCTGGAGTGCTCAGCCGGGTCTGGACTCGTGCATGGCACACGGCAGGAGGCTTCTGCACCTGGGTTTTCCGTGTGGCTCCCCATTTCTCTGTTCTACTTACATAAAACTATTAGTGGGTCATATCGATGAGTAGAATGTTAGGTCTGAATTTGAGTTTGAATTTGTGAACCTGCTTTTACCTCTGTCCCTCAGTACACAGTGCGATGTATGGGCTTGTGCTTCTGGTGCTGTGCCTGCCACTCCCGTACCCGCTCACCAGGTCGGCTCTCCTTCTTTCCCCACACCTTGGGAACATGAGGCAGATTCCCAGACTTTTCCAGTCATTTTAGGATATCAGACGCTCTGATTTTCAGATCTCAAGGAGGATGTTAATCCAGTGTCAAAATTTAAGTCTTTTGTTCAATTAAACTTCTCTCTCTGAGAGCTGAGAACGGACCTTGCTCTCAGCCAACCTGCAGGACCCTCTGCTCTCTGCACCCTGGGGACACTCGAGTCCCTGATGCTCCTTTCTCCTTCTGGGCAGGAGCTTTTTGCTGGCACCGTAGCTCGACTGGCGCTCCAGGAGCTTGCAGGTGATCCCCAGACCAACCCGCTGGCACCTCTTTCTGACTTAGGCGATTCCCTCTCCACATGGCCTCGTGGGAAATGCATGGCTCCTTTAGCAGATCCCAGCCTTGTTAGGCCAGAATCCCCTCCCCCAGGGCGCAGCCTTTCAGGTGGAGCACTTTAGGAAGAGCTGTCCCCTGGCCACTCTACCGCCCACCCACCAGGAGAGCCCGGGAGCAGCTGCTGCCCCTGCCTTGTTCTGACCACTGTTTCCCTGGGTTCCTGGCCACTCTGGATTCTTTTTCACAGGGGCCTCTAAACTCCTGGGAGGGCCTGGCTTTAACCCAAACTCCTCGGTGTGCCCTCTGGTGGACAGGCCAGGCGTCTGCGTTTCAGCCCGCCCAGATGGCTCCAGTCCCAGGAGCCTGGCTCTCCTCCCTCAGGCTGAGGGCCACCCAGCACTCAGGGGCAGTAGAGGAGCCTCTCTGGCCCTGGACTCTGCCGGACAACTTTCTCCAGGGGATCACCTTCTTCGCACAGCGTGGGGGTGAAGGCCTCTGGCCTGGGTGGTATTTCCTGGAGTCATACGGGGCTGTGTCTGGCGTGTCTTTAGAATATAGGTGGCCCACTTCCCTTAGCTTGTGTTTTAGCTGAAATTTTAAGTCAACGAAAAATTCCATTCTCTCTCCTGTGGTCTGTGGGAGGACAGGCAGGAGTCACCATGGGTCACATATGAAAGGAGCCGCTGTCATTCCTTGGTGTCCAGGGGATGGGCTCCAGGGAATCCTCCACCCAGGGCTGCCAAATCCTGGGCTACTCTGGCCCTGCCATGAGACGGCTGGTGTTTGAAGACAGGCTGCCCCTCTTCCCACGCACTTCCAATCATCTCAGGAGTACTTGGAGGGACTCATCTGTGCCAGTGCTGTGTGAACAGTGGTGCTCTGTTGTTAGGGACAATGACAAGGAGCAAGCCCATCGATGTTCAGCACAATTTAATAGTTCAGATTGAGCTTGGTTGAACTGTGGGTGCAGAAACAGAGGGCCGCCTGCATGTAAAAACTCAGTTCACCTTTCAGGTCTCCACCAGTACTGACATGTTGGCACTTACCCTTATGGCCCCACATTTGATAGTCAAGCTTTTTGAAAAAAAAAAAAAGAATCAGGAAATGAACCCCCAAAGAGTTCAGAACAGGTACAAATAGTATTTAAATACATAAGTCATATACACACTCCTACACACACTCACACTCATATACATACTCACACACATTCTCTCTCTCTCACACACACACACACATGCACACACACACACACATACACACACATGCACGTGCATCAGAGTTTGCCCTGGGTCCCTTCTGTGTGTCTAGCTACTCTGACCTTTTCGTGTATTATAGCAGATTTAAGTCATTGAATGCTACAAAGTTAGGGTTCTTTTGTTACAAATGACAGAACTCATCTTAAAATAACCTATCAATCAAGATGTTTTTAGTTGCAAACAACCAAAAAAAATCAAATTAACTTTAAATACAAAGAAAATGTGTCATTCACATAAGTAACATCTTACATGGTTTCAGGCTCTCAGTTCTCCCCAAAACCCAGCACCCATCTATCTTCCCCCCCTCCCTCCCTTGCCCCTTCCCCACCCCACTTCTCTCTCTTTCTCTCTTCCTTCTTCCCTGCAGGATTGTGGCTGATGTTAAATCTCACTTCTCGATGGTTGCTCAGGGTCAGAAGCACCTAACCCTTGAATATATCCTTCAGTTCTGCCGCGGGACACCTTTTTTTGCTAACTGTAGAAACAAGGTTTGGGGCAAATTTTACCCAAAACATGTGACTTAAAAGGGGAGAGGGTTAGCAGGGAGGAAGTGGACTTCAGGGAGGAAATGCAGCTTCCCATGGGTCGCAGCACAGGGACGTCTGCAACTGGGGAACTGCCAAGGGGAGGTCCTGGGTCCTCCTCGGCACACTTTTCCACAGTCACTTGGTTCTTCTTGCTCTACTTTTCTACCTTGAAGGAAAACGTCCCGGCCACGTGTTGGACAGAAGAGAGCTTCTCTCAGCTACAAAGTTCACACTATATAATTACAGGTCCAGGGAGAAGCGAGCCCTCGCTCTGGCCCCAGTCAGATCACAGGGCCTGGGAAGCACCCCCACTGGCCACGCTAGTTGATGGCATAAGGGTGCCCACCCTTCATCCCTATGAGCCAGCTTAACTGCTCGGATCCTGCTCCTGAGTGCCAGGGGGTCTCAGGGGCCTGGACAGGCTTGATGTGATGTTTCTGCACAGCCAGGAGCTGCTAGAGACGAGCACATTGCTACAACATGTTGGCAACTGCAGACAGAAAAAAAGTGTTTAAAAATCACACACAAAAATGTAAATGTAAGGCAGAGCGCCGCATGCCTGGGCGGCCCGTGTCCATGCAGAGGGCTCTGGAGACCGGGTGTCCTTCTGGTTGGCTTCACTCCATCCCATTGCATGGAGATTGATTCTTGGAAAACAATGTCCACCCCACTCTTTCTCCCCACTGAGGTTGGATTCTCTTGAGCAGAAGGGCCCAGCTGAGCTACAGGAACCATAGCACATGATCTTGGAAGAAGATTAATTAGCAGAGAGATAAAAATAAATGCTGCACATCAACCAGTGCTGCAGGAAGGCCGTGACGCCACATTCAGAACTGCCCCCATCGAGCCTCTGTCCTGCTTCTCTTGAACTTGCTGTAGTCCCACAGGCCATTCTGGAGGGTCGGCATCAGGTTAAGAGGGCAGACCCTCGAGTCTGGAGAGCGTGGTGGCAATCACGACCACCACTGGGGCCATCCCACCTCTTCCATGGGGAACGCTGGGAATCATCACCTTCCTGGCCTCGGTTTCCTCTTCATACAAGGGTGGGTGCAGATTGAGCCAAGAGCTTGTCACGGAGCCCACGGCCCCGTATTCAGCACCCCTGCCCCAACTTGCCTTCCCTTCTTCTCTGTCCTGAGCTGTTCTCTTTGCTGCTCACGGTGACCTAGAGGTTCAGTGCTTTCTCTCCAGTCTTGATGGGTCTTTGTTCCATCAAGTCTTGCCTGACTTCATATCAAATCATCCTCATCCTGTTTCAGACACTTGCCCATACTTTTCTGGGAATCCCCAGCCTTGGCAAAATTCTAAGTCCCTTGGTCAATTCAGGTTCTGTTCAAGGAACAAATGCTAAATCCCTTAGTGGTGCTTTCTTCTTATCTAAAGATGAGGTTGCAGGCTTATTCTTTATCTCTGTTTTCTATCAAGTGCCTGGTGGGCCTCTGCTGCTCACTCAGGGTTAAACGATAGTCGATGTTTCCAGTCATGACCGGGCAGTGGTCATAACTCACACCCCCTTTGCTGGTACCAATATGTACAGGGCAAACCCTGTTTCCACCCTGTCGGAGGAGACGCTGGGGCAGTGGACCAGCAGGCTAGGTGGGCCACCACGCCTCCCACAGCAGCTCAGACTGTCAAAGCCCCCAGTCACCAGGGCAAGGGTCCTCCCACACAGCCAGGCTGGCACCGGGGAGCAGCTTCCTCCAGCAGGAGCCCCTTCCTCTGCAGTCCTCTCACAGCACGTGGGAAGTAGTTGATTCCCGGAAGTGCTTCCTCCTCGTGGTCACTCTGGGGTGTGTACCCCACAGAGGCCCTGATCCCCTGCAGTGACCTCCAGATCCCTGCTTGGTGCTGAGTGATGGGGACTTTGAGAGAATCCAGGACAACCCACTTGTGGAAACACTGGTGTCCATATAGATTCCCATTGGCATATCACAGAGGTGTCCTCTGACATCACAGAAGTCGAGTCTAAGGGAGGGAGAGAAGGAAGAGCATGGAGACAAGTTCCTGCAGCCTGCATGGCAGTTTCCTTCCCTGCACTGCCCCCTCGTGGTGAATGGCGTCCAGGGAGGAGGCCGCTGGGAGCAGAGGAGGCAGAGGAGAGGCCAGGCAAGAAAGAGGCGACCGGAGGGCAATGGAATGGAAAGGAGGGTGGGCCCCAGCAGAGGAGGGGGCCACTGTGGCTGCCCATCTACACTGGTCAGCTCTCCGGGGCCTCAGGCTGAAGAGGTCACCCTTGCTTGTTTTGCGCTGCTCTTCTTTGCAGCCTGAGTGTGGCCTGAGTTGATGATTCAGCCACCACCGTGCCCTGCACTCCCAGTCATCTCCCGGCATTGTGACGGTCCATGCATAGCCGATGCTTAAGCAGTTGTTAGCAAGGTGGCTCAGTGGCCAGAGGAAGTCCCCACCGGAGCACTGCAGCCTGTCCAGCCACCCTGGAGACTCTCAGACAGGAGAGAGCCTTGCTGCTTGTTCGTGGTGTGTGTCCGTCTAGCTCCAGGGATGTGGAAGTCTACAGTGAGCATCTGCTTCACAGGGCCATGTGAGGTCGAGATGGGAGACCAGGAGCTATCTTGAGGAAGGAGCAGAGGGGTACAGGGACTTCAGCATTGCATTTACTTCTGAATTTCCTTGTAGCTAAGAAAAAGCTGGAAATACAAGGAATTGTATGAATGAGAAAATAGAACCATCGTGAGGAATACGGGGCCCTTGGCATGGTGTTCCCAGAAGAATATATTCCAGCAACCTGACTGGTAAATAAACACTGGGCCAAAGGCACCCACCCCATAGTCTCTTCTGGTGCACGTGAGCTTGCAGACCTGAGAAAGAGATAACAGGCAGTTCCCTTCTATGCCTGGTCCCCACCCCAGGTGAGACCTCTAGTGGACCCTGGGGTTATTGCAAAGTGTTGGTGACCACATTTTGGATGCATTTCAGGAGTGAAAAAATAATGTATTGTGCAAATGCACCACTATTTTTCAAAACTATGAGGATAACCAGAAGGAGGAAAATATACATTTGAGTAAAAGAATGGCTGAATTTAGACTAGCTTTTGGCTATTATATATTTTTGAATTAGATTCCACTAACAACACAATTATTGGAACTCTGACATTGTAAGTAGGTCCTCGACCTTGAAAAGGAGGCCAGCCACCGCTGGTGCAGACTGCCCGGACAGGGCTAAGCAGGGTAGCAGGCTCGCCCACCACCCCCAGCCCGGTGCCCTGGGACAGCCGTTCAGGTTCTGAGAGGAGCTGCAAGGACGGCCCCAGCCCGGGCTCTGGGGCTTTGTTCACCCGCCAGCTTGTTGGTTTCAGGAGGCCCGAGAGGACTTGAGGGCTTCCCACCCTGAGCACTCTGTTCAGGAAGCTCGAGGGACTTGTTGTGGTTTCAGAAATGACGTGCTCAAAGCTCTGGAGTTGAGTGAGCTCCTGCTCCTGCTAGAGGGTGGAGGGACGCGGCCGTCGGGGCTGCTGGCCCCGAGCGGGGCTGTGGTTCTCCACGGCAGCTGCTCTCCAGCAAGCTCAGGATGCTCCCCGAGACAACACCCCTTTCATGTGGGCAAAGAAAGACTTTATCAAACAGAAAGTCTCAGTTGTCTGAAACATTGGGGTGACAAGGGAGGAAGCTGGGCACTAAATCAGGGCAGAACACGTTTGCGTTGAGTTGTCCCTCGTCACATGGCACCTCCACCCTGCCATGGATGCCTCCCAGGGACTTGGGGACTGCCAGTTGGTGTGCCACCTGCCAGAGGACCGGAGAGGCAGGCAGAGGTCCCCAAAGCCTCGGCACTCTGGATCACCTGTCTTAGCTTGACCAAGGACAGCAGCTGGTGACAACGTGACCACAAGTTAAAACTGGTGTGAGCCCGGCCTCGTGAGGAGCCACGCACACAGGAGCCACGCCCGCGGGGCCACGCCACGTCTCGCAGCCTCACCAGTGCATGGCGCTGTTCAGCAAGCAGCCCGGTGGCCTCCCAGGACAGCCTGGCGAGCGGTCAGCAGCTGAGTCCCAGACTCAGGGTTTTGGGGACACAGCTGTACATGGACATGCAGATGCGTGAACTGGGACGGCTGGCCCAAAGGCCTCTGCTGTCTGCAGGCTCCCAAGTGCCCTTGGAGTCCTTCCTTGGTGGCTTGGGAGGCGACATGTGAACGGGGAGTGACAGTGTCTGAAGGGGGCGCAGGTGCCAGGAGGGAGGGTGTGTGACAGAGGACACCGGGAGGCAGCTGGCTCACACAGGACAGCTGCAGCAGAGTCCATCGGAGTGACCAAAGGCGGAATCACAGGCCGTGGCCTCTCCGTCCCCCTCCTCACCGGCCAGGTCCCTCTGCCTGCAGGGCCTCAGACTTCGGCTGGCTCCCCGCCCCCTCGCTCTGTCACGGCTGTCCCGTGAAGAGCCCTGAGCAGAGGAGGGCTCAGCACTGACCTCTCTGAGGGAGGCGGCCTGTTTCCTTGTTTCCTCACGGAAAGCGGAGCCGGTGCCCCGTCCTGGTGGCCGAGAATGCCTTTTCTCTGGCATGTTAACACTCCTGGAATCGGACAGCAGTTTTAAAGGTGTACGTTTAACGAGGAGTAGTCTTAAAAAAAATAAAATTAAAATGCACTACTAGGTAACCGTGTGTCGTCTAATCAGTGACCTCATAGAGCCCACGTTGCCACTTTTGGTCTTCCTGGGGGAATGTGAGGGAAGGTTGAGTGGGACGTTCTTGTGAAAAGTGGGCACGTATGATGACAGACAAACAAAACACCTGGGACTTCCCCTGGAGGTCTGCCACCTATCAGAGGGTGGTTCCAAAGACTCCCCGAGACACCAGGAGGCTCCTCACCATGGTACAGAATCCCTTCTTCCCTGAGGCTCAGGGCTGTGGTTCTTGACTGGCCAACCACCTGGTGTCATAAAAATACTGTGATAATTAAAACAAAAGTAAACAGGGAGAAAATGCAGACACATGTCCTTAACATTAAACACAAAATAAACTTAAACACACACTCAAATTAAACACTTAGCTGGGCACAGTGGCACACACCTGTAATCTCAGACTTGGGAGGCTGAGACAGGAGGATCACATGTTTGAGGCCATCCTCAGCAACTTAACGAGGTCCTAAGCAACAGAGGGAGATGCTGTCTCAATAAAAAATAAAAAGGGCTGGAGATATAGCTAAACATGCCTGGGTTCCATTCCTGGTACCAAAAAGAAGAAAAAGAGTTGGAAATTTAGCTGAGTGGTACAACTCTGCTGGGTCCAATCCCCAGTAGTAGAAAAAGGAAAACAAAACAAAACTCACACCATGTGCTTAGAGTATGAACTAGAAGTCCAATCCACAAGAGAAATTCCAAATAGTTCATGAACATTTAGATATGTGTAATTCACTAGCAATTAAAGAAACACATGTTAAAATGAGAAACTTTTTTTTTTAGTTTGTGACAAAAATTAGGAACAATGTCTATGCTTAATGTTAGAAACATGTGGGGTCGCTTTCCTGTACTGTTGATGAAATAACACATCGACAGAAGAGTTTGGCGATATTATCAAAATAAAAACACCAGCCCTGGGGCTGGGCTGTGGCTCAGTGGTAGAGCGTTCGCCTAGAACGCAGGAGGCACTGGGTTCGATCCTCAGCACCATATAAATAAAGATATTGTGTCCACCAAAAACTAAAAAAAAATATTAAAGAAACAAAAATAAAAACACCAGCCTTACCTGGAAATGCTCATTTCAGGAATTTGTCCAAGGAAATAATAGAAACGAGGCTCAAAGATGGGTACTCAAGGAATCTCACTGAAAGATTATTTATAATAATGTTTTCATATGAATGTCACGTAGGGTTTGTTGAGTGACTTGAGGTTCCTCCTGTCCTGGAGTCTGTGCAGTGAAGGATGTCCTCTATGTCATCATAGCCACACACACATCACCAAGTGAGAACGAGGACAGACAGCTGTCTGTGCTGATTCTGTTTCTAGCAAAGTGTATGACTTATATCCACCAAGAGAGATTAAGACGCATCCTCCAAGATGTTAGGTGTGGACTGATCTCTCAGTTTTTATATCCTTCTTATTTAATTTTTATTGCAATGAGCATTAATTGCTTTTATTGTGTGAGAAAAAGTATTAAAATATGCACACCCACACCCTGTCTTCAAGGGCACGACATTGGTGTACACAAGCTGGAATGTGACCTGCTTACCAACGCTAGGACTTACAGAGCTGGTGACCCTGCCCCTCTCTGCAAAACCAAAGCCCAATCCCACAAAGAGGACACTTCCCGGCAAGCCCTGCCTTGAGAGCCAGCTCCTCCAATTCTTTTCGGCATTTTTCTACTTAAGATAAATCAGATCAAGGTGACATAATGATTTCT
Organism: Marmota marmota marmota; assembly: GCF_001458135.2. Taxonomy (NCBI): domain Eukaryota; kingdom Metazoa; phylum Chordata; class Mammalia; order Rodentia; family Sciuridae; genus Marmota; species Marmota marmota. Next base: position 1,712,874 of record NW_026000037.1, read on the forward strand.
TATCATCATGTTCTTAATTTCCACTCTGCTGGATACATCCTCTACATGTGCCTGGGGTATTGTTGGACAGCGAGAAATTGGCAGAAGTCTGATCCAAAACTAGTCCTCTGATGGCAAATACCACGCTCTCTCCATGTCTTACTGTCTGCTTTGGGGTATTCACCTAGGTCAAGAATCCTGCTTTAGTGTAAAACGGTTTGTCTAAGTTTGTCTAAAGCGTTTTGTTTTTTTGAAGAGGCGTCTGATGTGCACTTGCTCGCACTCTGGCCTTCTTTAACTGCTGGAGACTTGTGCACACATGAAACCACCCGCCCCTTACCATGTCATTGCCATCCGTCCTTCCTCTGTCTAGGGGTTGTTGAGACCAAACACTTTAGAGTTTAAGAGCAAGGTCTACAGAGCTGAGTTGGTTGGCCTCTAGCACTTACTATGAGACGATGGACAAGTTACTTTCAAAATCTGTGCCTCCTTTCCCTGTAAAGTGGAAACAGTAACTGTCGTGGCTGGATGTGAGTCACCCCAAAACTCCCTGTTCAAGCAGGAGTGCTTGGAGGTGACTGGCTGGACTGTGAGGGCTGTGACCTGGTCCCTCCATCCTAGTTGGAATGGGCCGACTGGGTGGGAACTGCAGGCAGGCAGGTGGGGCAGGCAGGAGGGTCTTTGGGGTGTGACCTGGAAGGGTGCATGTGCCCTCTCCCAGCCTCCCTGTCCCCACATCCCAGGCAGCTCTCCTCTGCCACGGCCTTCCGCCATGACGTGCTGCCTCACCTGGGCCCAGAGCCATGGAGTGGCCACCATGGGCCGAACCTGTGAGACCCTGAGCCAAAGCAAACTCTTCCTCCTCTAAATTGTTTTTGCCAAGTCCTGTGGTCACAGTGACACAAAGCTGACTACACAAGAACAGTGCCTGCCTCATTAATGTCCCCAGCACTAAATGGAATGATCAGCATGAAGAACTCAGAGCACATCAATGCCACCATCATTCCACCCCGCACCAGGCACTGGGCTAAAGAGCAGGCAGGGTTTCTACTCCAGGTTTGCCAGACACACCCCAGGCAGAGAATAGTGGACGGCGCTGGAGGCTGGGGCCAGGAGGGTTCCCGGGGAGGGTGGTCTCATGGGAAGTGAGCAGGTGAAGGCAGAAGAGGCAATTCAGAGGCCTGGAGGTGAGGGTCTGGGCTGGCCTGAGGCACAGGTGGTTCAGAACAGGGAGCAGCCCGCCAGGGGCTGCAGGAGACAGGGAACTGGAGAGGCCAGGTCGTGGGCTCTAGTTCCCTGTCAGCTTTCCTAAGTCTCCAGAACCTAGTGCGGCTGGCCACGCCCCTTCTCTTTGGCCAACTTTGGCCCTTCTCCCTACTGTGGCCCTTGACTCCACACCACACCTGGAGGGTACGGTTGGCGAGAGACGGCGTTGGTCATGCTGTCCACTGTTGGGGTGGAGTGACAGAGTGCTCCAGATGTGCCTGGTGGGGGACCCGGAACCTCCCAGCTTCCGGGAAAGCCGACTCTCCAGCCCTGTCAGTGTCCCAGGCCTGGAGCACACAGCAAGGGCGCCCGCTGGCCCACTCCCGCCTGCAGCCGGGTTCCCCTGGGCTGGGGGAGGCCGGCAGCCCAGGCTGGTGGGGTTCCTGCAGTCCCCACACCAAGTCATCGTGCTCCGAGGACGGAACACGAGTAAGCCATTCCCACGACTCTCGAGTGTCACGCCTCGGTCTTCTCTGTGCTCAAGGACCGGTCCTGTTTCCCGTGCCCGTGTCCAGCAGCGGGGTATTTACTTTAGGCCTCATTCGCCCCCAGATCACGCATCTGTGCCTTCGGGCTTCCATCAGCACTTCCTGTGGGTTCAGTGTGGAGGGCGCGTCTTCAGACCCGAAGAACCCCGTTCTGTTTTGAGGTTCCCTTGACGGTGAGTGAGGGGTGGGTCACCATTTCCCAGGAGGGGCTCAGGCCTGTTACCGTACATCCCTTCAAAAGGAGCTTTACAGTTTGTCACCGTGCCCTGGGGTTTCTCCCGCCTAGCAGTGCTTTCTGTTTTTGCTCTAACATCCTCTGTGAGGTATTTTTGGCAACAGAGCTGGTCTGAACCAGTCCTTTCATTTCTGAGGCAAACCAGTGATTCATCTTCAGCCGGCAGCAACTCACAAACATGGCTCTTGGTGTTTGTTAGGGAGACAGCGGCGCAGGGAACAGGCCTGGGGACGTCCCTCTGCTGGGCTGCTCCGCCTGCTGTCCCCAGCCCTGGGAACAGTGTACTTGTAGGTCAGTCCCCTTGGCCTGCCGGGAAGAAGATGGGCATTGAGAGACCCAGCCGGTGCCCCCCCCCCAGCCTCTGTACCACGAAGGGCAGGTGCGGCATTCCCACCAAAAACCCCTCTCCAGATCTGCGGGGGAGGAAGCAACCAGCACATCCAAATCAGACGGCCGTTCTCAAATCAGAGGGCTGAGCTCTTCCAAGATGCCAGTGTAATGGAAAACAGAACAAAGGTTGGGATCACCTCAGATGTGTTCTCAAGATGTGGGCGCTGGACCAGCTCTGACGACCCCCAGGAGTTCTTGGAGAGCAAAGTCCCAGGCCCCAACCCCGACACACAGACTCAGAGCCCTTCTTAACCAGATGTTGAGAGCCACAGCCGAGTCACACAGCGCCTGGCATTTTGCCAGAAGGAGTGGTTGAGAAGTAACGCCAGCGAGCCATTGGGATGGTGATAATTAAGTTAAGCTGTGTATAATTATTAAGATAATGACTGACTGCTGTAACTGGATGATGCTAAATTGAAACCAGCTGTGTATTCAGTTGTGTACATAAACCTCTGCTGTCCGGCAATAAGGCGGCTCCTGCTACCTCGGGTGCCCGCTACTTTTGAGTTCTTGCGGAGTTCCCATTGGTTCTCGTGGAGGTTCCGTGGAGTTCTAGAGAGTTCCCGTTGGGTTCGGGCAATAAAGCAGTTCCTGTTTGAACGAACCTACAAGTGGCTCGTGACCTCCCGGTTATTTGTGCCCAACCAGATTGCGGCAACCAGACCCCAGGGGACGTGTGTGCACACTCTGCTCCCAGAAGTTCTGAGCCAGTGTATAGTTCACATTCCCGTTTCCCCAGCTACCCTGGCAAGGCCCTGGACTGTCCACTGCCCCACCGGCTCCGCAGTTCTGAGCCTAGGAGAGTCTCCCAGGGCATCTGCTGCCCTGTCCTGCCCTGCTTCTAGTCTTAACCTGGAACTGGGGCTCTCAACTTCACCAGGCATCAGAATCACTTGGAAGCTTTGCTAAAACAGACGGCCACCCCTTCCTGCCTCCGTTCCTCAGTCCCCAGAGGTGACACTGGATGCTGCTCTCCCTGGGGCCACTATTAATTAAATAAGACTATCATATAATATCATCATGTTACTGTTAAATTCTAAGTCTGCTAATCATGGTTGTGTCTGTGGAAGCTGATGGCAGGTGGACGTGGCCCGGGCAGGCCTGGCCGCAGGTCCGGCTCGCTGCCTACAAGCCAGGACACTTCCTGGGGAGGGGGGCTTCTGGCAGTCCTGACCTCTCAGGAAGGCTTCTCTCTGCGTCTGTTGGCGTATGCTGAGCTCCCTTCAAAGAAATGGACACAGCGTCTACGTGGAGAGTGTAGCATTTGCTGGCCCCATGGACATAGTGAGAGGGTTCCTGGGGTGGACCTCAAGAGTCTCGAAGGCTGCTGAGTGGAAGGCAATCCCGAGCCCACGTGACTCTAACCTACAGGCCGTGAAAGCTGTCCCCAGCTAGTGTTCCGTGCCGCGCTGATCACCGGTTGTGGCGGCCCGAGGACTGACTTCGCCACAGTATCTGAATCTGCGGTTAGTCACTGACTTCGTTACCATTTGTGGTGTCGGCGTCTGTGTCCTTTGCCTTCTGGGTGCGGTCACCACCCCTGGGGCCCAGAGCAGCCTTTACTAATTGGGAGGGGTGACTCACGGCTCCCTGGCGGCGTAGGAGGAAGGGTGTAGGTTCTGGTGCAGGCAATGCCACTCAAGAGAGACCCGGCCTGGGCAGTCACCTGGGCAGTCACCTGGCCCCTGACAGTGGTACAGAGCAGCAGTCTTCTAATTGCACTTCTAGGACCTTCGGAGAGTCTCTGAAGACAGCCCAAAGGTGGCCGGGCAGGTCCTGGGGAAGGCTCCTCTTGCGCTCCAGCCCCCTGCCTGAGGACCCTCCCGCCTGCCCGCCTGCCCGCACAGCTCAGGAAGTGCTAAGAGGCGTCACAGCAGGTGGTAGGAGGAATAGGGTGGTGGGGAGGGACAGGGGCCAAAAGAAGGCAGAGTCCTCCTTGAGAGCCAGGGAACACGAGAGAGAAGCTCACTGTCCCTAAGCCTTACTGAGCGCCTCCCGAGGTCAGGCCAGGGGTCAACACGAGGACTGGGGGGGGGCAGAGGCAGCCACACAAGGCTTCCCAGAGGGGCTCTGAAACCCATGCTTCTGGCTTAGGCCCGACTTTACTCTCCACAGCCATAGAGAGGCTCTTCGTGTGGCCATTTCAATGTCCTGCGTGAGCTGCGTGTTTCCGTTAGAAATGCTGAGTGTCCCTGACATCAGGCGCAGTTTGCATCAGTTGTGAACTTAAAAACCCAGTCACTTTTGTGGGACTGTTTCTGTGTTGCCCCTTCTGGACGGAGTTCCAAGCAGACACCTTTGCAGCAGTGTTAACTAGTCCTAGGGGTCCAGGCACTGAGACAGGGTCTCCCTACCTTTCAACACTGGCCTCAAACTTGTGGTCCTCCTGCCTCAGCCTCCAAGTCACTGGGGTTGCAGACACAGCCACCACGCCCACTCAGAGGCTGTCTTAACAGCATCTCCAGCCCAGGGGACAGTCCTACCAGCCAGGCGAGTCCTGCAAGCCTGTGGTAGGAAGCCCTGGCAGTGCTGGCTGGTGTTTCTCCACTTCTCAGCCCAGTACGTGTGTGTGTGCCCAATCAGAGTCACACGGTGCTCCTTTGAGAACCGTGACCAGATGTCACATCCCGGCTGTTTCAGGGTCAACCCAGCAGTTGCTCCTCGTTTTGCTCCTCTAGGTGCCAGGACATGCACCCCGCAGTCTGCAGCAAAGAGCTTGACCCTCTTTTTCTTCAAACACGTGTGTGCGTGCGCACGCACAGGCACACAGGCACACACGTGCACCATGTTGAAGATTCCCCCTGGACTTGTTTTCAGCTCCTCTGAGTCCCGGGTGCTCTGGATACACTGACGGCTCAGCCTGGCCCAGGCTGTGTCCTCTGAGCCTCGGCTTCTCTGTGGCCTGAGAGGCTGCCGGCTCCCAAGGGCACGCTGTCTTTGGCCTGGCTGCGCCCTGCTCAGCTCAGAGGCCACACCACCCTCCTGGCCAATTGGGGACACTCCAGCTCTCGGGGGACACTTGGCCATGTCGACAGACATTTTTGGTTGTTACAACTTAGGTGTAACTGCCGGGACACTTCTAAATGCCCTACTCTGCAGAAGCAAGCCCTCCACACAAGGAACTCTCCGGCCCCCAACGTCAGGGGTATCAAGGTGGAAAACCCTCTCCCAGTAATTCTTCGACTCCTCTGGTCTGCCATTTAAAAGTCTCTTCCCTCAGGACATCTGTCTGATCAGGAAACGTGCCTAACATAGTGCCTGGCGCACAGTAAGTCTTCAGTAAACGCTGGGGTTTGGGGTTGTTCATGTTTGGGCTTTTTTTGTAGGTTAGACTTCTTATGTCACAGTAAAGTTTCTTTTCCTTTCACCTTGGTGAAAACTTTGATCTTTGCGAGGCAAAACATATTTTGCTTTCTAAGTCTTTCCTTTTCGTTGACATTATGGATAATTTGAGAAACCCGATTGTTTTCTAGATTTTACTCACAACTCCTACCTGAGCACCCTGTGCCAACAACTCTCAGAGCTAGTGACAGGCTACGGAGAAAAGAGAGGCATGGAGTCCGTGGCCCAGATGGCTTCTGAAGTCCCATCTACCTCACCAGCTCCTCACCAGCTCTCCCACAGTGCATTCCTCGGCCCCTGCTGAGACCCTGTCCCTTGCCTGCGCACCTTCAGGCCCGCTGGTGTCCCCCCCTCCCCGCACCTGAAGCCAGTTTGTTCTTCCCCCAGCTTTTAGGGTGAACTGCAAACTCCCCCCCCCCATGGGGCCCTTTCCATCATGCCCTACTTCCTCCTCTGGCTCCTTCCTCCCTGTTCCTCCTCCCAAGGTGTCAGGATGGCCTCAGGCCTGGGCCTAGGCAACTCCATTTTAAAACTCCAGTTTGAAACCTGCAGTCTCCCCAGGCACACCTATGGAGCCCTCCAGGGTGGCCCTCAGGCACCAACGGGTCACTTGTCCCCACCCTGACAAGCTCAGAGTGAAGTGTCTGTCCTGTTGCCCTCACCCCAATAAGGGGGAAAGGTAAGACAATCAGGGTGGGGACCCCCAGACCAGATGCTTTAACCCCAGGGCAAATGACATCACTGAGATACCCGGTGGCAGCTGATAGGGATTGAAAGGGTGGTCCGAAGCCCCAAAATTTAGTATAAATGATGGAGCAGACGAACAGACATTCAGCCAGCCCACACTGATGCACACAAGCCTGAGAGCCTGGTGAGGACCTGGACTGGCATCCCAACTCTTCCCGTCTGCCTGGTCCTCTGTGTTGTTGTCACCGCTCTCACACTCCACGGCCACGTCTTGACCCTGGTGAGAGCCACAACTTCTCCCCATGGCGGCCTCCTCAGCCAGCCGTCAGCTCCACCCGAGGAGAAGGCTGCCTTGGTTCCTGACCTGATCACCACGGTCTGAGTAAGTGGGCACCTGCTGGACTCAGAGCCCACGGCTGAGACTTCTGATCTGACACTTGAGCTCAACATGCAGAGGGAATGTCTGTCACGAGCCTGTCATGAGTAAGTGCGTCTGCAGTGCTTAGAATTAATCTAGAATTGTTTGCTGTGGATTGTCATTTCCTTGATTAAGAACCAATAAATGGAATTGCATGGAATGATCTGAGTGAATAAAGCATTGAAAAGGGCAGAAGCCTGGGGACATTCTTTGTTTCTCCCCCTCGACTGCGGAAGTCGCACCTTTGGCCAGGCACAGCTCTAGCTGTCTTTCCATCCCTCCCCACCTTCAGACTCCCCTCTTCAGTCCTCATCCCTGTCTTCCTCTGGCCAACCCCCACCTGGGCTTCCAACAGCTCCTCCGCACGCCTCCTTCTTTATCCCAAGGCTCCAGTGGTAGCTCTCACTTACTGAGAAGTTCTCGATTAGTAAAATAGTCCCTGAGTGTGTGATCAAAGCGTTTTAGTGAACTTACACACACCCATGTAACACTGTCCTGATCAAAACATAGAGAACTCCCTCACGTCCCTGTGGTCCACCCCCGCCCCGTCCCCCAGGGCGACCTCCCTCCTAATTCCCATCACCAACATGGGTTTCCTGCTCTTGTACTGGGTATTCAGGGGTCACGGGTTGTAGGCTCTTTTGTGCTCAACTTCTTTTGTTTAACGTGATGGTATCATGACTCATCTGCTGGGACTCAGAAAGTGTACTCCAAAGTGCGGTGCATTGGCTGCTGAGCTGGGGGCTGTCTCAGAGCTGAGCTCCCGGACCTTTACAGCCATCTGTTGATGTCTCCATCATTTTCTCTCCTGAAGCTGAGAGCGTCTTCTCTGAAGTCTCCTTGTCTGATTAAGGAACATCCCCTTTCCAGAAAGAATGCAGTTACTGTACAAGCTCATTAACCTGGAAGGACTCACCACGGAGAAGGGACGGAAAACCAAACACTCACCTGGGACGGGCCTCCATGCTGGGCCTCTGCAGTTCTTTGGGCCTATTCATCTCCCCGACTACCTCTCGGAAACTGTCTACAGACCCTTGTCCCCTGCCCTATGAAGAGGGCATTTAAGTCTCCGACGCTGGACCCTGTTCCTGCGGCTCTCATAACGTACCCGTGATTCTCCTCTGTCAGCTGCCTACTGGCCATTTATTTCTTACAGATTTAAAGACAGATCTCCACGGGGGAAGAATTCCTTTTGCCCTGTGCGTCCGTTGTCAGTTTCAGAAGCTCCTTCCTTTTCTTGCTTGACCACATCACATACAGTTTGGTTGATTCAGTGCCCTGTTGACGGACATTGAATTCCATGCTTTGGATACTGAGAATAAAGCTGCTATGACCATTCCTAGCATTTTTTGGTTCATATGTTTTCACTTCTCTTGGTAAATAGCTAGGAATGGAATTAGAGAAATAACAAAGTAGATGTATGGTTAACTTTTAATAAATTTCCAAACTGGTTTTCAAAGTGCCTGTATCATGCCCAATACAAGGGACTTACATTGCTCCAAATCTGCCCAGTATTTGGATTGCCAGTCTTTATGATTTTAGTCATATGGCCTTCACATACATTTTCTTAATGCCTAACAATCTCAGAAATCTTTTCATGGTGTGTGTGTGTGTGTGTGAAGTTAGTGTCCAAGTCTTTTTCCCATTCAAACATTGATTATATTTTTGCTATTGATTTGTAGGATATATTATTGATATAATCCATTTGTCAAATATAAATATTGAGAATATTTTCTTTTGGCCTTGTGCTTATCTTTGCATATTCTTAGAAATATCTTTTGATGAGCAAAATAGTTTTTTTTTAGTTGTAGATGGACACAATACCTTTATTTTATTTTATTTATTTTTATGTGGTGCTGAGAATCAAACCTGGTGCCTCACCCATCTAGGCAAGTGCACTACCACAGAGCTACAACCCCAGCCCAAGCAAAATGGTTTGGTTCTGATGAAGTGCAACCTATCAAGCTTTTTTTCTGAGGAGTGCTCATTGTATCCTAAAAAGGCTTTGCCTGCCGACCAAAACATGTTATTCTATGTTTCTTTTTTAAGTTGCAAAGCTATAGGCTAATGGTTGACTGCAAATTAATTTTATGTGTGGTATGAAATTGACATTGAGCTTCATTTTTTCTTATTGTTCTTTCAATTTTCCTAGCACCATAATTTTAATAAACTTTTCTTTCCCCCGTGAATTGTCTTGGTGCCTTTTTCAAATAGTGATATGTCACCTAACACTGAGAATTCATTCTGAAAAATGCGATGCTAAACAATTTTCTTGGTGTGTGTATACAAACTAGGGTGGTTACAATGTTGATGGGCTGTATGGTCTTATGGGACCACCATTATATATGTGATCAGTCATTAATTGAAATTATTATGCAATGCATGACTGTATGAATTTTTCATTTATGTGTGTCCATTTGTGGACTCTCTAATCTGTTCTTTTAATCTACTTGTTTTCTTTACAATAATGCAACCTTGTTCTGGTTGTTGAGGCATTATAGTAAGTCTTGAATTCAGGTTACATGAGATCATTAACTTTGTTCTTTAAAAATAGTTTGACTGTTGTTATTTTGCATTGCTACATAAATCTTACAATCAACTTGCTAACCTCTATCAAAAAGAGCCTGATGGTGCTATGAATGTAATTGTATTTGCATCAAATTTAAAGATAAAATTGGGGAACTTGTCTTTTACCGATATTCTGTCTTTCCATCCATGAATATAGTATCCTCTGTGTTGTCAGCTTTCTTTCTCTGTGAAAAAATACCTGAGAAAATCAACTTAAAAGAGGAAAGATTTATTTGGGCTCATGGTCTCAGAGGTTTCAGTGCACCGGCTGCTCTTTTAGGCCTGTGATGAGGAGGACACCACGGCAGAGGCACATGGCTGAGCAAAGCTGCTCACCCCAGACACTGAAAAAGAGGAAGTGGGGCAGGGGGGAGAGGACAGAGCTGGGGACAAATGTGACCTTTAAGGCCATTTCCCCAAGCAGGTCCCAACTCCTAAGTTCCCACTACCTTCAGATAGACCATTAAATGATGAGTCCATCAGTGGATGAATTGATCCACTGATGAGGGTAGAACTCACGAACCAGCCACCTTCCGAAGGCTTTGCCTCCAGACACTGCTGCACTGAGGACCAAGCCAAACACAGGAACTTTGGGCTCCAGATACAAACAACTCCTTCTCCATTTACTGAGATCCACTTTCAGCAATGTTGTATAGTTTTTAGTTGAGAGGTCTTGCTTGTCTTTTATTAAACATGTTACTAAGCATTTCATATTTCGAGACAATCATGAATGGGATTTAAATTTTTTTTTCATTTTCTGGTTTTATGTTGGTGTACACAGAATTAATTTTGTATACTGACATTATATATTGATAAATTTACTTATCAGTTCTAGGAGGTTTTTAGATTTCATGGACTTTCTATGCGCAGTAACAATTTAACTGCTTCCTTTCCAATATTTTTTACATCCTTTTGTTTTTTTTTCTAAGAGAGAAAGAGAGAGAGAATTTTTTAAGATTTATTTTTTTAGTTTTTGGCAGACACAACATCTTTGTCTGTATGTGGTGCTGAGGATCGAACCCAGGCCACACGCATGCCAGGCGAGCACGCTACCGCTTGAGCCACATCCCCAGCACTTCCTTTTGTTCTTAACTACACATTTTTGGACTTGGGTAAAACTGATGATAGTAAGATCCTTGTTCTCTTAGTGGAAAGATTTTATATGTCACCATTAAGTTTAAAGTCAGTAACAGGCTTTTAAACTTACCCTGTTAGAATGCAGAAGTTTTCTTCTCTTTTTAGTTTGCAAATATTTTTGTTGTTGTTAAATTATGGGTTGGTGCTAAATTTTGTCAAATGCCCTCTCTGCGTCTACTAAAATAATGATTTTTCTGTATTCTATTAATATAGTAGATAACTTGAATTTTTAATATTAAATGACTCATAATTTGCATGAACCATAGTTCATAGTGAAGTAGTAAGCTTTTACATGTTGCTGGATAAAGCTGACCTTTTAAATTACTTTTTCCATCTATGTTGGTGAAAGACATCAACCTCTAGTTTTCTCTTCATGAAGATTTCTCCCTGCCTTTGTAGTCGATGTTATATTGATCTTGTAAAATGAATTTGGAAGTATTCCCTCATCCTGTGTTTTCTGAAAGAGTTTGTGTAACTTGATCTCATTTTTTTCATAAGCTCTCAATAGAATTCACCAGGAAATCCACCTGGGCCTAGAGAGTTCCTTGTGAAACTTTTTTTTTTTTTTTTTCCATACAGTGCTGGGAATCAAATCCAGGATTTCACACCTTAGCCAAGAACTCTACCACTGAGCTACAGAGACCATTTTTACAACTATGGGTTATACTCCTTCAATAGACACAGGATCTTCAGGTGTTCTCTTCCTTCTGATGTCAACTTTGGTAAATTTATCTTTTAAAGAATCTGTCCATGTTATATAATGTATTTGTTTACTGATATAAATGTATTAAAATGATATTATTTTTATAATCAAATGCCTGTGGGATAATGATCTTTTATTCACACTGTTTACCTATATTTTCCTTTTTAATTCACCTGTCTTGCTTGAGATTTGTTAATTTTATTAATCCTTTCAAAGAACAAATTTTGAGTTTAATTTTCTGTACTAGTCATTTTTCTTATTCATGGATTTTTTTCACTTTTCATTATTATTTTCTTCCTTCTACCTGCTTCAGGTTTATTTTACTCTTCTTTTTTTTTTAGCTTCTTGTGATGAAGTCTTAGGTAATTGATGTCATACCTTTTTTTTAATCAAATGTAAGTATTTAATGCTAAAAAATTTTCTCTACCTGCTGCTTTAGCTGCATTTCACAGTTTTGAAGTGTGTTTTGTCATTATTAATTTAAGAGATTTTTCTAATATCTCTTGCAATTTCTTCATTGACTCATAAGTTATTTGGAAAGCTATTTCTTAATCTTTCAAATAGTTGTAGATTGTCTAGATGTCTTAATATTAATAATTCCTAGTTTCATTTAATTGTTAAAAAGGCACATTCTCGGAGCTGGGGTTGTGGTTCAGCAGTAGAGCGCTCGCCTCGCACGTGTGGGACCCCGGGTTCGATCCTCAGCACCACATAAAAATGAATAAGTAAAATAAAGGTATTGTGTCCAACTACAACTAAAAAATAAACATTTTTTAAAAGGCACATACTCTAAGATTTTGAAAAACTTTTTTGAGATTTATTTCAAGACTGAGAAAATATGGCCTACGTTGATGAAGGTTCCCTGTACACTTAAAAAGAGTGCTTTTTGGAGTCGCTGTGTGGTGTCCCATGCAGAATGTGAGCTCGTTGACAGTGTCGTGCATCTTCTTCCCACTTGGTGATCTTTGAACAGGGTCTGTCACTTCTGAGAGGACTGGATTTGCTGACATCTCCAGTGGTGACTGTGGATTGTGTGCTGTTTCCCTATTTTGTCAGGGTCCCTTTGTGCACTTCAAAGCTCTGCACTAGACAACTTCCAGGCCTTCCTGATGGAGCAAGTGTGTGGCTGTGAAATGTCCCTGTCATGCCAATGCTGCTGGCCTAGGGTCCACTTGGTCTGAGGGTGACCTTGATACACGCCTCCTTGCGCTTGTTTTCATCACCTCCTCTCCCCCCACCCCCGTCCTTTTGAACCCCGCTGTCTCTCTATTTAAAGTGTCTCTTGCAGAAAACATGGCTGTGCCCTGTGTTTTCCGCAGTCCTCTCTGCTGTCTCCTGGAGGATTCAGTTGATGTTCCTTTGACATAATGAGTCCTGAGGTTGGATCTAGTCTCTCATCTTCTTCGGCAGGCCATCTGCCTTTTGTTTGTGCTCCTTATTCCCTACCTTATTTTGGTTAATTTAATGTTTCTATTAGTGAACCTTAATCCCCTAATTTTAACTATTTCCTTTTAAAGTTCTTAATATATCATAGTTGGTGTGGATTTAACGTGGATTTAACTTCACATTAGATTCAAAAACCACCACTCCCTCTTGTATGCTGTTACATATTTTCATAATCTTCTCAACAAGGTGTTATGATTTTTGTATAAACAAATACTTGAAGGAAGTTGAGAGAAGGAGAAAACATGATTTTTACATTTACTCACATATCCACCGTTTTCAATTGTCTTCATTTTTTCTTTCTTCTTTTTTCTAGAAAAAAAAAGTGTAACTAAAAGCTCAGTCCTCGTCCTTGACACCAATCCACTAATGAAGACAAGGTCCTGAGAAAAAGGAAAAAATGGTCTATTTCTTTGCTAGCAAAGGAGACTCCTGTCCCAAAGGCTGTGTTTCTGCCTATCTGCAGGAACAGGGCCTTTTATAGAGCTGATTCAGAGAGAAATGAGATTAGGGAGGAAAGATCAGGAAAGAGAAGATCAGGGAGGAGAATTTCAGGGAAAAGAAGATTGGGAAAAAAAAAAAAATGCAAGTTTCCAAGCCACAAGGGATCTGGTCAAAGCATCCAGTGGAGCCCTGTTACACAGGGAAAAGGCAGTGTCATGGCTTCGCTAGCAAAGGAGACACCCAGGAGACTCCTGACCCATCAGGGGAACAGAGGGGTTCTCTGGGTGTCTCTGGGTGGAGCTGTAGTGCGCTCACTAATGTGGAGGTGGTCATTTCTTAGATCTCCTGGGGCACCCCAAGTCTGACTGCTTCACTTGTGTGGTGGGAGTGCGCTCCGAGAACTCTGCCTGGGGTGGCAGGAAAGGTGCCTGCTTCCCTGAGATGAGGGAGGGAGACGAAGTCACAGGGCAGAGCAGCAAGCACGAGATGGACACGGTCACAGTCCCCACTGTCAGTCTCTACACTTCTCCATGTCTGCGGGACAATGGGTGACCGCCTGTCCAACTGCTTCCTGCTGAGAGAGGGTGGAGTGTGGGAAGTGACCTGAAGTCCTTGTTCCCTGTCAGGTGGGCGTGGAGAGTTAGGGGTATCCACATCACCGCTGTCCAAGAGAGAGGGCAAAGGGACAGATGGCCTGTTAGAGGATGAACGGCTGATCCAAAGGGAAATGTAATGTAACGCCTCCAGGATGCGTCCCCCTCGCCACCTGTTGCCAAGGTTACAGCCCTAGGGATTGCTCCTCCAGCGAGGAGTTACTCCTTGGGCAGTTCCTCTCCTGCCCTTGGTCACTCCATCTTTTGGTCACATAGGCACAGTAGGGGGAGGGGACATGAGAAGAAAGGAAACCTGAAATCTACAAAAGGGAACAGACTCTCACTTCCTCAGACTCTAGCTTTGGACCCCTTCCTCTATGGAGGAGTCTCTCTCTCTCTCTCTCTCTCTCTCTCTCTCTCTCTCTCTCCCTCTCTCCCTCCCTCCCTCTCCCCCCTCTCCCTCTCCCTCTCTCCCCCCTCTCCCCCC
>NW_026000037.1:1727762-1733512 GCF_001458135.2 Marmota marmota marmota
CTCCCTCTCTCCCTCTCCCTCTCCCTCTCCCCCTCTCTCCCTCTGTTTTACCCTTTAAATAAAACCTTTCGCTCTTGCCTCAGCATTTCTAGGGTGTTCAGTCTCCAACACCAGGGCAACAGGACCCGACCCTGATTTTCAATAGTGGCATCACCAAGCTCCGTGGTGGCAGTTGGTATGACTGGACAAGGCACACATAGGGCAGGGATGGTGCTAAGACAACAATAAAAAGACAGTAACACTTTACAGTTTTGTGAACAATTAGCACAAAAGTAATTAGTACTTCAGCCAGCCTCTTAGCATACCAGTGAGAAACAGTTTATCCACGGAGGAGGCTAGGAGGGTCTGGGGGCCTGTGAGGTCAGAATCAAAGTGACCCAGGACAGACTTGAGGCCGCAGAGTCTGGGTGATCATATTACTAGGCACTTCCTGGTAAAGATGCTTCCTTTAGGCCTCCAGCTTTCTACTTCTGGTCGGGCTGACACAGTGTACAACTTAAGTCACATTAAAATAAAGCACTGCCTTTCTTCTTAGACGTCCACGTCTGCCTGTGCTTTGGTGGCACTCTCTTGAGAGATGTTTAAGACCAAGTTGGTCAGAACTGACCTTGTTCTTCTCTACTCTTAAAGGCAGCTGAGGTTCCTCAGAACTCACCTTGGAACATGTGAGAAGCCTCCTGGATCTTTCTGCCTTTCCTGTACCAGCTGTTCCATCTGCCAGGATGGACCTTGCTCATCACGTGCGGCTTCCTTTGAAAGCATCAGGGACAGTTTTCTCTCCGATGACCCTCCTCTTTGCAGACAGTGCACTGTTGGCTTCCTGTTCTCTAGGGTTCTCTGGATCCCCTGATCAGGAAGTCGGGTGACGTACTGGAGTTGCAGGGTCCTTAAGAGGGTCCCATTCTTCTCGGGGTCCTGCCTGGTCTGAGAGGGCGAGGGTCAAAATATTGGCTTCTTTTTTCCTGGCCCTTTTACTTTCCTTGACTAAGCTCTCCACGTTTTTGGTGTTCAACACTAGAGGCTAGTTTCACGAGTCTTAAAGGGGAAATAACAGGTTACAACTTCAATTCTATATTTTTACATTTGCCCCGTTCATTTACTTTGGGTCAGTATTGGAAGTCAGCGTTCAACCCTACCTGTCATGTAGGTGATAACTCGCTGTCTTCCATTAGCTAGGCTTGTTAGAGGAGTACTTCTGCAAAGCACTAACAGGCAACAGTTATAGAGTTTGCAAGGAAGATATGAAATTAACACTAAAGTATCTTTGGTATCTATTTAGCTTCTACAAAGACCCATATATTTATTAACTCAACTACATACAAGTTACACTTTTTAAAAACCTTTACAAACCTTGGGACTGAGATTGTGGCTCAGCAGTAGAGCGCTCGCCTAGCATGTGCGAGGCCCTGGGTTCGATCCTAGCACCACATAAAAGTTAATAAACAAAACAATAACAACAAAAAAACCTTTACAAACCTAAATACCTTTTACAATTTGCCCAAACTTTTAAAATGTTCTGTTATATCCCCTGTTTATTTTGAGATCATAGTAATCTTTACAACAACAACAAAAATAATTTCTCTTTTGAATGCGACTTTAACCTTAATTCTAGCCTACTCCAGAGCCATCCTAACATGGAGAAGGATGAGAGACAGAGCCTTGATTCAGCCTAAATTGAGGCTGGACTCTTGAAAAATCTATTTTATTCCTGAAGCTGATCTTTGCCTTTTTTTTTTTTTTTAAACATCATTCTACAAAGTTCTCATTTGTTCTTTCCTGAGTATCTGGGTATCAGTCAAAATAATACATTACCCCTGAAACATGAATCAAACAGAAAGGCTAAGAGAGTTCTTAACTTCTTTTTTGAGGGAAAAGTGGCATAATGTTTTCATGTTCCACATGATCAACCTTTGAACAAATCGGTATCTCTTTATGACCTTCCAAAAATACATTTAAATTTCCATTCCATTGTAAAGAGTAACACAAAGTTTTTTATATAACTTATTCACAACAGGTTACCTTTACCCAGAAATTTTACAGAAAATTTTACAAAAAATTAATTGACATAAATAAATACCAAACAAATTTGTTATTTCTACATAAATCCAAAGGAGACTACTGCTACAGATAACATTAACTTGGTAAAGTGTTCTCCCAAGCTTTACATTTTAAAAGGCTGGCATACTTGAGGACATGAATGTGTCTAATATATAAAGAAGCCAGTAATGGTTAGTGTTACAATTACACAGATATCCTTATATTAACTAAGTTTAACCTTTAAAGTAAAATTTAGAATCCATAGTGTACAATAATCACAGGTCTGCATGGGTTAGAAGTACTAGCAAAAATCAAAAGATAGCTTTAAATCTCTTATACATTTATAAAACTCTTAATTATCAGAAATAGACTTAGTCAAAGCAAACAGATATAAGACAGGTCACCAAATGGCAGTGTGGTCATTTAATGTCAGATACAATGCATAAAAGAGAGCACTTATTGGTTATCTTGCCAGCAAATCTACATAAATTTTCATTTTACAAACTTTTACATGACACTTTGACAAGACTCAGACAAACATAGTTCTCATATGTAAACATATATGTAGTCACATATTCTTAAGTGTCCACTATGTTGTTAAAATAACTGTTGTTAATTTAACCAGTTATGAAGTAATCATTAAGAAGACTTTAAAATAGGTGCAAACACTAATTCCTTTAAGACTTAGTAAAACCCAAGAAAATCATCTTGATAGACAAGAGCCGTTCACTGTTCAGACTTTGCTTCACACCAGTACATTAAAATTCAAATAACTTTAACTGATGGTGCTAATTATAGGCAACTTAATCACAGGCAAAAATTTCTTGAGATTTACCTTCTAAAACTTTCTACAAGTCACTCAGATATCCTACAACTTGTTCACGTCCTTGGGTTTCTCCTCACTTTCATCTTCGACTTTGGCGCAAGAATATGACTGCGCCATACAAAACACTTTCTCATTCAGAAACATTTCTTTTACCTTCTCATTTTCCACACTAAGATGTATTTTCATGCCTATATGTTTTTAATCTCTTTTCTAGTTTCAGACCCCTTTCTTAAATCCATATTCTGAAACAGGCCTCATGAATGTGATCTGTGCATGTAACTTACACAACAAACGTCACCCAGGAGAGGGAGCAGACAACCTGGCACGTACAAAAACTGTCTGAACCGGTTCTCTCCTGGGTGGCGCTCAGGGGTTGGAGCACAGGGCACTTGCGCCTGCCCTGTCTGCCTCATCATCATCAAGTGCCATCACCTTGGAGGGCCCTGCTGTCAGTTGTCCCCAGAGGCTCCAGGGGGCCTTCCCCTTACACTAGGCACATTGATACTCAGGGAGGAGGCACTTCCGTCCTTTTCTTTGGGCTTCCTTGAGATCCCTCTGCAGAGGCTGCCTAAACACAGGGGGCCTTAGTTTCTGCCCCTCTTTTCTGGGTGCAGTTGTCTGTCTGCCAGTCTCCCCAGGCATCTGGTGTGATGGGAGACTGTCACAGCCAGGGTTGCTCTGCCCAGGGATGGATATCCGCTGGCCATTGGGGTCTCCTCTCAGGCCTTAAAGGGGGAGACCATTCCTGTCCCCAGGTCATACACTGACGGTGCTGGAACCTACGGCCACATCCCTGTGACCAAAGGGGCTGAAGGCAGGGCCGAGGCCAGTCCTCTTCGGCCATCTGTCTGCAGCGCAGGCAGCTTCCTGTTTGGTTGTTTTTCTGTTTTCCCAGCCCAGGGCCTGTCCCTGACCCACAGAGGGACGAGAGCGGCTGCCTGGGCCCGGGGCAGACCAGTGCCCGCCCGCGGGACTGCTGTGCTGCCTTGAGAGGGTGGGAGCCTTTCTGTTTTAGCCCTTTCTCCGGGCGTCACGCAGCCTGGCAGGGACAGTGGCTTTGTGTCTTCAGCTCAGTTTCTGACCATTCAGACCCTCATCATGCCGCTGCCCAACGCCTGTCGCACAGACGCCTTCCTCTTGCTTCACCCCGAGAGATCAACTCCACTCCAAGATCATGAAAGATCCACAGAAACCAGCCAAAGGCCACACCTTTCTCCTTGACAGGCTCGTCCCTGTAGGTGGCCATTCAGCCAGGGTCTTTCCTCCCCGAGACCACCAGTAAGATCCATGTCTTAAAGGGCCAGTAACAAACAGAAAAGAACCACAGAGACCATAATAATGAGACGCAGCTCCAGAGGATCTCTATGGAGTCCTCCCTCCGTCGTCGGCTCTGCCACCCCAAACCATGTGCTCTGAACTCCCGACGGTGGGTGGAGGCCTGTGCCGGGTCCTTGTCACTCCACACCTGCAGGACTGGGCAGAGCCCCAAGGTGGAAAACTCGTCAACGTAGATGTCAACCAACAAGATCTCCTTCTTTCAAGACTCAAATCCTCCCCACATTTTTCCCAATCTTGGTTCTTTTTCAGAGAATGACAAAGAGTCATTTCCACATTTTATCATTACTCCGGATGGGACGGCTAGTCCAATAGGAACTCCTCCACCTTCCAGAACCAAAGCTTCGCCATGGGATTCTGGCCATCTCTCTGCCACAGACGGTCCCCTGGTACCGAATCATGAATTCTCACTCTGTGCTTCTCTCACTTGACTTCTCTTCCCGCTGCAGAGCTGGGGATTGAACCCAGAACTTTGTGCCAGCCACGTGAAGGGTGTCTGAGCACTGCAGGAGCACTGTCCCCTCTCTTGTCTAGCCTTGATCATCTTTAAATTCATGTTTAGTGATACAAATAAAAACCAGTGCTTTGTTAGTTCTAGATTATGGATTAACATGGCAAATAAGAAATAAAGATGCATTATTGCTCTAAAATTTTTTTCTTTATTAAA
Source organism: Marmota marmota marmota (assembly GCF_001458135.2). Classification (NCBI taxonomy): domain Eukaryota; kingdom Metazoa; phylum Chordata; class Mammalia; order Rodentia; family Sciuridae; genus Marmota; species Marmota marmota. The sequence continues at coordinate 1,732,628 of NW_026000037.1, forward strand.
ATGAACAGCAGGTGCGGCCGCCCTGGCCCTCCTCACTCTTGCAGGAGAGAATAAGGAGGGAGAATCTCCTCAGTTCAGCCCAAATGTGTCCCCCTGTGAGGCGCCAGGCATTCCCAGTCAGAGGAAACCAGGGGCGAGGTGGCCGGCTGTTGTATGTACCAATCAGTGCGTGACAAAAAATGTTTCCTGATTGTGGAAGAAAATATAAACAGTGAAGATAACCCGGGACCCGGACCCGGGACCTTTGACTCAGTGAACCCCTTCCACCTGGTTAGACTCTGCTGCCTTCTCTGTGTTGACCCGGCCTTCCCGGGAGGGGTGAGTGCAGGAGGGGACTCTGCACCTGACCCCACCTGCCATCGTCCATCCCACTGCCAGAGGCTTAGTTGGCTGGTAGGCTTCACACCCAGCAGGCCTGTTAGCTGGGAAGGAGATCTACCCTCCTGTCTTCTGTGGATGTCCAACCGGGGAGGGGGCGCTGCACGCCTCAGTTTCATTTAACCTGGGGTTGGACGAGGATACTCTCTATTTTTTAATAGAAATTATTAAAGGTGATTTAAAAAATTGTGAATCTATTAATTCAGGATTCTTAAGTTATAAGTGACAGAACACAGCTGAATTGACTTAAATGTAAAAGGGGATTCACTGTCCCACATAGTCAGGTTGGTGGGAGTCCTGGGCAGGATCTGGGCCCTCGGGGGCACCCTTGCACTCTGCTCTGTGCTTAGAAGAATGGCAGGGGGGACGGGCAGCAGCAGGTGCTCAGCCCCGGCCTGGCCTCAGCAACTGAAGAGGTTGTCACTGGGGCTGGAGTTACATTCCCACCCTGCAGCTGGGGTGAGACCAGCCCCAGGGGCTGCGAGTTGGGCGAGGAGCCTGCGGGGG
>NW_026000037.1:1733535-1756748 GCF_001458135.2 Marmota marmota marmota
GGGGGGCGGGGAGGAAGGAGAGTAGATGTAAGGCGAACAGAGACAGAGGCTGGGCCTTCTACTGGCTGCCATTGCTCCTCCACAGAGAAAAAGAAGTCGCTCCTTAGAAGTAGAAGCAGCAAGGCTAGACCAGAGGGCCGCAAAGGCAGAGGGACACCAGGTCATCCTGGATCGCTGGACGCGTGTTGGAGGCTGCGTTGGGGAGAGCTCCATCATGCAGACAGCGATGCTGGACTCTGGAAAGAGGGGACCCGACCAGAGGCAGTCATGGAAGAGGTTAATTAAAATGCCACACCCTCGACTCTTTCCTCTCACTGACTCCTTGGGCTACGAAATGAAATGACGCATTGACACACAATTCAGTGAGGCCAAGTTCGTGGAGAGGAGGCTCTCAGTGGGCCCTCTGTCTGGAGAGACTCCCCACGCAGGATGGGGTGCGTGGAAATTCCACCCGCGCCATGTCCCTAGAGGCAACAGAAGTCAGAAGACAAGCTTGCTCCTGGGCAGGGGGTGACACCGTGCAAGGCACTCCCCTGCCACAGCTCACGTCGTCCCTGTGAGCACCTGCACCAACCCCAGCAGGGCCACACCTGTCACCACGACCTCACACACCACGGAAGCCCCAGAGCCTTCTCGACTCCTCTGAGTGAAAGATGGAGGCCCAGGCACCCGGCTCAGGGACCGACGAGGACTCTGGCTACATTCAGCTCACTTTGCCAGGTCTTCTGCTGCTGTCCCCTCAGGGGCAGCTGCTGTACGCGCAGGCCAGCAGTGTCCCAGAAGAGGTCCCACCCTCCTGTCACCCTCCCTCCCGTTGCTTCTGCAGGTTCAAGAGGAAACCAGTCCCTGGCGCTGGGGCTGCCTGAGGGCTGCCCTGGGCAGTGGGAACCTCTGTGGATCCAACAGGGTGCGTCCACATGGCTTCACTAGGTGGCAGCAAGTCCTCTCCTTTTAAAGAGACTTGACGGGTGGAGGTGAGGAGCTTCTGCTGGGAAGTGGTGCTCACAGCCAGGGCACGTGGCCAGCGTTCCCTGCGACACGCTGTGCCTGTGGCACTGGTGGCCGGGAGTCACCTGCCATTCTTTCACCTCCAGTCGCACTTCTGCTTGGACCCGCGGCGCAGGGAGCGAGTCCCCCAGGCTCAGCATGCTGCAGAAGCTCCAGGGAGCCCACTTCCCCAGGCAGCTGTGAGGCCCCTCTGCCCGCCTCCTTCCCTTCCACACTCGCATCTCCTCTCTCTGCAGGACGGTGGGATCCATCAACAGACGTAAACATGTTCATCCCGTCACGATGACGCTTTCCCCAGGGGCCCTCCAGGGAGTGGCTGGTTCCCAGCCAGTCAATGATGGAAGGGTGGCTTACTAGAAGTCTGGACTCCACCTAGGGACGCAGGGTACACAGCAGTAGCGCAGATTTGCTCCCCTGAGCCTGGGTGGACTGTGGGATGGGGCAAAGCATAGGTGCTCAGCATCAAGGTCAAGGTCCCAGGAAGCCACAGTGTGGGAATCTGCCCCATGGGCACCAAAGTCACCCGGGATGGTGGCAGATGTTGGGTTCAAGGGAAGGAGCGTGCCTGGTGCTGGCTGAACCTGGGGCAGTGAGCAGGATGTGACATCACTAAGCAGAACAGGACTGGGAGCCCTGGAAGGCATGCACAGGAGCGTGTGAGCCAGGTGCCCGTGGGCACCAGGAGTGTGCTCTCGCTCCCCCGGGGCCCGCTGTTCATGTGGGAGGGCTGCTGAGACCCCTGAAGGCTGGGACAGGCAGTGGACACAGGAGAGGCCACGAGTGGCCAATGGGGTGAGGAGCAGGTTTGCTGGGGGTTGAAGACCCGGCACAGGGAGGTCCTGGAGGAAGGGGGCACAGGAATGGACCTGGAGACAGGAAAGAGCAGCAGTGTGGCTGGCTGAGTGGAAGGGGATAGGAGGAGGCTTCGGAGCCCTGTTCAGCTCAGGCCTTCCCCCACAGGACGTGGGAGCCCCTGGAAGACTCTGAGCTGAGGGCCGAGTGCCCACCCAGTTTGCTTCTTTGCATGTAGGTTTTGGTGACAAACAGGGACAAAAGCAGGAAAACTATTTAGGAGCTGTTGTGATCATCTGAGTGGGAGATTGAGCCACAGTAAGCAAGCACAAGTGGCTGTCAGCATGAAGTGATTGGATTCTCGCAGTGTTTTGAGACAGAATCAACTGACTTTGGTGATAATTGGACTCAGCGTGTAAGAGAAATGCCAAGGAAGACATTAATGAATAAGTCTTGTGTCCTGTGTTTAGTTCAATTTTGCAAATGTTTGTTTTCTACTCTGCGTCTCTGGCTGCGTATGAGGCACGGCACCAGCAGGATGCAGGCCTCCCTGCCAAGAGCCTGTGCTCTGGAAAGAGACGGACATGCCAATAAAGACACAGACCCACATTAAGTCTAACGATCAAAGTGTGCCCGAGTTCTGACAGTGGGGCTGCCACTGTCACCGTGAGACTGGGATGGAAGTCATTCTGCCGGTGATGGACGGAGGAGGGTTTCCTGGGTGTTCGGAGGGGGGTGGGGCGCTCCGGGAGAGGGTCCTGCAGGAGGGAGGCCCCAGGAGGGAGGCTGGAAGCACACTGGGTTGGCTGGGATGACCAGCACAGTGGGGAAGAAACGGCGCTGGGTGGAGCGGATCATGGTGGGTTTTGGGGCCCCGATCCTTCCTGGACCTTGCTTGAAAGACAGCAGGGACAGGTTTTGTGCTTTGAGGCAAACCTCTCACCACATTGCCCCGGCTGGCCTCCAGCTCCTGGCTCAAGTGATCTTCTGCCTCAGCCTCCCAAGTCGATGGGTCTACAGGTGCATGGCTACACCTGGCTCGGAGAAGGTTTCCAATAGGGATTCTTGTGATCAGAATAAGTTTTATAAACTTATAAAACTTAAAAATAATAGACTCATTAAACTTATAAGCTCAGTCTGGCAGCATGTGGAAGTAGTCAGAGGAGAAGGGAGAGGTGAGAAACAGCTGGAGGTCACTGTGACCGTGGCAGCCAGGGGGTGGCACCTGCCTGTAATCCCAGCACAACAGGAAGATCAGGAGTTCAGGGCCAGACTCAGCCACCTAGGGAGACCCCCGACAGGGCTGGGGATGAAGTTCAGAGGTGATCCCCAGTACCAAAAAAAATAAAAAAGCTGAGAGCCTGAATGGAGTCTAGTGCAGAGAGTGGAGGAGGGACTGGGGGCTGGGGACCGAGTGGTGAAGTGAATGAGGAGGGAGCAGAGTCCCGCAGGCCGGGACGCCGTCCCATCCACCAGAGCCAGGAGTCTTGGGAAAGTGAAGGCCTTGGAAGAGGAAGGAAGTGGTGGGGTGGGTCCGGTCATGTGGGCGTGGAGGGCTCCAGAGGTGGAGATGTGTGTGGAGATTTCAGAGAGCCTGGGTGGACTGTGGGACGGGGCAAAGCATAGGTGCTCAGCATCAAGGTCAAGGTCCCAGGAAGCCACAGTGTGGGAATCTGCCCCACGGGCACCAAAGTCACCCGGGATGGTGGCAGATGTTGGGTTCAAGGGAAGGAGCGTGCCTGGTGCTGGCTGAACCTGGGGCAGTGAGCAGGATGTGACATCACTAAGCAGAACAGGACTGGGAGCCCTGGAAGGCGTGCACAGGAGCGTGTGAGCCAGGTGCCCGTGGGCACCAGGAGTGTGCTCTCGCTCCCCCGGGGCCCGCTGTTCATGTGGGAGGGCTGCTGAGACCCCCGAAGGCTGGGACAGGCGGTGGACAGTGTGTGTCAGTGGTCATAGGCAAGGAGAGAAGCTCGTCTTCACCAAGGACTTGTAAAGTCACCTGCTCCAGAAACCAAGAGCTGTCTTTTCTGTTCCACCAAGACTACTGCATTAAGGTTTCCAGGGAATCACAACAGACGGTTGTACTGACCGCATAGTATTTAATATGATCAGATCTTAAATAAGAAGACAGGAGCATAAACAATTAAAATGAAATATATAATAAATAATCATTAAGTTATAAAGTACATAGTTTATATTAAAACTAAATTCTCAGATGCAAATGTAAATACAGAAGAGCAATAATATAGAATAATAATGCTACAATTTTATACAAGAGTCCAGAGAAGACAGTTTCAGCTAAAATAGTCAAAATTCAGATTAATTTTCCTTGAAATCCAGGACCTACAGCAGAGTTTCCCCTCTGTGCCTTTCCTCTCAGGACCTTTTTCTGTTCCTACAAATGGTGTTGGGATCACGCTGAGCACCGGAGCATCAGGCTCTGCTGGAGTGGCGCTGCGAGACTGGTCCCTGCTCCTGCAGGAGCGCCCAGAACTCGAGAGACTCACGTGGCCACAGCTCTGCAGAAGAGAGCAGCCCCTGGGGACTGAGTCCAGCACCCTGGATGTACACAAGGAAGTGGAAACCCTCCAAGTCAATCAGTGCCCACGGATGCAGGTGTCCCGGGTCACTGTCCCCAGGTGAGCGGTGGTGTCCAGGTTCTCCTCCGTCCCTTCTGGACGGGCTTCCTGGAGGTGGCACTGCAGAGGGCAGCACTGCCTCTCCTGGCGCTGGGGCTGTGCTGAGCCTGAAGGTCGAGGTCCTCAGCCAGCCCCCCGAGAGTCCTGCTCACCTTTAGAGTGAAGAGCCTGGCCCAAAGGGCTAGGACAGATCTTTAACAGTAAACACACCAAAATAAATACATTAAATAGAACATCACAATGTCAAGAAGTCAGCAAGTATAAAGCCTGAAGCCCAAACACAGTCTGGGTCTTTCCCGCGCTCCAGGGGGGCTGCATCCCTGGCCCCTGCCAGCTCTTGGCTCTGCCCAGCAGCCTGGGTGGCACCCCGGAGGCTCAGCAGGCTGCTGTGGCCATCCCAGGCCACGCTCCCACAGTCCCTCGGATAGCATATTCTAAAGGCTTAAAAAAGTGACTCATTTCTGACGATAAAGCACTTCAAGGAGCTTTCAGTAAATAACCATGCTGGACGCACCTTTCCAATCTGAATCTGTCTGGAAAACACTTTCAAGTGGACAAGTTTTCTTCTCAGAGTGTAAGGCACTCCCACCTCCTGCTCTCGCATGCTCAGAGCCACTGAACAATAAGAAATTCTCAAATAGCTTATACCAGTCTAGCGAAAATTTTATTTTTCTAGAGTTTTTAACTTGCTATTTAAACACACTCTGCTGAAATCAATATGAAAGATCAGTTGGAGCAGATATCTTGTTTTTACGACTCTTGACCAAAAGATTGGGAAGTTTACCGGGAAGCCTGAGACAGGCCTCCGGCCACTTTGTCTCCTAGCTTTGAGTTTGTGTCAGTGACTGAATTTGTCTTCTCCAAAGCGAACACTGAGTCTCTAACATGAGAAACCTGTTCTGAAGTATATTCATCACATAAGTTTCATTTTAAAAAGAAGAAAGCAAAGATGGAGGAAGGAGACCTCTGGAGTTACTGGGTCCCTTGTAGTATGACCGCACCATCTGAGAGCCAGGAGACGGCCTCAACCCTCCATCCCAGAAGGCCACCAGTGCCTGTCCCTCTGCAGATCTCACTTGACATGTTTGCAAACCTCAAAGGCCAAGTATATTTCATAAATACATTCATAACTATAGAATTTAAATATTTTTGACAAAACTATAAAAAAGCAAGATTTTTTCGGTCCCCATCTGGTAAATCTGTCCCTGATACATAAATAAGTTACATATTTATTTGTTAGGCACTTTGAAATAAAACGTAAACTCTTCAGATATGCATTTTTACACATTCAGTTTACATTTCCTTAAAAGAATACAGATTTCAACTTTTCATTTTGATCCTATGCTTCTCTATGTTCAGCTTGAATGAAGGCATGCACTTTTAAGGTCTGGTCATGACAGAACCCATTCTTGTGGTAATTAACACTAAAGTTAACGGAAGATCAATAAATTTTTGAGGAGCATTTTTGGTTTTGGTTAACAATTTTAGCCTTCTCCATCAGCCAAGGACTGTCACAGTTGGGCAGTGAGATAAAGTAAAAATGCAGAAGCCATAGAAACCCATGACCTGGGAAGTCAGACTCCTGGCCCTGAAGTACTGCGTACTAATTTGGGGAATGATCCTAGCTTTGCACACTTACTGAGGTCTTTTCCCACACCAATGGACTGCACTTCTGCTCTCAGAGTACCAAGAAGTGAGTCCGACTGCTGTTGGAGTGTGTGATGTAGTGCCCAGCTCCAAGTCGGGTCTCCAGGAACCTTCTTCTGCCTCGAGTCTAGGGAAGATGCTGGTGGACCATCTGTGGAGAGAGTGTGCCGTGAGTGCTCCACCTGAGAAGCACTTGGTGAGACGCAGACCAAGGACAGCCGCAGGGTGATTTAAGGAAGATACCTTTTGGAGAAGCGACTTCAGTCCTTCCAGAAATTCCCTAGGTGGTTTCTTCTCGTAGGAGTCACATGAAGGGCATGTCTAGAAATCAGGGAAAAGCAACATTCTTCCTTAAAACTCCTTCCTACTGAATAAAGTGATTATTTAAAATGTATTTTTCCAGCCAGGCTTGATGGCACATGCCTGTAATCCCAGTGGGTCAGGAGGCTGAGGAAGGAGGATCATGGGTTCAAAGCCAGCCTCAGCAACTCAGCAAGGTCATAAGCAACTCAGCAAGACCCTGTCTCTAAATAAAATATTTTTTAAAAACGGCTGGGGATGTGGCTCAATAGTTAAGTGCTCCCCCGGGTTCAATTCCTGGTACAAAAACAAAACAAAAATAAAAAATCTGGGAAAGTACATAGAATTGTTCTGAAAGTAACAATGGTAAAAATCACTTATAATCCTGTTCCTGGGAAAGTCTGCAATGTCTGGCATATCTCCCCCAGTGTTGTTTAAGATTTTTGTTTTTACTTTGCTTTTATGTTACACTGGTTGATAATCTGCTTTTTTTCCCCTAACACATCACAAGAATTTCCTAGGTGTTACATAGTCTTCAAAAGTATTAAATATAATGGTTACTTTGTATTCCAACAAAGAATGAAATTATTACCATTTTTGGACACCTAGGTAGCTTCTAATTTTTCCCTTTGGTAAGCAATACTTCAAAAACCACCTCTGTAAATCATTTTTCATAGATATCTTATTTAGTTTATTTGATAAATTTCTAGAAGTAGAATAACTAAATTAAAGACTAATAATTTCAAGGCTTTTGATATACATTGTAAAATAATTGCATGTCTTTTCACTTGCAGTATTCTTATTATTGGGAAAATAATGATAAACAAATTCTCATTTAATTGGAAAAAAAATAAGATTTCCTTGTTTTAACATGCATTTGATGGCTGGGAGATTGAACGTAAGTCCTGCCTGCTCCCACTCCTCCCTCCCTCCCTTCCTTCCTAGCTCTGGATTTACATTCTATTCTTCTTCCAGGTGTAGCATGGTATTTAAGCCCCTGGGTGCCAGTTTCATGTAGTGACAACATCTGGCTGAGAGACATGAGTAAGTCATTCTGACAACTATTTGTGGCACCTGGTGAGTCTCTTAACTTCTTGAGTAGGTCTCACTCTCTTCCTCTGTAAAATGAAGGTGCTTAACTGGATAGTTCCAAGTTCAGTGCTGAAGTGTTGGGTTTTAAAGCCACGCCCAGCTCCTTTCATTCTGAGGAAAGTTTTAAAGGGCTATTTTCACATGGCAACCTGGCCAAGCAGTCAAAGGAAATAAGAATCATTTTGATAGTGTCATTAAGATTTCACTTGAAGCACGTGGGGAATTTCTTGAGGAGGGGGACTTAATAACAAAATTTTAGAGTAACTTATTTTATGTGGTTTCCACTGGTTGAGATGAATGCTAGTTACTCATGTTCTTGAGTATTACCATTGCCCATGAGTTGGCATAAGAAGATATACACAAAAAGACTTGGGTATCTGAAAAACCAGGGATGTGGAAATTCCCCAGCCAAGCAATGGGGTACACCTTTTTAAGTTCAATACTGACTCTGCTACTGTTCAGGATGAAAATGTTCTTTAAGAGAGAAGAGCAAAGTTTAAGATAATCTTGATCTCCTGCAGGCTGTCCCTTTTCTTGTCAGAAAGCTAGGATTCAGCTCCCATGAACAAGAGCACAAGCTATATGTGGCCATATATAACAGGAGGAAAATGCTTCTTAGTGTCTAAGTCACAGTTGGATGCTCTTCCTAAGGACTCGCCTCAGGAAGCTACATGAACATAGTCCAGCTACTAGAGACTAGCAGCAAATTCTAACTGGGTTTCTGGGCACTTTTGAGGTCTTGAAAGAAGCAAGCTACTTCTCAAAATGTACCACATGTGACAAGGTGTCACTAGAGCCCTAGAGGTTCCAGCTGTGAGGGAGAGAGAGAGTGTGTGTGTGTGTGCACCATGTAACAGACATATTGCATTGTAGTTAACAAATACAAATGGGATAGGTGACAAGTGACAGTCTTACTGGAATGAGTTCCTGTTCTCTGCTTGCATTTGTAGAAGGTACTCTCCTCTTCAGGTTTTTGATGAATAAACTGATCCTCGTTCCGTTGTCTCCTGGGTCTGCTGGCTTGAGTTGGCCAGCAAACTTCTGAAAGCACAGCAAAGCTGACTGCTCACAGCGTCCCTGAAAGAGAACCAATTTGCACAGACGTTAGGGAAGTCATCACAATGCTGAGAGTGACTCTCCCGGCCTCTCCTTCCACCTGTACCAGTGTGCGTAGGGTCACACTTATCTTAACAGAGCAGGAAGGGCTGAGTGCACCACCTCTGAATCGTTGGCCAGAGAAGACAGAGGTGCCTGGGTGTAAATTTCCCCTTGTGCTGGGAAGAAGGAACAGTTTCTGCCTTGCCGAGACAGGAGAGGAGAGCCTCCCTTTTCCATGGCTCTTTATTCTTCGTGCCACACTGAGGTACATACTGAGGTCTGGCTGGTAGGAGGGCTGGTGGGAGGCAGGTGGCCAGGGAGCGTTCGTTTGGTTTAAGAGCACGGCTGCTCCATTATGAGGCTCCGAGTTGCTCTGTGGCTTTGGTACATTACACTGCAGTCTGGTTTGCCAGCTGTCCCTCTGGGAGATCCACAGAGCATCTCTCAGTGGTGGGCTGTAAGCAGCTTTCCACCCTGTGCAGCGATGGCCCCAGGTCTTGCTGATAGGAGATGCACTTAGCACTGATTTTGCAGCCCACAGGTGAGTGGCTGAGTGAAAGCCCACATTTGGGAAGGGAAGTGGGTTCCTATCTCTGAGGACATATTCGAAGATTCCTATCCTTCCCGAGGCTATGCATGGCTTTTCTAAAATCCTGTTCACATCCTCGGGTAAGTTAGGGTAGGATTCCAAACCAACAAACCAATCACACTGCCGAGAATAGTATTTGAGATTTGCCCAACCGATGGGAGTAGGACCATTCCTTAGAAGACAGAATAGGGCTAAGGACATAGCTCAGTGGCGGAGCACTTGCCTAGCAGTAGAGGCCCAGGGTCCATCACTAGCACCATAGGAAGGAAGGAAGGAGATAAAAGTAGTGTCTCCCACTATAGAACAAGGACTCAACTTGGCCAAATGACTAGAGAAGAAGCCAGAATCTTAACAATCAAACCAGAAGAGGAATGGAACTCCTTGGGAGAGCAACTCTTAAGTCCACTCCCCAAAGCACACGGATGCTGACCTAGGAAGGGCCTGTACCTGGGTCCCTTCTGTCCAGGCTACCTGTTTTCCTTTAGCCCGTGCATGCGATGCTGTTTCCCCCCAAAGTGCCACATCTTGGTCTTGCTAATGCACATGGAAGCCACAGCCTTCTATCCAGAAACCTCCAGAAAAAGGCATGGGCAGTGCAGGACAACATTCCCTGCATCAGCTCAGGGCAGTCAGCTGGAAGCAGCCCGAGCCTGCTTTGCATTTTCCAGCCCATGTGCGCACCCCACATGGATGTTGATTAATAACACGCATCTCTAAGTCACAAACCCCCAGTTTCGCTTTGCATATGTGGCCACAAGCCGAGAACCTGCTTATCTGGTTTCCTTATACCAGGCCGGGTTGCCTTTCATCCGGCAAGGTGGTGTCCTTTCCAATTTTGCCAAAATGCTTATTTAATAGAAACTATTTATAAATGTTAATTATAGCACTTTTTTTTCCTTGAAAACCACATGTTCATGTTTGTTGAAGTTTTTTTCTTTTCTCTTCTTTTTGACCACAACCGGCTTAACTTACTGGAAAAAAATAATATTCATATTTAAAGAGATAAATTTTCCAGCTGAAACTGAAAACACTAACTGCTTCATCCGTGATGATCTGAGAAACCAGCATTTCTCACAGGGGCCTGTTTTGCTGAGTTAACATTTTCATTTGTATGTTGAAACCAAATTAGGTTCCAAAGAAGTACAGGGGTCCTACGGGACCAGTGCCCCTGTGACAATATCACCAGGAATGATCAAGACCAATGGTCAAAACTTTTAACCCTAAGAAAGGCTTTCTGAGAGCCCCTGTCATTAGAAGAAGATGGTACATGGGTGCCCAGGCTGGTGCTGATGGGGCTGCGTCTCCCAGCCCTCCCTGTCCACCTGTGTGGACAGATACTGTGTTCGCTTTGTTGTCCTGTCCTGCAAGCAGCAGAGCTGTCCCTGGCAAAGTGCGGTCTAGACAACTAACCGCTGGGTCTCACCTCAGGAGCACGCCAGAGCAGCCTCAGGAAGGAAAAGAAATGAGAACCTGCCCTGCCACCTGCCCAGAGGTGTGCAGGCCAGGGAGGTGGACCTAGATCCAGGCAGCCTCCGGTGCCCTGGCCTCAGGAGTCCTGGGCCAGCCCAAGTCCCTGCACAGCACCTCTGGGGGCATCCCTGCTGCTCTCCTTCTCTGGGCCTGGGTGACAGCAAAGTCCTGGGGAAGGTTTTGTTCCCTGGGCCATCAATACTGGAAAGCGTGAGGAGCTCCCTGGTCCCACCTTGGTTTTGCAGACTAGAGGGAATGAAGGGAGTTAGAAGCAGGAGTGGAACCCACCCCACTCAGGCCGGGAAGCAGCCAGGAGCTGCTTTTGCAAAAAGCTCACTTTGTTTCGCAATTGAATATTTGGAAGCATTTGCCTCCTCAGAGCCTACTTTTAGACTTATTAGTTTTTTTTTGTTTTTCTTCTTCTTCTTTTGCCAAGAAAGCCATGCTCATTTGTGGCAGGCAGCCTCGCTCCCTGGGAAGATCACCTCTGTCCCCCCCACAAACTGAGCTTGTATCAGGGTTTGCAACAGCAGCACCACAGACATCCTGGACCACTTTGGGCTGTCAGAGCTGTCCAATGCACTCCACTGAGCAGCGTCCTGTCCTCTAACTACCAGAGGCGGCGGCACCCTCCCTGCCAGCCCCAGTCCTGCCAACCCCAAATTTCTCTGGACAATGTCAAAGGTCCCTTGGGGGCAAAATCACCACTACTGGAGGACCCCTGGTTATTCGACTGAAGGAAGAAGGAGAGAGAGAGGGGGGAGAGAAACCTGGAGGGGCCAGTTAGAAATCCTTGCTGAGCACTATTACATAAATGCACTTTTACGGCCCTATTTTCAGTAAATTTCTAAATTCTGTTACAGGCCCTGCTTTGGGGCTGGCCCTGAAAAACTTGGCCTCAACTCTCTTCTTCCTTCCTGAACTTTTCAGCCAGTGAACTTAAAGATCTCAGGTGCACACGACTCCCCTGTATCGTAGAAAGCAGAGCTTGACCAGATTATCGACAGCTCTGGTATTGCTGAGACAAAACCCGCTCTTTTAGATGTAAGATAAAAATGTCTTTCAGTGGAGCAGGGACAAGGAGGGAATGGCAGGTGCGGGACTAGGAGGTGTGGGCGCGTGTGCATGTGTGGAAACATCACCTTGATCCACTAATGTGTACAATGGATATGCACTAATAATCATAATGGAAAGATTAAAAAATGAAAGTGGCTATGAAAAATTTAAACTTTAGAAATCATTCATTAACACAACATATAAAGGAATTACCCATTGGATGAGTTTAAGTTAGAAAATGGGCTATTTTCCTATTTTGCAAGTTGAAGAGTGCAGCTAGGAAACTCTGGGAAGAACAGGAATCCTAGTCAAACAAGGCGCACAAGATGCTGAAAAACGCATGTATTGATACTTAGACCCTTGAATTAAGAAGTATTCCTAATTATGCTACTTTCGTTTTAGATGCTACTTAGTAAAAAATGACCTAGTAAATATGAGAGTAGCTAGGTTCCGAGCTGGAGAGTGAATTTTAGAGAAAAGCAATAGTTGTGACTCATTCACTTTCTAAAGTTTTACACAGTCATTTACGATAACTGTTTTCTTTGCAATGCCTCCTAGTAAATCTGCCCCTTTGTAGTGTCCTAATTACTGGTAGCACTTTCACAGTTATCCTAATTTATGCAATTAAAGGTTGGTGACAATGAATGTCAGAAGCCAGCAGACCACACTGAAGAGGTTACCGGGAACAGACCAGTAGACACTGCTCTTGAACGAGCTGCCTGGCCGCTTCTCCCTGGGACTCGGATTTGAAGGGCTGAAGAGATGGACTAAGTTTTTGAAAATGGTCCTTTCAAAAGACCCCACCGAGGGCCAAGGTACGTGTGAATTATACTTCAAGGGAGGGCTGGGGCTTCCGCAGCGCTGTCCCTCACACGGTCCCTGTAATCTAATTCTTGCTATCTTTTTACTTATTTATTTCTAGTTTATTATTTAAAGGGGAATTCCTCTCCTTCTGGGAAGAATTGTGTCTGTGTTCCCTAAATGAGATTACAGAGAAGACTGAAGAATCTCCATGCCCAAGGGCCCTGAAATGTAGCTACGTGTTCCTTGTACAGAAGCTTTCTTTTCCAGTTTTATCATTCTGTCTTACAAAACTACTTAAGAGTACTCTTAGAGATACTTGAATATAGACATTTGTTTTATAAGAAACATAATGTAGCAGTTTGTTGGTAAATCATGACTATTTGAACAAAATAGAAATAAGTATTTTACCAATTATTAAAAGCCCAGATACATTGAAATTAAGTGTATTCCCAAATAACCATTATAATGCCTTTCTTATTGGATTAAAAACATATCACATATATTTTCAGAAATAAATTCAACAGGTCTTACCTTCACATCTTGTGGAGCTGGCAGAAGTTCAGGCTCCTAGAGAGAAAAAGAAATCAATTCCAATTTACACTTGTAAGTTGAAAGCCTGCTTGTACACTACCTACAAAATGCCATTCAACGCTGCGGGGTGCATGGGCTCTTACCAAGTTATTCACATATTTTTTCAGCTGGTCAACTGTGTGTATAAGGTGACGCATTCTAATCATGAGGCGACGATCTTGCCCTTGGGAGCTTGAGTTATGGGCCACTGTCCCCAGAAGGATGACCATCAGACAGAGAAGCATCCTCTCCATGTGGCCAGGGTGGGGTCCCCTCGGTGCAACAGGAGGGCAGGAGCCTTCTGCTCACTTGAGTGTGACTGGGGACGGGCTGTCAGGGAGCCCTTTTATTCCCCCTCAGGGAGAGGCCAGGCCCTCCCAGTGAGCCTGGAAATCTCTCTAGAATGGATGAATGTGAGTAACTCGATTTTCTTTTCCACTGGCTAGGTATACGTGTGCATGTAATAGTGCGTGGGGGCAGGGATCGCTGGAGTGAACGAAATGTGCCCCGTCTGCACCTTACACAGGAAAAAGACAGAAATGGGTGAATTCCAATTTTCAGCTTGAACCAAGAGAGTGTGTGCTAAATGGCAGGTACTGTGATACTTCAAAGAGGTAAACAAAAACACTTTGATCTCTTTTCCTCTGCACCCCTGGTATCTGACCTGTCCCCTCTAACAGTCATAAGGGTACTTCAATAATGAGTAAAGTGGAGTGAGTACCTACTGGCAGGACTTTTTTTTAGGTAGACTATGTCTTTGACTGAAATCACCCTGTATTCCATCATAAGGGGAGGAGGGAAGACTACCTTTTAGGAAATTTTAAATAAAGGGGGTGTTTTCCTAACTTGCCGGAATATTTTAGGTTTTTATCAGGTTTGAAGGGCTAAAAATAGAATTGGCTCCCAATTCTTCATTAAGCAACAGTAATGTTGGCTTCTGACATTTTATTTAGCAATCTGATTTATAAATACCATGAGTGATTCTAATATTCTATAGAAAATGTATTCCCCCTGATCAAGATATCATTATACCATTAAAATAAGCAACCACAGGGCCGGGGTTGTGGCTCAGTGGTAGAGCGCTCGCCTGGCATGTGTGAGGCCCTGGGTGTGATCCTCAGCACCACATAAAAATAAATAAATAAAATAGAAAGGTACAAAAAAGGCACCCACAAATTCTTCTATTGTCTCTCTCTTCTCTATGACGCAGCAGTTAATTGAGTGACAGATGCTGATTCTCGGTCTTATCCAAGTCAAACAATAGTTTAAACAGCGACATTGGCAGTGCTGAGAAATGGTGCTTTCTTGGAGGGCAGTGTCTGCCACTTCTGTTAGATGTTGTCCCCTGTGGGTGTGAGCACACAATCCTAACTGTGTCTGTGACCAGGGGGAGGCCAGCACAGGCTGCCCCTCCAGAAAAGGTTCGCCATCCCCTCTCCTCTGCCTTTCTTGTCCCTGTGACTCTACCCATTTGAGAAAGTTGAATATAATATTCTAGCCTAAGAAAGCCTTGTTCCACAATCAGGTCGGTCTTAAAACTAACCCTGGGTATAGATGTTATTTATCCACCTATTGGTCATCTAGGTTGTTACACACTTACTTGCAGCCATACTTTATTCTAGAATGTTATGTAACCAAGATAAATGGGAGTTTGTACTTCATTGGTTCTGGGGGTTGACTATGGATTTTTTTTTTATTCTAGAATATCTAGAATATACAGGTTTGGTGTTACAGTAGATGAAAACTTTTCCAACATGATCAGGAAGTTCTTCTCATAAACATCACACTCTGTAGGGGTTCTGGGAGAACTCACTAATCCATATAGACTTGGGATCGCCGCACGGCCCCATGTCTGTGCACGCCTTCCTCATCTGCCCACGCAGACGACCGTCTCCACCAAGACTCTCCACCAGTGCCTCCCTCCGTGCTAGACGCCCACCTCCTGGGACCTCCCCGCCTCTCTCCAGTCCCTCAACTAAGGTACCAGGGATCCCAGGGCCAGTCCAGAATTTTGACCCAAGACCCAAGGGTCAGAACTTCTGCAGTACTGCCTCCCACCAAGATGTCCTTGTCCTAACCCTGGGTACCAGTGAATGTGTCACTTTACATGACAAAAGGGATGCTGCTGTGATTAAGTCAAGACTCCCAGATGGGGAGGGCTTCATGGGCTGTCCCATGAGCCAAGGTGCTCACTGTGCTCACGGAAGGAAGGAAGGAAGGAAGGAAGGAAGGAAGGAGGGAAGGAAGGAAGGAGGGAAGGAAGGAAGGAGGGAAGGAAGGAAGGAAGGAGGGAAGGAAGGAAGGAAAGAGGGAAGGAAGGAAAGAGGGAAGGAAGGAGGGAAGGAGGGAGGGAGGGAAGGAGGGAGGGAGGGAGGAGGGAAGGAGGGAAGGAGGGAAGGTCAAGGTCTAGAGGAGCTGTGACAACAGGAGCAGGTGGCGGTGGCCTCTGGGAGCCGCAGGGCCAGGGGCAGACCCCAGGTTTCTGCAGGGCCAGCCCGCCCATCCCGACTCAGCCCTGCAGAGCTTCTCGTGGACCTCCGGCCCTCAGCACCATGAGGTGGTCCGTCTGTGGCGACACTTGTGGGATGGGGCTACTCCTGGAGAAGACAGGAGCCAGCCAGCAGTGTTCTGTGGGGGCTCTGGAGGGCGCAGGCCAGGGGACAAGGACAGGTGAAGAGGAGAGAGAAGCCAGACTAGTGTGGCTGCAGCATGCTGTGGGCTTCAGGGGTCAGGGCACCTGGGGACCACTGGGGGTCAGAATGCATGGGGACTTTCCAGGGGTCAGGGTACATGGGAACTACTGGGGGTCAGGGTGTGTGGGGACTATCTAGGGCCAGGTACATGGGTCTGTCCAGGGGTGAGGGTGCATGGGGACTGTCCAGGGGTCAGGCACATGAGGACTCTCCAGGGGTCGGGACACATGGGGACCACTGGGGGTCAGGGTGTGTGGGGACTGTCCAGGGGTCAGGGCACCTGGGGACTACTGGGAGTCAGATGTGGGGGGACTACTGGAGTTCAGGGTGTGTGGGACTATCTAGGGCCAGGTACATGGGGACTCTTAAGGGATTAGAGTGCGTGGGGACCATCAAGGGTTCAGGTGCATGGGAACCATCAAGGGGTCAGGGTTAGTGGGGACCATTTAGGTATGTGTGGGGACCATCCAGGGGTCAGATGCATGGGTACTGTCCAGGGCTGGTGCATGGGGCTGTCCAGGAAGCCCTGAGTGTCTCAGTCAGGATGCAGCATGTTTCAAGGTCCCTTAGCCCACTTTGCCTATCATTTGAACTTGTCACCATGTTGAGATGGACCTTACATCAGGACCAGGAGGCACAGATGTAGCTGAGTCACCGAGGCTAGGAAGGCTGTTCTCTGCTTACAAATATCAAGCCTGTTGCTGTCCGTCCAGCCCCATTTCACCAGTGTCTAGTGGCTGTTTACTGTTGATGGTCTGGATGCATCAGTCTGCTATAGCACCTGCTTTTCAAATGCGAGTTCGTCCTAATGGGACAAACGCCTCAAGGAATAGTTTGAGCATAAATTGAGCATGAGTTTGAACGTCGTGTTCTCTTACGTGCAGGTGGTGCAAAGAGCTTCAGGTGGCTGAACAAGTCAAGTGAGAACACACAAGCTACACACACTCCTCAGACGTGCACCGGTCACCACGGAGGCTCTGAGTGTCACAAGCCACACCCATCCACATCGCTGTCACTGTTTTCCATCCTAGAGAAGCCTCCTTAACGGCCTCTCGATGGCTCACCCACTGCAGCCCTCCTATCCCCGTCTCGGTGAGCCACGACAGGTCTTTCTCTAGGCACACACAGCAGCGTGTGTGCAGCTCTTAACCACTGAGCGTGTCCAAACGGTTAGGTTCCTGTCTTCTTTTTCAGTGTCACTGATAAAGTTTCTGATTGCCGTGCCCTAACCTCATTTTCCCCATGAGCCTGTGGTTTTTGTTGTGTGAGTTTGTACAGTGCAGTGATTTTCACAAACACACATGTCAGAATGAAGCAGAACTGACTGTGCTTCATCTGCAAGTATCAAGTTGAGCCCAATCAGCAACTGTTTATATCCAGGTCACAAGCGAGACTAGGATACAGGATTCATTTTTAAGGAAGGGGAAAAAGGGGATGGGGAAGGAAGAGAAAATGAAAAGTGCACTTTCTCAGTTTTGCATGTGGCCCACCCAAGCCCAGGCTATGTGAAAACCTTTGCCCTCAGCACGGGGCACAGGGGAGTATCTTGGCATCTGTGGACCCCAGGGTCATAAATGTGTTCAGAGGTCCATGAGCCTCCCAAAATCATGTGCAGAATCTTGTGTTTCCTTTTGAAAGGAGAGAAAAAGCTTCAATTCCATCAGCTGTCTAGCAACCACCATTTTTATTTTCCAGCCTCCAGAGGCCCGAGTCACTGCAGGCCTTATTAGTTCAACTCAGGCCTCAAGGTGCATGGGAGAGGCTGAGGGGCCGAAGGAGGCCGCCCCAGAGGCCCACACATTGCTCTTCCTTCACTCCCGGTCACGAGCACCTTGCATGCGGCTGAGTTTCGCCAGGTGTGCTCTTTCCAGGACAGCAAGGCCATCGCTGTGGGGGCTTAAGAAACTTCAGTCTTCTTTCCCAAGGATTCACGGACATGCTGCAAGATTTTTTTTTCCCCCTGGTCCTGGGGTTAGGACCCAAGGCCCTGAGCCACATCTCCAGCCCTCAAAAATTTCCTTTAATGGCCTGTACTTATAGATGCCTGGTCAGGGCATCGGCAGGGCCAGGGAGCTGAAGGAGAGCTTCCAGCCAGGGGCAGGGCTGAGCGAGGCAGGAAAGGCCTGGTGTCCAGCAAGGGGTGGCTTGCACGGGGAAGCTGCCCTGCAGCCAGCCTTCCTTCCATCTCCAAGTCCCACTCACCTTTCTGCTTTCGTCTGCTCTGCCTGCCCCTGGGGAGGGTTACCTGTTCTCCATGGTGACCTCTGGGGAAGGAGGTCTGCTGAGCTTCGAGTGCTAACCATGGGCAGACAAGTGGCTCATCTCTGGGCTGTTGAACCTTGGGTGGGTGGCCATTTTTTTCCCAAGAAGAAGTTTCACTAGAATAATTCAAGGTCATTTTTCCACTTTCCAAGGATGTTCAGGTAGCCACTGGAATATTTTACCTGTTTGGCTTGAGGGAGGAAAACCAAGGAGAAGAGTCCCAAGGATTCGCCGAGGTGCCTTGGAGAGACCACCCAGACACTCCTGGAGCTTGTCTCCCTCCCCTGAACTCAATGCACCGCTGATGTCACTGACTTGCATCGTTTTCTAGAACACGTGCAGGTGATGTATTGATGGCCCATGTATGTACTTAGCAAGGGCTATGCCTCCCGAGATTCCAGACATAAAGATCCCGAATCACGACTGCACATCCTCATAGCAGGTTATTTCTTTCCGTCCCAGGGTCTTCCCTCTTAGGATAACTCCAAGAAGGCCAATGAGTTATGGAGAACCAAGGGTCAGTTCCAATCATTGTGGTCAGTGGAAAGCCCAAGCCTTGGGCCACAGCACTCCCTTGCTCTGTGGCTGAGGCCCTTGGGCCCTGCAGGGTGGGGTCTGAAGGTCAGTGTGCTGAGGGGCAGGTGCTCACTGCCCCTGCTCCCCCCACAGTGGCTTTTCTGAGGAAGCTTCTGGACTTGATTCTAACATGCTAGGAGCCTATGGCACTGGCCAGGGAGGCTGGAGACAGAGTGCTTCACACCAGACCACCAGGAGACAGAGAGCTGGAAGGTCCACACTGCTCGACCCAGGCCCACTGCACCGCCAGCCTCTCCCACCTCCCGTTTCTACCAGTGCTATTCTCTCTAACTCCAGCCTGTCCCTCGAGGTCCTGCTCTGGGGCCAGGGTAGCTGCAAGTTGGGGCAGGCTTGGCCCTGAAACACCCAACATGTGGTCATGGAAGGACAGCAGCCCAGCAGCGGGGATGGGTGAGTCCTCCTGCAAGGAGTCCACTGAGCCCCCACTAGCCAAGGGTGGAGCCCCTCCTGGCCTTTCTCGAAAGGCCACAGCAGGGTCTTCCTGGGGGGGAGTCCACAGGAGAAGGCACTCACATTCAAGATCAGAGTTCTGTTTCCAGGAGTGAGGATTCTCTTTGAGAAACTGCTGTTCCTCATCTGTTTAGATGTGTCAAGAAACAAAGAATTCAAAATGTACAAATAAGTGAAAAGGCAGAATATAAAATTCATCCCTGTTCTTCCTTAATTTTTGCTTCCTAGGGGACTCCCGAGAGTTTACCGTATGTCATCCTAGACGGTTTCCTAGGTGCATAAAACAACGAAGGAATAGATGGGCAGAGATTGATGGAAACAGAATCATATGTGGAGACAGGGACATGTAGAGATAAAGGGACATCAGGGTGGAGACATGGACAATGCGTGTTCTTTACATAAAGTCTTGATCTTTCCTGTTGAAGCCTGTCACTGTCCCTTTGCTCTCAGCCTGGTCAGGGCGGGTGTCCACAGCGTGCTCCCACACTGGCCAGCTCATGTCGATGTCTGCATTAGCGTTCTGTGGCGTGGCTGGACCATGAATTGTCCATTCAGGACCCACTGGTGAGCATGTAGATCGTCTCCATTTTTGTTCACCTCTAACAATGCTGCAACGACCATCATTAGAGATGTGTTTCTATGCGTATATATACATCATCGATATTTTAAATGTTGGCCAGTAAATTAGGAGGAAAAAAAAAAAAAGCAGTGCCCTGTCAGGGGCTTGTCTCCCTGTGACTGACATTAGGTCTGGTGTGTTGCCATCAGGGTTTCTTTTTCTGTGAAGAGCCTCCTTCCTATTCTTTGATCCCATATTTAGCTGTTTCTCCTGGCTCTCGAGGGCTCTTTTCCTACTAAAGGCAGGGAAACATATCCAACTACTCTTTCTATGGCATCTTTTGCCATATGGAGGTTTCAAGTTTTTATGCCATTACAAATGAGAACCTTCTGTTTTCTGTCGTGGGCCCCAGTTTAATATAAAAACCATCTAACTTCCAAAAAGACAGATGGCAGTGTTTGGTTGCTGCAGCTCTTGAGTGAGGAATTCCAGTGCCAAGGAGTCAGGATGGATTCCGGAGAGATTTTAGATGATTACACTTAATTCGTCTCAAAACTAGCCACACACATTTTTATTTTGTTCTGTTTCTGTGCTGGGGCTTGAAGCTGGTGCCTGGTGCATACTAGGCTTGTGTTCTACCACTGAGCTTCAACCCCGGCCCCTACGCACGTTTTTTGAAATATGATAATACATATGTGGTTGAAGACGGTTCACTCAGTTTATAGACAACGTCGTGTGCTGCAGAGGATTCCCGGGCCCTGAACACCATTGCTGCAGAACAAAGACTAGGTGTGATATGTAAGTTTTACACACAACAGAGCCAAACTTGTGCCCTACTCTGAGGGACAAGGCACTCTGGAATCCTGAAACGGTGTATAGGTCTGTTGTTTTCTTGCAGTTTGGGGTTTTTCGTTTCATTGAACTTGAATTCTTGAAGCATGGATTTTCCAGGTCCGGGGTACACGGTAGCTCCGTAAACCACAGGGACCCATAACAAGGTGCAGGAGAGGGAAGCAGCCTCTGAGACTTGTGCTGGGCTGCAGGGCTGTTCTGAAGTCAGCTTTTAAGTTGAGAAATCATTAGGCCTGACCTTCTGCTGCCTACAAGGGGACGAGGAAGCCCCTTCAGAGGAAAGACTTCGACCACTCAAAAGGCCACAGCATGGACATGGGTGCCGTGGTCATCTTTCTTTCCTCTCCTCATCTAGGAGACCGAAGCCCAGAGAAGACAAGTGACCACTGAGGTGATGGGGATGCTGCCTGCAGAGTCCGACCACTGCTGTCCTCACGGGATCTGCCCCCACTGCCACGTCAGGGGTTAGAGCCACTGTGCAGAGACCCCATGAAGGGACTGGACCCCAATCAAGGTGTTCCCTGACGCAGGGTTTGTGGTGAGGAGAGAAGTTGATTTTTGCAACATTGTTTCTGGTGATATCCAAAATCTAAACTGTGTATCTGGTTTGTGTTCATGAACTGACCAGTCCAGCACCCCTCTCGCCTCTACTCTGCCGAGGAACTACCTGGCCCAGTGTAAGACCTGGTAGTAATTTTCTAGTATTTTATGTTCATAAAAGAGAAAGAAATGAATAGACTCCTGCAATAACTTGGTCCTTGAATGGTATGGACAAAGCCTACCAGGAACTCGACTATCTTGACCACGTAAAGGCCAGAACGTGGCTTAGTCCTGGGCTCTGGTCCAGCTGCGTCTTTGTCCTGCTGCCGGAAGCCTGTCGGGAAGGAGGGCAGCAGGACGCTCCCCTCTGCCCCAGCTGTCATCCAGAATTTAAAAGTTCTCTGCAGGGACACAGCACAGAGAAAGAAGGGAACCGAGGAAGAGGACAGCAGCGTGCTTACAAAGGGAACCCGCGGGCCATGCATCTGCAGATGCCCAGAGGGGCGGCGACGTCCCTGGACACCCTACTTGCTCACCACAGCTCGTGTCGCGTATTCGTCAAAAGCCATCCTGCTACTTCCACAGTCAGGATACGCGTCACCCAGGAGTGCCATGAGGGGACAGGGACTGCACCTCTGCCCTCCGTGGCGTGCACCACCCAGCCCGTAGGACCTGGACCTGATGCTGCTGCTGTGTTCAAAGAGTGGTCTTTTTGGTGCTGGGGATCTAGCCTAGGGCTGCGCGTGTGCTGAGCTCTGCACCCTGGGCGATGCATGTCCCTGATGTTCAGGTCAACACGTGGACCTGACCACAGGAGGGTAAGGCTGAAGGTGGCTGAGGGAGGTGGACAGTGCCCTCTGTGAACGAGGACAGCCACCTGTCGCCCCCTGGGAACGCCGGCCTCAGCCTCCTGCCTGGGTCTCTTCCTGTGCTGCTCTATGCCGCTCTGGTCTGTTCCTCCTTCCTCTTTACCAGACTTCTCCTCTTTCCTTTGCGTTTCTTTGTTTTCCTGCACCCTAGTTTGTTTCTTCTCAAATCCCCACACTGTGAAGCCAAATTACACTTTAATTGCAGTCTTTTACAGGTGAAGCTTTCTGGTTGCTACTTTATGTTTGCTGAAGGTAAATGAATGGAACTCTAAGGACAGAGAGAGTCTTTTTAAATGACCTGATCCTTTTACAGAAAAACAAATAATATCATTGGCTTCTCCTGATTTAGAGGCAAATGATATTTGGTTTTCTGCAGAAGTCGGGGAGCTTTGTAAGAAGGCAACATCAGCTTAGCGGGGGGAGCAGATGCCTTGGAAAATCACTCACCTTCTGAACCTCTAAGGAGGAGGTGTCTTTAGGAAGCCTTCTCTGGCCTTTGTTAGCTTCCATGTCTGAAGCTCTCTGGGTGTTACTATTGGCCCTGAGAGGGAGCAGGGCCGGGCATCCAACATCTGTGCCACACACCAGACCCAAGGCATTCTAGAAGGTTCCACCAGGGAGGAAGCTCTTTGCCCCATTCTGTGTGGGATCCAGCATAGAGTATTGCTCTTTTTCACTTACCTGCTGGGTCCTGACTGACCCAGGAAGAGAAGGCTGTGATAGGCTTACACTCCCTATGAGCTCATAGTTGATACACAAAAATAGTTAATCAAATTTATTATTGTAGAGGCTTCCTGGGCCAGAACTGAGTGAGGGTTTCAAGAAAAAGATATTAGAATCCAAAGTCCCTGTCAAGCTGGGTGTGGTGGCACACACTGTAATCCTACCAACTTGGGAGGCTGAATCAGGAGGATCACAAGTTCAAAGCCAGCCTCAGCAACTTAATGAGGACCCAAGAAACTTAGCGAGAACCTGTCTCAAAAAATTAAAAAAAAAAAAAAGAACTGGGATGTAGCTCAATGGTAAGTGCCCCTGGGTCTAATCACTGGCACCAAAAAATCACAACAAAAAAAAAGTCCTTGCCAGACACGGTGGCACATGCCTGTAATCATAACTGCCCAGGAGGCTGAGGCACGAGGACGCAAGTTTAAGGCCAACCTGGGCAATTTAACAAAGCCCTGTCTCAAAATAAAAGTAAAAAGGGTTGAGGATATAGCTCAGTGGTAGAGCACTCTTGGGCTCAATCCCTAGAATCAAAAAGGAAGGAAGGAAGGAAGGAAGGAAGGAAGGAAGGAAGGAAGGAAGGAGGGAGGGAGGGAGGAA
>NW_026000037.1:1756755-1773388 GCF_001458135.2 Marmota marmota marmota
AAGGAAGGGAGGGAGGGAGAGAGGGAGGGAAGGAAGGAAGGAAGGAGGGAAGGAGGGAAGGAAGGAAGGACAGAAGGAAGGAAGGAAGGACAGAAGGAAGGAGGGAAGGAAGGAGGGAGAGAGGGAGGGAAGGAGAGAGGGAGGAGGGAGGGAGGAAGGACAGAAGGAAAGAGGGAAGGAGGGAAGCAAGGAAGGAGGGAAGGAGGGAAAGTTGAAAGTCCTCGAGAGCGGACACTAACATGGAATGAAGGCTCAGTGCCCTTCATGGCGTGTCGTCCAGGAGCTTGAACTCACCTGGTGGCCATGGGTGCCTGGGCTGGGATGAGAAGGTGGGAGGTCCGAGGCGGGAGACAGTGAAAGGCTCCCTGCAGGTGCCATGCGGTGCCACTGGGTGCCAAGGCTCCCCCCAACAAGGCGAGCTGGGACGGGCTGGACACGGACGGGCTGGACACTGATGGGCAGCACTGGAAGGGCGGGGCGTCTCCCTGTCGTCCTCGAGGACAGCACGGGCTGCGACTGCCCTGAGAGGACTCCTGGGGGCTGCCTGGCGGGGAGAGGAGGCGCAGGCACGTGCCCATCTGTGTCGGAGCAGTCCTCGTCAGCCTGTCGTACACTGAACCTGTGCGAGACTGAGTTTGGGAAAAAGAGGCCCAGGGTGCTGAGTGTCCTACCCCTGCTGACATCCCAAGGACAGCCCCGGGGTCCCAGTGCCACAGCGGGGTGGGGTGTGAGGGGCTTGGCCGGCCCACCTGCACAGCAGGGTTCACGGGCATCTCCCCAGTGGGCCTGGCAGCATCCCCCGGCCTGTCCTCCAGGGCCTTCCACTTTCACTGCCCTTCATGAATTCCTGGACCTCACAGTCTGCCCGGTCTCTAGGGCTGGGCTGCCTCTTCCCATCCAGGGCGACCCAGAGCCCACCAAGCCTAGGAACCGCCTGACCTTGCGTGTGGGAAGTGCCACTATCGCCCACTGGAGAGGCGAGAGGACAGAGGCTCAGAGAGGTCACTGCACGTTTCCGAGGTCGTGCTTCTAAGTGGTGATGTGCAGCTACCCGGGAGAGTGGCCCAGGAGGGACCCCGTCAGCTCGGCGTGGGTTGATTCGGGGATGGCACGAGGCCGGCTGAGATCACTGGTGTCAGGTGAAAGGACGTGTGAGCCAGAGGCTCACGATCCTATGTACTTTGTATCCACTTGGCCCTTGGAACTTCTCTATTTACAATAAAAATCATTGGTCTTTTATGAAAAACTGACAAGAAAGTTCTGCAATCAAACGAGAGGACATGCAGTCTCCGTCCCCTGCCTTCTTTCAGGAATGCTTGAGAAACTCTTTCTGTGGCTCACACTTCAGAAGGTTGGGGGCGGCCCCCTCCAGAGCTCGACTCTCCTTTGAGTAGAGGCTTACGCCTCAGGGGTGCCGAGGTCGGAGGGGCGACCACCCCGCTGACTTCTGCACAGACTCACAACACGTCACATCCCCAGCCTGCAGAGGGGCAGGAAGCACCATCCAGAGAAGGAGGGTCACATAGGGCTGTTTACTTTCACCGAAAGACTACAGTGGAGAGGTGGAGAGAGTTTAGGTTGAAAGCTGAGGAAGGACGGGTACAGAGTGTCTCGATGGTTAGAAGCATGATTCAGAACAAGACCACGCGGGGGACTGGCTACACTTCCACTCTGTGCATGTTCGAGGCGGGGAAAATACATGGCACCTCTGTCACCCATGGAGAGCAAATGGGCAGATGACACGTGTCTAGCCTACGTCACCACAGGGGCCTGTGGCTTAGGAACACGCTGAGTCAATTTGCTACTTGAGAATTTACTTCACCTTGATGGTGGACTGCCCCAAAAGTGGAATTCTCAGCAACCTCCCATCCCAGCTTGGGAGGGCTGAGAGGTCCTTTCTCCAGTTTCCAACAGTCCAACTCGGTGGATGCACCCAGACCTTATTCCCTCCGCCCACGTGTTCCCTGACGTAACAACAAAAAGAGATGTTTCCTACGGCTTAGTCACTGGCAGGTGACAGGGCCGCCTGGAAATCAGGAGCTAAGCTGATACAGCTGCTTTCAAGGAATTTGTTTGACTGTAACTTGAGGATTCAGCGTTCAGCATCCATCATAAATGCACCAGTCTGAAAGGTAGAATGACTCGTTATTCAAGGCAACAAATAGAGGCATTGTGTCATCGTAAGGCACCTACTGAGCCTTGTGTATCTGTGTCTCTCTAGATGATACCAGCTCGATGAAGACAGGCCAAGCTCCAGTAAACCAAGACACGCCGGTCTTTCTGTGTGAAGCTGACATGATCAGCAGGCCCTGGAGAAAGCCTCCCATTGCTCTGAGTGTCCTTTCCATGCTTCTGCAGCCCGCTGACTCCCTGGACCCAGGGCACGATGCTGACGTGCTCAGCAGGAGGTAGAGTGTGGTATCTGCTCTGGTATCTGTGGTATCCCTAACCCTTGGGCGCTCGGGAGTGACTGGAACCACAGGAGTGCTTCACAACGCAGCCTCGGTGGGATCACCTAGACACAGGAACTGGGGGAAAGCTCACAAAACACACATGGGCATAGCACGAGACTTGGTGCCTCCTGAATCCATCCATCTAGAACACTCACTGGGGAATCACTGCGGAGCAAGGCAGCCGTTCCACAGGCTCTGGTGCTCCTGTATTAGGCCTTGCTCTAGAATTCATCTTGATAACGTAGGGCTGAATTCCTGGGTACTTTTCCTCTCTTGAGTCGAGGCAGACGTAGTGTTAGGACCACGCCTGACTGGTCACAGCTGTCTTTCCGTGGCCTGGCGCAATGCCTGGTACAGAAAAGCCCTTAATGAATGTCTGTGCATGGCGGGCTGACTGACGGAATGAACGATTGAGCCCCACAAGAAACAGAGTGGGGTATACAAGCTCAGTGGGGCACACAATGGGGTATACTCAGCTCAGTCTGAGTCCTGCGACCTGAATAAGATGGAGGGGGTGTTGGGCCGGTTAACTGTCCATCACCCTAAGCATCAAGGACACAGACAACATAGGTTCCAGAATCTGGGTGGGGTGGCTTCCCACAGTTACATCCACCCCCAAACAAGCTGCAAGCACCGTGGATGAGACCAGCTGTTTCCATCCTGAGGCAAGTCAACCGCTCACCCACCGAGAAGTGGTCACTCAAGCAGGACGAGGAAAACGCCTTGAACAGTTAAGTTTCCTGCAGAAAAGCATTTCTTTTGATGGTAACTTTAAGACATAATTTGTGTAGTTTCCTTTTCAGTAGCTGTGCTTGATGGTGCGGCGTTATTAGCCTCTGTTAACAACAGAAGTGGTAAGGAAATTACTCACCGCAGTCGTCAAGTTGGTTATTAGAGGCAGGGAGGAGAGTGGCCCTCGGGCTGCTCAGCTCAGATCGCTGCAGTCAGCAGAGGTGTGGGCCACCGTGGGGCAGGATGTGAGAGGGGAGCAGTCGCCTGGCCTCGGCTCCTGGTGAAGCGTTCAAATCTGTATCGCAGAAGCCAGCTGGCCTGGCCAGGGGATGGGTTTCCTTTGTTGTAGAAGAGTCCCTGGGTGACAATTCCTGTGAGGATAATACTGCTCCAAGTCTGAATTTCATAAAAGCATTTTGTATAGTCATAAGGCGATGTCTTGGGAAAGCAGTGCACACACCATTTTTTACTTTCTAAAAGTGTGCGTGACTCATTCCCAGGAGGACTTGGTGCCGTGGACTTGCGCCCCGAGTGCCCGGTGGACCTGCATAACAGGGGCATCTTGGTTCACTTGACAAGCATTCATCTGAAAGTGCTCACTGGGCAGCGAGCCTCACCTTCCCCCATGTCCTTGTCCACGAGTGGACAGAGGGGAAGCTCTTTAGTTGGGTTTTATTGGGCGCAACATGCCAGCTTTCAGCAGGGACTTCCGAACACCATGGTGCTTCTGTGGAAATGAGAGCAAACAACCCTGTCTGTGCAAAAGAACTGTTTCCAGACACCGCTTCCTCGGAACAGGAAGACCCTGCCAGGACACGGGCCTGGGAGGAACCTGTCTGCAGTCCACAAGAAGCCCACCTAGATGTGGAGGCTGCTGTTGGGTGACGCTCACAAAACCAGTCGGTTCTGTCCAGTTTCTGATGTCTGGCCTGAGCCTAGGGCCAGTGCCTCCAGCCCGAGCCAGAGGACGGCTGTGCACAGACCTCTGCTCTCAGCTGCCTATCTGCCAGATGAGGGGTTGGACTAGACTTCTTTTCTTGCCCCTCTGAAAAATAAGTATTGTGGTTTTGAAGCAGAGAGATCAAGAGCCCCGGCTTTGAAGTCTGACCACCTGAGTTTGACACTGACTCTCTGAGCCTTAGTTTTCCTTGTCCAGTGGAGACCATGGTAGCACCTACTGCCTAGCTGATAGTGGTGCTATGAGAATTGAATGAGACGGTGCGGGTGAGGGTTCAGTGGGCACCAGGTGCCACCCTCGTCACTGTTCTGCAGCCCATGTGGTCCTGTCCCCAGCAAGCCCGATGCAACCCTTTCCTCCACCTGGCAGATTTCCAGCACGAGTCCACTCGCTATCGCTCAATGGCTGATTCACAGGGCCCGGGCCCCGCACAGACGCCAGGTCTACAGCGATAACAGTCCTCTCGGTGGCAGAGCCACTGCCTGGCTCCCAGCAGCCGGCGCTGGCCCCCTTCCAGGGAAGAGTCGCAGCAGTGGGCTCTGCCTGGATCCAGTGGCTGGTGTTGTCCTGACACTTGATGGCCTCTGGAGGTTCCCGAGAAACAGTCCCTCACACGGGTGGGTTCCTGGCACACCTCAGAGCACACCCTGTGTCAGCAGGCCCTGCTCACAGCCGGCAGCTGCTGTTGGTTGAAGACAACCCGGGGGGTAGGTGCAGCTGGAGTGAGGCCTGCGGGGTGTGGGAGGCCCTCAGCGTGACCCGGCTCCCTCCCGCCCCAAAGGCAAACAGAACTAAGACCTTGCCACTTCTCCCGAGGCCCGGCGCTGGGTGCACAGTGCTTCTGGCCTTGCTTGTGGGGTCACAGCCGGGCAGTTGTCCTGACCGGGACAGCTCAGTTCTCCTCAGCACCACTCCCATGACCTGCGTGGCTTTCAAGTGGCCTTTGTGATTTTCACGAGTTGATGTGAGTTTCATGTGACTCTCATGCCTCGCAGGGCACGCATGTCGGCAGGGATCCAAGAGGGAAAGTGGAGACCAGCCTGTCCCTTTCCAAGCCTTCGCTCTGTCAAGCCGGAGCGCACCCCACGGCCAGCACAGGTCAGCACGGAGCCGGCCCATCAGAAGTCAGGACAGGGAGGCGTGAAGAGCTGGGCCGCTACTGCAACCTGCCACACAGGAAGGGGGCTCCAAAGGGCTCCAGCTCGCCAACTCACCCAGCAGTGAGCTCCTTTGTTTTTCGTGGTCACTGTGCACATAGGCCGCAGGACATGTCTTCCCAAGCAGTACAGGAGCAGAAGTAAATCCCTAGTTCCCATTAATAAAACCACGTCTGGAGGGTTCTGGGTCAACTTCCCTGCACAGCCCGGCTGCAGTCTCAATGCAGTGGGCCGAGGCACAGATGTGAAGGCCTCAGAGCAGCTCTGTGACTCCTCTGCCCCACACAGTGTGTCAGGAGTCAGGCTGGCACAGCCACAGCCGCTCCCTCAGAGCCTTGAGCTCCCAACACGGGTGCGAAGGCAGAGCAGAGAGCCAGCGAGCAGCTGAAAACCTCTCCATGAACCTCTTCTAACTTGTCCTTTTACAAGTCAGTCAGGTAGATAAAGAATGTGAGTCTATCCCTATTGAGGTGAGATGGAAACCGTGAGTCACACAGTCAGGGAACACCACTTACAACAGTGCAGGACATCTGGGTGTGGTGGCACAGGCCTGTAATCCCAGCAACTCTGGAGGCTGAGGCAGAGGATTGCAAGTTCAAGGCCAGACTCAGTAATTTAGTGAGGTCCTAAGAAAATTAGTGAGACCCTGTTTAAAAATAAAAAATAAAAATGGCTGTGGACTTAGCTCAGGGGTAAAGCACCCCTGGGTTCAATCCCCATTATCAAAAAAAAAAAAAAAAAAAAAAGTTCAAGAAATGAACTTCTCTTTTCACAAAAATTGGTATCCTAACTATAAAAATCAACCAGGAACAGGCAGAGGCACCCACCCAAGAGCCAGTTCCAACTGCTTCGAAAAACCATGGTTATCATGACCTACAAGTCCTCCAAGGTCTAAGTCAAGGATTAGAATTCTCATTTATCTTTGCTTCAGAGTCTGCAAAAATATTCTCAGAATTGGCAAACACTCTCCCACCTTATGTCTCCCGATCTGCACGTGCGGCACCCTTCCATCCATCTCCAGTGCCTCGGCTCAGCCGTGGTCCACTCGCGTCTGACTCGTGAGCCAGGCTGGCTGGCAGCTGTCCCACAGGACGGCGTTTCCAACCTCACCATCATCCCCCCCTTACTTTTCTCTAGACCTTGTAGCCTTGCCCCATGTCTGCTCTTCAAACGTGACAGTGCTACCCGGGTGGGGTCAATTGGTATGGTCCCAGGCCCCATGCTTTGTCCCTCACAGTGGCAAGAAACTCAGTTGGCCCAGGGTCCCGGCAGGCGGAGCCGGCTGTCCCAGCAGGCCAGGTGGGTGTGTCTGATGGAGAGTCTGCTCTCCTTTCAGGTTCACCCTGCACCCCACTGAGACCAGGGCTGCTTGGAGGAGAAGTCAGCACCAAATGATGGGATCTGCCCTTACCTGTTGCAGCAGCCGCGCAATGACCCTGGAGCTGCCCAGCACCTATGGTGACTGTGACAATGGCAAGACCATCAAGGAAAAGCTGCGGCTTCTGTGGCGCAACCTGACCGCGCAGGCTGGACGTGCGTGTCTTCCATCAGCACGCCAGCGCCCCAGAGCTCAGCCCGGCCCCTCCCATCCACGTCTGTTTCCCTTTCCTGGATGTCTCCTCTTGACCACGCAGATCTCAGCACTGTCTCATCAGAGCACCAAGGTGGGTGGCGAGTGTGCGGAGGCCATCTTCCCTGCAGGCCCTGCTTTAGACACTCACCCTGACCTGGCGTCAGCCTGCTCTGATGATTAGATGCCCAAAAGTGTCTTTCAAGAAAACAGCAAGGAGCTGTGGGCAAGTCTCGGTGGTGCGTCGGTGGTGCGCCATGCTTGGCAGAAGAATTAAACCGGAGGTGGTCTGTCTGAGTGTGAGCGTGTGACCAGAGGCCCTTCCTGGAGGGCAGGAAGGAACAGGCCCCAGAGGACAGTGTCCAGCAGGGTGCTCCACCGTGGCACAGGCACAGCCCAGCAGGGTGCCGGGCCCTCCCGGGGCTCCTGACGCACAGGCCGAGCTTTTCTGGTTCAACCCCCACAGGGCCTCCCTCGGGTGCCTGCTCAGGCAAGGGGGCTCCTATCTGGGAGCCGATGCGGTCTGCGCTTCTCCCCCTGGTCTTCAGAGCAGAGTCCAGGCTGCTCATTCACTCACGAATATCCACTGAGCACCCATCTGGTACCAGGAAATAGAGAACGCAGCCCTCAGGGAGCTTATGTTCTTGTGGGTTGGGACAGAGGACCAAGGGCTGCTGGCACAGATGTAAAGTGACAAGTGCTGAGGACACAAGCAGCAGCAGAGGACGGGGCAGTTGGGCCGAAAGGGGCCGTCCACACAGTGCGCAGGCAGGCCTGGAGGGAAACCAGGAGGCGGCCTGTGCACACCTGTGGGAAGGACAGCCGGCGGGGGGTCAGCCAGCCGGACACTGAGGCAGCTGCCCGGTGTGCAAGCCGGGAGCTGGAGAGGTGTGGGCAGTAGGCGAGCTGGCAGCGACAGCCGGTCTGGCCTTTGAGGCTTCGGAGCTGGTCAGGTCACCAGGGAGTCACACAGCCTGAGCGAAGGGGTCGTGAAGATGAAGCCTCCGCGTTCAGACACCTCAGAGTTCAGGTGTGGGGTGAGGGGGGCCGGGAGCTAAGGAAAGGGAGAAGGAACGCTCGTGGCCAGGTGGGGCGGCCGGCCAGGCAAGAGAGGGCTGGTGCAGGGACAAGGCGGCTTCCGGGAGGGGGTCCCCAGAGGGCTCCTGCCACAGCTGCCTTGCAAAGGGCGGTTCCCATGACCTGGGGAGGAGAACTCAGGTACAGGGGGCTCAAGAGAGGGGGAAGGGGAGGGAAAGAGGCCACAGGAAGCGGTGCTTCTGAGTTCCCGGTGAGTGGGAGACAGAAGTGAGCCATTAGAGGGTCGAGCCAGCAAAGCTGTTTTAAGATGGGAAAAATCCGGTCCTGTTTCTACCCCAGTGGGAATGAGCCCGAGCAGAGGGGCTGGGCTGCCCGGAGAGCTGCAGCAGGATCTGCAGGGGTGCCTCTGAGCAGTTAAGTGACCCCGGGCAGGAGCGGAGCCTCCAGGGGGCCACAGAAGCATCCCGCACAGCCTAGCCTTCTGCCTGGGCTGCTGTTTTCTCAGAGAAAATGGAAGCAAGGTCATCAGCTGCTGAGGACGAGGAAGGAAGTCACGGAGGGAGGGGACATGGACAGACCCTGGGCATACGGGAGAGACATGGGGGGTTTGCAGCATGACCTCTAGGCACCTGCCAGCCCTTTCCCGGGTGACGATTGTGTATTTAGGTGGGGGCAGTTGGCTGGGCTGCACGACTTTCTCCAGCCAAGCTCAGCCGCCGCGTGCCTGTGAATTCAGAGCCCCTGTGAGATCTGGCCAGCGAGTTAAGAAAGAGGAGGTGACATGGGGCTGCGCCGGAGCCGGACTGGGGCTGTCCCCAGGCGGGAGGATCCACACAGTGAGCCTGGCGGAGCCACTGCAGAGAGCACGCTACAAAGACGGGGCCGTGGGCAGTGCTGGGCTTGGCATGGAGGTCACAGGCTCTAAGACGACGTCGAGAGCTAGGTCTAGGAGGACGTGGCCATAGAAGCGGTGGCAATGACATGGGGACGTCTCTGAAACCCATGGAGCCAGGGAACCGACAAGCTCAGGGTCAGAGGGACGACACCAACACTTCAGTCACCAAGAGCTGTCAGGAGCAGCGCCCGAGAGTGACAGCTATGAGCCAGAGGAGACACTCCAGGAAGGAGGGTGGGGACTTGCAGAGGTTCTGTGCGTGAGCTCAAAGCTGGTGCTTTATTCTTATAGCAAGGAGACCAGGAATCGCCTGGAATTTGCAGTGGGGGACAAGCTATTCGCCTCTCCTCTCCTCTTTGTCCCTTATACCCTGTACGGGCCTCCCTCCCACGGGGAGGTTTAGGGAAATGGCACTTCCTGGGATGGGTTTGGTTTTGCTTTTCCTTTTAAGGGTCTGTGGGGACACTGCCTCTCAGCCCTCCCTGCCCGGGGGTGCGTTTCTCAGACCTGCAGCCGGCCCCGGTTCCGGGTGAGCTGCCCAGCTCATGCCTTTTCTGGGGGGTCCAGGCACTGTCTTCCCATTCTTTCTGTCTCTGGTGGCCCTCATGCACGGGCAAGCTGAGAGCCGCTGTCCTTGGGGAGCCTTCAGAGTTGCCTCTGTGGGCTTCCATTGCCGAGGACAACGGTCTGCACCTCTCTCCTGTCCCTGCAGGGAGTTCTGACCCCGGCAGGTCAAGGTCAGGCCCCTTTGCCCTCAATGAGAAGCCTTGACCTTAGTTGGTCTAGATCTTTCTCGCTTGTGGAGGGGGGGCGCTGTGAAACCTGGAAGCAGACACTGAGGTCAGAACACGGCTGGGTCTTTTCCAACCCGTCCGGTTCCCGGGCTCCAGGAAGCAGCTCCCCAGCCTAGACACTGGGAGGCTCCACCCTCACCTGGGCCTCCTTCCCACCCTGGGAGTGCAAGCCACCCTGGCTGGGCCGACGCTGGGTCTGCCGCTGCTGGTTTCTGCGTAGGAGTGTGGCACACCCAGGCTCATTTAGCACCTGCGTTTTCATGATGTGAAAACTGCATATCCACCATACGAACATGACCTCAGATTGTGTAATTTTTTCTCACAAAGTGGAAAAAAGAAGTTTCAGAACATGCTCAGCCTCCTCTGGCCCCCTGGAGGAACCAGCTGGGCTTAGAACAGGGAGCCTGGGGCAGAGCCCCACCGCAGGCCTGCACACCTCGGGCCCACTCTCTCACTCCCCCACACCCCGGCAGGGCCCGACCCACTGCGCTTAGCTTGTAAATGTGCTTGCTTGATCGGCAGGATGCTTGCCATGTGCATGGGTGGTCCTGGCTGTCCCACCAGGTCCAGGCTCCATCCTGGCGAGAAAGGCAGGAGGGTCTTGGGACCTTGGACCTCAGTGGCAGCCTTGGGTTTGAGTTTTCCACCCTTTTCCCTTTTTGTTGGGTTTCTGAGATGCCCCAAGCAAGCCCAAGGCATTTCTAAACAGCACAGAGACAGCAGGGAACAATTTATAACTTGCGAGGAAGGAAAGACTGATAAAAGCAGCAACCAGGAAAAATTCCTGGGTTGGTCTGCACAGTCCTGCCGCCCGCCCACCTGACCTCATGAGCAAGGACACCTGCTCAGTCCCCCGTGTTAGGAAACAGGCTTCCAGGGACAGGCTGGCTGCAGCTGCCTGCGACCTCTCCTCCTCTTCCTCCCCTCAGACTTCCACCGACCTCTCTCTCTCCTGCTATGGACCCCATGCCAGCCTCACCCCCTTGGCCTACCCTGCCCTCTCCCTCCTCAGTGTATTTTGGCAAAATTTGGGGGGAGCCCAGACAACACGCAGAGACCCAAGGACATCAGAACTGTCCTCTCCAGAGGGGAATCTGCAGGCCAGACACCTTCCTGCCTCTGGCCAGTGGGATGTTTAATCCAAACAGCATCTTAAAAATGTTAGGGCACGTTGACTCAACGTTTAAAGTGAGGGGAGATGACAGCCCCTCACTGTCCCTGGATCTGCATTCAGGCCCTTACCCAGGCTGCCCCTCCAGCCTGCCACACCCGTCCCGCTCGCCCAGCTCCCTGCCCTTCACCAGCTGGTTCACCCCCTGCCCAGGTCACGGAGGCACCAGAGTGCCGCACCCTCTAGCAGAGCCACACAGGGAGCCCGGCAGAACAGACCCGAGACAAACCATGCAGCTGGTGGTGTGGACCCAGAAGGTGGGGCAGCCGCCTGCTCGCTGTGCGTTTCCTGGGACGACCTAAAGGGCTCCATCTTGGGGGCAAACAGCCCGGGTGAGAGGAAACCTCGGCTGCTTGTTCATATTTTAACTGTGACAAGTCGCTTAGTGGCCATCAACTGAACTTTTCTTTTTTATAAAATGAAGGTGTGAATTGAAGCACTCTGGTGAGGATAAGACATAATAAAACACCTGGCATAGGACATGCTAGCTGTCATTACCTGCCTCCTCTCTCCTCTCTGGCTCATACACACTCTTGGGGCCTAATGTGTGCACACACAGTACCAGTGAGTGGAGGTTAGCTGGGCTTTCTATGCACGGGTGCAACCAACGTACTTAGAACTATCCTGGCACTATTAGGGACTCAAAAAATGGTTATGCAGTTGCATTAAGTCTCACTAGGTAGTGAGATTCAGCAACTGCCATGCTAGTCAGGAAGTTCTCTCTCATATGTCACCATATAAATCAGAATTAAGTGCTTCCAGCTTTTGTGCTGGAGGGACGGATGGTATTCAAGGTGACACCAAGACCACAGCCACTTATTGCCTGGACAATGAGAGAGGTCATCTCCCAAATAAGAGCAGCAAATGCTAGCAGCTAACTCAGCTGCCCCCGTGGGTAGCACGGAAGGACGCGCACCCTCCAGCAGCATGCACAGTTCACCCCACAGGACAGGCACCCGGAGTTGCTCTGAGTGACCCCACTCTACCTCCCCAGGAGCCAGCGGCAGATGGTGCCACTCTGCATATGAAGACACTGAGACACAGATATGCTGTCCCCAGTGTCACAGACATCAAGCAGACTGTCTCAAAGCAGGCTGCCACCTGGGGCTGGTCTCTTAGTGAATATACACATGAAAAAAAAATCACAGGGCACTTTTGTTTGCTTATTTGTCCTATTTGGCAGGGACACTCCCTTCAATCCTCCTCCTGACCACCCCACAGGGGTCTTTGCCCGCAGGATGGCTCCTGAGCCCCCTTTGTTGTGCAGGACACCAGCAATGGGAAGAGGAGAAGGCCCGGAAGGCAGAGACAAACAGAGAGCTGCATGATGAGACTCGTCCAGAGGAGGCAGCCACAGAAGCCTCCTGGCTTGAGAGTATGCGGTGGTGTTTTGAAAGATCTTAGAGACAGGTTTTAAGGCTGATCAAGGAGACAATGATACGACGGGGAAAGGAGGTTTTAAAGAAATTTAGCTAAGTATTTTGAAGGCTGGCCCCCGCCCCATCACATGACACGTTTAGGACAGACCGTCTTAAAGGTTTAAAGAGTTTCTGTCTAGTTTTCGATTGCCAGATGGCTGTTTCCTGAAAGACCTTACTGGTGGGTCACAAAGTAGCCGAAATGGTTTATGCTTTGAAAGAAGGAAATCAGCTCCAGCATCAACCACGCTTAAAATCATGAAGTAATCTGATGGCTCCTCTGCTAGCTATGGATTGTTGCTTAAATCACCCCCAAACCCCAAATCAAACCCCAAAGTTCTAGCCAAACTCCGGTAAGCACATATTACTTCTCACAGGTGCCTGCCCATGTGGTCTCCTGCAGGATCCTGGTGGCTCACAGCGTGACTTCCCACAGAGAGATCCTGCCTCAGCAGGCAGAGCTGCAGAGGGCCATTGGCCAGCGCCAGGCATCAATGCCAGGAGCTGAGGTTCACTGGGGGTGCAGAGGTCATCATAGGGAACCGATCTCCTCATCTTCCTTCCCAAATCCAAGTTGTTCCTGAATAATAACTGTTCTTTCTCTATACCCTTTTCCATTCTCACCATCTCCGGTGTTCAGCTACAACCCCACCCCTTCATCATGTCAAGGTTAGGTCAGGGACTTTCCACGGGTCTTCTACCTCGGTCCACTCCAGGTTTCTTTATCACCAGGCCTCCCACCCTCCTTTAAGAGCTCGTTCTGTGAGTACAGTTAGTTACACACATTTCTGTCCACTAATTCTCCACACAAGACTGAAAGCTTTGAAGGTAGAGTCAGTGTTGTGCATGCACAGATCTCTAGAGCCCTGAACTGTGCCTCCGATGGGTATGATCAGGGCGAAGGTGAGAGGCAGGGGTTAAGCACAGAGATGGTCAGGCCAGATAAACGCTGAGTTTGAATACCACTTGCAAACTCTAAGACTGCGGACGAGTTATTCAATCTTGCACATTAATAGTAATTATTGACTTAATAATAATTGTCATGATGTTTATCACTTACAGGGATAATAGCTATTGTGATCACCAAGGGTGCTGCCTTCCAGGGTGTGCAAACTGGGCAAATGATGTGTGTGCTATGTTTAGCATGACGTCTTGCACATACTAAGTGCTTAATAAAAGGTAGATGTGCACAGTCAGCTTTAATAGTTTTTGAATATCCCACATTAAGGAAGGAAGTGTTCGGAGGGCCTGCTTCTGAAACTCCTCTTCCTGCAGGGTTCAGAGGCTTCGGCAGAGGCTAGAGCTGTGCCAGCCACTGGAATGCCGTGGGGAGTGGGATTCGGCTCTGTCTGCACAGAGCAGGGTGCCGCCCCTCAGCAGCCCTCAGGCTGCGGCTCCCGCGAGGACCTGTGTTTGGAACGGGATGTGCTATGAGCATGTCTGCGTCTAAGCGGTCTCGTGTCACCCCTGCAGGATGGCGTGGAGTGGCTCCCAGATGGCTTCTCTCCTTGGTGCCTCCTGGTCCCTCCAGGGCCTGCTGGGTGAGCGCCTGAAGCTAAGGGACGCGCGAGAGCGAGAGGAACTGGAGTTCCTGACTCAGAGGCCGAGGCTCCTGCGCCTGCCAGCCCTGCTGCGGGGACGGAGCAGGAGAGAGCCTTCTGTCCTGGGGAGGGGGTGGGGTCTGCATGCACACCAGGAAAGTGAGAGGGGGTAACAGCACTCGATGGCCCCCAGGGTGGCCCTGAACCACCCCTCGCACCAAGCTCTCCAGGCCGGCGCACGGGTGGGCCTCACCCACAGAGCCGTGAGCCCGAGACACAAACCACCTTGCTCCTTTTGAGGGTGGGGAATCTGACCTCAGGCGGGTGGGGTGCTCACCTGGCGCCACACTGTGCGTGGGGCAGAGGGGGCTCTGGGCCCTCCTACTCCGCCACTCTGTCACTCCTTACAACCCGGCATCCACGAGGATTGATTTCTCCACATTATTTTAATTATACGTGTGTTCAATGGTGGGAAATCTAAAAATATGGAGAGGCTAACTAAAACAAATTAGAAGCCCTTAAAGTTGGCCTCAGAGCACTGGCCTGTAGCTCACGCTGCCCGCGCGCCACGCTGCCCGCCTAGGGAAGAGGACGCCCGGGCAGCCGACCAGCTCCTTACAGTGTGTGCCACCTGCACACCAGAATGTCGGAGCTTGAAGGGAAAACTGATGATCAAAGGGTTCTAAGCCGATTTCCTCATTTTCAGAGAATCAAACTAGAAGTCCCAGAGGTCGGAGTGCGTCGGCAGCAGTAATGCTCAAGAAGGTGAGATCATTCCTTACCAGAGACGAGGCAGCGTGGCACCCAGAAAACTCCTCCATGCAGTGAGCAGGCCAGTCATTTTAAGGTGTCCTTAAGCCCCTTTGTTCCTAGATTGAGTGGCAGCCAACAAGGGGCTGTCACCGCCATCTGTTTGTTGATGTGCTTCTGCAGTGTTGACCCCATGGTCCATTTCCATCCAGCCCTTAGGTGAAGTTCTCTGCAGGAAGGAGAGCAGATGGAAGGAAGAGGAAAGAAGAAAGGCAGGGAGATGGCCAACAGGGAGGACAGGAAAGGACGGAGGGAGGGAGGGAGGGAGGAGGAGGAGGAGGAGGGAGGAGGGAGGAGGAAGGNGAGCAGATGGAAGGAAGAGGAAAGAAGAAAGGCAGGGAGATGGACAACAGGGAGGACAGGAAAGGAGGGAGGGAGGGAGGGAGGGAGGGAGGGAGGAGGAAGGAAGGGGAGGAGGGAGGGAGGAAGGGAGGGAGGGAGGGAGGGAGGGGAAAGGGGAGGGGAGGGGAGGAGGAGGGGGAGGGGAGGGGGAAGGTAAGGCACATGGAATCACAGGCCCAGGTTCAAATCTTACCTCTGCCTCTTGAAAGAAATGTGATCCCTTTCATTCTTGGTCTTCCATCTGTAAAATGGAGATGACATTTCACAGGAATGTTATGCAACTCACCAATTGATGCATGCATCACTGCGAGCAGGCATCTCAGGGGCCTCATAGTGGTAGCTATGTCTTGCTTACTCACAGTTCAAAGTGTGTCCCCTAATCACCAAGCAGCTCTCTTCCAAGTGGTGGCTTGAGACAAATGTCACTCTGCCTTGCGACTCCACCATCTTCTGCTTGAACATTCCAGGTGGCCCTGGAGCCAGCAGAGCAGGAGGAGAAGACGTAAAGACCAGCAAAGGAGCTGTCGAAGGCAGGCATGGAAGCCGCTTGCACGACCCCTACACCCACCGCATTGGCAGAACTAGGTGTCAGGCTGCCTCGGGCTGCAGGGAGGGCTGAGGGAGGGCTGGGCACCCTGGCAGCAGGCGCAGGCTCTGCATGCTGGTTAAAGAAGGTTGTAACACAATTAGTTCACTACCTCTTCACAGTAAGTGATCAAAATGTTAAGAGACAATTTTTAGAAGTAAAAACATAAGTAGCATTCTAAGGCAGCGATGTACTTCTATTTATGTGTTTTGGAGTTCCATTTCTTTCTTTCTTAGGTGTCAGTCTGCTACATATGAAACTAAAAGGCCAGGTAGGGTGGTGACTTAGCCTGGCCCTGAAGACACGGCGTCCGTCCCATGTGACCTGAACACATCTCCCAGCCCATCTGGAGAGTCCCGGGGTGTCTGCAGAGCCCCCCGTCCACACAGCCCAACCCCCAGCTTTGGCTCAGAGGTAGGACAGAAACAACACTCAGAGCACCGTCCTGGGTGGGCTCAGGTAGAGGAGACTCCAGAAGAGGGGGGCTGAGAGCCAGGAGGTGATGGCCCCGAGGGACAGGGGCCCAGCCAGGTGTAGAGGAAAGCCAGGCGCAGATGGGGACCGCGTCGGGTGAGCAGGGAGGAAGCCAGGGCGTCCCTGGACAGGCAGAGGCCGAGGAAAGCTAGGAGGGCTCAGGAAGTCATGTGTCGTCCCCATGCGTAGGGACCCCAGTGGGAAACCAGCTCTGGGTTTTGGGTGGGCAAGTTATATCACAAAACTCTAGGTGCCATTATAAGAAATTTGATTAGGTCCTGGTGCTTGACTAACTAAACTTCAAAAGTCTAAATGCTCCATTAAAAAAAAAAAAAAAAACCGAGTCTTCCAAATATGTTAGTTATCTGAATGTTACGCCCATTTCAAGGAAGAAGAGTTTTATGTGGTAATGGAGAAAAGGCGAGGATGTGGGGAGCATCAAATAGTTCACGTTGAACAGAGAGTCCTCATTTCTTGGCTTTATTTTATTCATTTTTTAAATTGGGGTAAATAATGTAGGTAAGACGTGAGTCAGAGGGGCCTCAGAAAGTACCTGGAAGCCTGCTAGCTGGTTTCACGTGGGTGAAGTATGGTTTTCAAGAAGGCAAACTGAGAACAGGACCTGTTTGTTTAGGTCTTGCTGCTGAGGAGGCTTGCAGAGTGCCACCCGGCCCGGGGGCGGGGGGGGGGGGGG
>NW_026000037.1:1773989-1803869 GCF_001458135.2 Marmota marmota marmota
GGGGGGGGGGGGGAGGGGGCAGACTCTGGGGACTGCTACTGCTGGGCTCTCTGGGAGCGAACGTGGGCCAGTGGGGACAGTGAGTGCCTTAGGTACTTCTACGGACTGATCCGGCTGAGCACAGACAGAAGCCAGCCCCCCTCGGATCAGGCTTGCACCAAAGAGCCCCAAACCCCTGAGCCCTTCCAGCCCACCGCAGGGCTACTGGGTACGCCTGGCCTCTCCAGCTCCCGAGCCCCTGGGGGGCACGACTTCTGCCTTTGTTTCAAGAAAAGGGCACGTTTTAGACAGATAACTGATCGATGCTTACTACATGTTTATTTACACAAACAAGCTATTCAACTCTGAAACACCACATGACCTTGGCCAGTCGAGATTTTTCTGGGCTGCGCATGTCAGCTTTCTTCTCCGTAAAATGTGGGGACTGGATTATATAATCCCTGAGGCCTCTTCCTGACAACTTCCTCTTTCTGGTTAAATGACATGAAGCTTGAGGTTGCTTATCACCTCAGTCTACATCTCAACCACTCTTAAAACCATACAGGCCAAAGCTGCAGGCCCTGAACGGGCTCAGGGGAGCACCCTCCAGTAGCACCCAGCCCCGACAGGGCTGGCCAGAGCGGGGGTCCCCTGTGCCCCTGGAAAAGCCGAGCAGGATTCTCTGGCGTTGCCTTTTCCAGTTGGACAATACTCATGTCCCTCTATCCCTCATTCCTCGTCAGTACTGTTACATGACTTCTGCTTCTCTCAAGAGGTGGCTTCCTCTGACCCAGGAGAACACCCTGCAATTCCACATCCAGCGTCAGGTCACAGTATGTGATATCAGTGAGAGGCGATGCAAGCTGCGCAAGACCGCAATTTCAGACCAGACGGAGCCACGTGTGGCTATTTAAATAGAAATTAATCAGAGTTAGTCACCTTCAAAGTCAGCTCCTCACTCAGGAGCGTCGGCCTCCCTGGCTGGCTCCCAGACAGGCCATGCCTTCCCTGCAGAGAGCTCCATAGGACAGAGCCACCCTGGTGGGGACGCACTGGTCCAGCATGGTGCTCCTGAGATGTCAAGGATGTCAAGCACCTGCCTCCATTCAGGATGCTGGGCGCATCACTTGCGGAGTGGCCTACTCTACTTCATGTCAGGAAGTCCCTCCTGCAGTGGGGCCGAAGTCCTGTAACTTGCACTCTCTGGAGACACATAGGACAGGCATAGCTCCTTTCCCCTGGGACTTCAGGGGTCAGGGGCAGCCAGTGCTTCT
This sequence comes from Marmota marmota marmota, assembly GCF_001458135.2. NCBI lineage: Eukaryota > Metazoa > Chordata > Mammalia > Rodentia > Sciuridae > Marmota > Marmota marmota. Next base: position 1,775,243 of record NW_026000037.1, read on the forward strand.
GCTCAGCCCCCCCTTCCCCAGGCACAGCTGAGGGCCAAGGCCTGGAGGAGTTCAGTCCTGCCCGAGACTCTGGCATCGCCAACTCTGAACCTGGGCTCTCCTGCTGAGAGGTTCCAGTCCCGACTTCCTGGGTTCACCTCCAGCAACGAACTCATTAAAGAACGCTTGTCCCAGGCAGAGGGTGAGGCCCAGCGTGACCCTGACTGCACCACAAAAAAACAAACAATGACAAAAAATAGATGCATGCGCGGGCACTTGAGAGCTGAATGTCCCCATGCCCTGCCTTCCCCAGGTCCGTCTCCCCCTTTTTAATCTCTTTTTGCACCCAGCCACCCAGCCCATCTGGAGAGTACTGGGGTGTCTGCAGAGCCCCCCGTCCACACAGCCCAACCCCCAGCTTTGGCTCAGAGGTAGGACAGAAACAATACTCAGAGCACCGTCCTGGGTGGGCTCAGGTAGAGGAGACTCCAGAAGAGGGGGGCTGAGAGCCAGGAGGTGATGGCCCCGAGGGACAGGGGCCCAGCCAGGTGTAGAGGAAAGCCAGGCGCAGATGGGGACCGCGTCGGGTGAGCAGGGAGGAAGCCAGGGCGTCCCTGGACAGGCAGAGGCCGAGGAAAGCTAGGAGGGCTCAGGAAGTCATGTGTCGTCCCCATATGTAGGGACCCCAGTGGGAAACCAGCTCTGGGTTTTGGGTGGGCAAGTTATATCACAAAACTCTAGGTGCCATTATAAGAAATTTGATTAGGTCCTGGCGCTTGACTGACTAAACTTCAAAAGTCTAAATGCTCCATTAAAAAAAAAAAAAAAACCGAGTCTTCCAAATATGTTAGTTATCTGAATGTTACGCCCATTTCAAGGAAGAAGAGTTTTATGTGGTAATGGAGAAAAGGCGAGGATGTGGGAGCATCAAATAGTTCACATTGAACAGAGAGTGAACACCAGTCACCCCAGTGACCCCAGGGACCCCAGGGACCCCAGGTGCTGCACATAAAAATCACCAAATGGCAGGCTTCCCCTGCACAGTTCAAAAGTACCTTGAGAGTCGAAGAGGAAACAGATACTGAAGAGCAAGGTACACTTCCACATGGCACCCAGAAGACGCTCTTGGCATCATGTCGAGGGAGAGGGGCAGCCACTGGGCCATCTGCCACATGGGTGCTGCGGACTCTGCAGGGGAGACATTGGGTTAGGTGCTGGTCACAAGCTTCAGGTCTGCACAGCATGTGCCACCAACTCTGGGGCCTCCAGTCCCAGGCAGGGAGGCCAGGCAGGCTCCCTGAGGCACTGCTGCGCAACAGGCTCCAGCTGGTCAGCGTTGGAGACCAGGGTCACAAGCCTTGCTGCCATCGCAGAGCAGCCTCTGAGAGTGGCTGCACAGGGAGAGCCACCACCAAGCTGGCAGCAAGGACCAAGCCACCAGGGGTCCTGCCCATGAAAGCAGCCAGCCCTCCTCTTCACCAGCAAAACCCCTGGCTCCTGAGCCCTGAAATTCACTGCAGAACCAGCTGTTCCCTTCAGTCACCAGCCTCAGCCACCAACCCCTCCCCTAAGGCCTGGTTAAGCACAGTGCTCGGTGCATGGTTGGCCTTACACACAGTTGGCCCGCTGTATCTGTGGGCACTGTGACTGTGGACTAAAACCATGGACCAGAAATGTTTGGAAAGAAATCTGCATCTGGCTGAACATGTACAGACATCTTCTTCTGACATCGTTCCTTACACAGTATAATGTGACAGCCTTTTACAAGCTTCAGGCATTAGAGTGACCTAGAGACCCTCTGGAGTATACAGGAGCAAATACCGCACCATTTTATATAAGGGACTTGGACATCGGCTGACTTTGCACCTTCAGGGAGCCCCACCATCATTCCTTCTTGGACGACAAAGGACAGCTGCCTGGTGTATCTATCCCCATACACACAGCACACGTAGACTACGTTTATACAGGATGTGTCGTGTGTATACACACATATAGGTAGGCTGTCACGGATTTCATATGTACTGTCTTATAATTCATGTCTACATGTGTATTTACATAATGCATGCTTCTAGTTGTGTAGACGTGTGTGTGATATTTTAATATGACCTGTGTGTGTGTGTGTGTGTGTGCAAACACTTCTGGAAGAGCACACAGGAACTCTGCGTGGTGGCTGCCTTGGGAGAGCAGGAATGGGGTCGGGGGCCACAGCAGGGAAAGACACGTTTGCCTTTCCTGCGTCCGGTCCCACACCTTCCTTGCCTTCAGAGCAGCACCAGCTCTTGCCCACCTGTGGTCTCCCCGTCGCTTTGGCCTTCCCAAGGCCGCTCTCCAGGCTGGGCTTGTCCACGGGCCTCACCTTGGGCTATGTAAGTTGATGTGGTTCTCTTCATGTCTGTGACAACTCTGGCCAGCCGAGATCAAACGTGATGACAGAGGCTGTGACGTGCTCTGCACACGGGCTCTGCATGGAGGCTGCAGCCCTGGCTTGTTGGGGACCACCGGAGCCCCCACTTGGCCAAGCCGTCCAGGTCCTGGTCTTCACCAGCCTGTTTCTTAAAATAAAGGAGGTGCCCTTGTGGCACAGGCTAAGGCAGGGGCGGCTCAGGACGCTGGTGTGCCCCAGGACTCCCATGGAGGGGCGCCAGGCTCAGGCGGAGCTGCCAGCCCACCCCTCCTCTCAGCGCATGGTGAGGATCTCTGCGGAGCTGGACTGTCAGTCCAGGTAGTTCTGTGGCGATAATGGTGAATCCAGGCCTCTTTGTCCAAAGTGGGCAACCTCCCTCTCTGCTTTATCTCTTAGTGACTCTCTGGAACCCTCTTGTTTGATTTCCTAGTTCACCATCATCTGGGGGCTCTGTGCCCAGTCCTGGGGATACTGATGAGTAGAAAGGTATTCACTGTTAACAGGGATGAGGACCTGGAAGGAAATAACTGCAGGCCAGCGTGCCTGGCAGGTACCACCGCCAAGGAAGAGGAAGGCCTGCAGGATGGAGGAGGTGCCATCAGGGTTCTGAACAGAAAGCAGCATGTGCAAAGACAGGAAGCCTTGACCTGCACAGCTCGGGGCAGTGGGCCGAGCTGGGCTTGGCTGAGCACAGTGCCAGGCAGATCCAAGGGCTGTGCCAGGAAGGGGGCGGCGGAGGGCAGGGGTTCCATCTGCCTTCACATCCGTAGTGAGAGGTGCTTATTAGTTACAGCTTCACACCTTCAGCAGGTTAAAAAATTAACCCACAATCAGATCCCTTTTTACCTTATTTCATTGCAAAGTAGGAATCTTTTTAATGTTCTCAAATAATTGACTGGTTACTTTATTATTAGGCATGGAGCGTAGAAGTAAACAAATATGTTTGGAAACCAAAGTTAATGAAATCTATGGATCTTTCTCCTGTAAAAACATATATGTATAATATTACATATAATTTCAGGGAGTTTGTGAAACTCTTTGAAAAGTTCCTGAGTTTAAAGGTTGTATGGATAATCAATTGACAGATTCGTTCTGTTTAGACAGTTTTGGAGGATTTTGAATAAGAAAATCATGTACAGAGTCTGACTGTAAGTCTCATATTGAGGTCAAAAGAAAAAAATTACAATCTCATTTCAGCATCCGTCTGAGATCATCTCCCAAATGCAGCATAGTAATGTTGAATTTTCTGAAGTTTTCTTAATTACAAGAAATCTATGGCAAAATAGAGTGGGTGGTGTTTAATCTAGGTCACAGGCTATTTTAGGGTACCCAAAACAGGAAATGAAAGAGGGAAATAATCCTATAAAATAAGGTAAAAAAAACAGAAGTCGAATTTTCAGAATTTCCTCCCAATGCAGCCACGTAAGTGCTGGATGGAGTACCTGACATAACAGAAAGGCCCTGGTTTAGGGCTTCCTAACTTTCAGAATAACCGTCACGCCTCTGCTGGCCCAGGAGACCCCTGGTCTGACCCATTCACACCAGCCACGGGGCTACATCTTTTGAAAACATGTTCCTGTGCTTCTCAGCACTGGGGTGGGGTGGTTGGGACTCGCGCGTGCAGGAAAGCCAATTAAAAGTTGACTGCTCTGCTTCTAAAAACCAAAATCAAAGTAGTACTTTCTTGGTTGAGGCAATAAAATCCGCTCCTTTTGAAAGTTGAGACAGTTTTGTGAGCACCTTGTCCTCTTCAGTGGGAAGACCTGCCCTGTGAGCTGCCCTGTGGTTGGTGCAGGGGAGGGTGTTTAGAAACCTGCCGGAATCCAGGAGGATGTCGGGAGCGGGTGTGGGTGGAGGAAGGGAGCAGGGGAGGAGAGCCCCAAGTCCGGCCCAAATTCCAGAAAGAAGGGCTGCAACCCACTCCCCTGTACCACAGGGAGGGACTGGCTCACGGTGCCTGGTGGCCCCTGAGCAGGCAGGCCCGGAGACGGAGCTCGCATCACTCTTGAGCTGCCTGCCGGGGGGGGCCCCAAGCGACACAGAGCACTGAGAAGCTCCTGCAGACAGGAGGCAGGCCGCGCAGGAGGCCGATGGTGTCGGCTGTCCCCCCAGGCACAGTCCCTAGGCAGGAGGGGAGTGGCACCGAGGCCAGGCTGAGCCTACCTTATGGAGCACGCCACCAGAAGAAGCCGTGAGGTCACACAGGCTGAGAGCGCGGCAGCCACACCAGCCCCAGGCCGCAGCCCAGGCAAGGTGGCCAGGGCAGAAGAAGGCAGCAGACCTCAGAGGACACCAGTCGGAGGGTGGCCAGGGATGCCCTGCCTCCCGTCACGTCATGAGGCCACAGAGCGCGGGAACCCCTACGGGGAGAGGAGAGAGATTCTGAAGGTCTGAGCCTTCGCCAAGGGACTGACTCACCCCCAGGAAACCTCGGGACTGCCTCTGGACGAGGTAGCATATCCCATTGAACCCGACTGGATTCAACCCAAAGGAAGGTACCCTTTAAGCCGTGAATGCTCCTTGGTGTGCCCAGCAGGACGGGGCTGCAGGAGGAGGAAATCAGCTGGGGGACCCGAAGCAGCTCTATTTTCTTTGGGCGTGTGAGCGTGCTATGAGTGAATCTGGAAACCTATTTTTTGTATTTCCTATTACATAATTCTACCACAAATTCAAGATTATATCATATGTATAACTTTAAAAAATCAGAAAAAATCCAGATCTGAATTGACAAGGTTTATAATTTCAAGTATATCAGGTAGGTATCATTGTGTATATTTAATAACTCATTGAGTTTTCTATAGCACATATTGTACATTTTAGGTATGTACATTTTATGTGATTCACACATGCATATGTCTTGATATTTTCTATTTCCTTTTTGCTACTGTTAAGCTTCCTGTGTGCTAAGCCGGGTCTTTATTCTTCTGAATGATGCAATGGATTGACTAGATAATGCACCAGGAAGGAACTCTGGCAAGGTACCAGGACCTTGGCACTACCTTTCATTTCAATTTGATTCAATGTAGAATTCCACACTATGGTAAGTTGCTCAGGTGACCTCTGTGACTCGTGCCACCCAAGTGGCACAGGTGGCAGGAAGTCCCTGAGAGGTAGTGCAGGAGGGTCTCCGGAACCTTCACCAGCAGCTCTGCTGCTCTGAACCTTGATGTCAAAATCCAGGTTTTGCACAATAAGAAAAAGTGCTGTTTTTACTTATGAGATGTTAAAACTCTCACTGTCCCAGGAAGGAGGGTGGCAGCTGGGACACTCACACCCCAGCCTTCCTCTCAGAGGCTGTCACTCTGAACATGTCAAGACACCGGGGAGCCACCATAGATGAGGTTTTTTTTTCCTGAATAAATATGACTGAAACTTTTGACAAGGATTATTCTTTATTTTATACGTAGACATCATGGAGATGTCCAGAGTTGACCAAAATTTCAAGTGTAATATTTTGGAAAGTTTGGCGTCACCTGATTTTAGAAACTGAGAATGTTTGTAATCAATGATGAGTATGTTTGAAATGACAGAATGCTAAAGGACACTTTCTTTCCAATGAATTCTTGTAATGCTTGAACAAGAATAAATGAAAAACACAGGGAGATCTAAGTTCAATTCTGTTTTTAAAAGGATGTAAGTCTTACCAATGTAGCTAAAACGTTTTTCTGCTAAGTTACATTTTGGTAACGCACAGAACCAGAAATTACCGGCACCATAGTAGATATTGTAACATCAGATCAAGTTTTGACACAACTGGTTTGAGTGACAGTGAGTGAGTCTGTCTAGACAAGCAGGAGCAGTGTTTCCTGGGGGGTCCCTGCACCCAACGCTTTACAAGACTGCCACCATCCAGTAAGTCAGGGCACTTGCCTTCTTGGCGTTGGACACCTGTGTGCTATGAGTGTGTACTTGATGTCCCTTTCTTGCTTCTACTGGTGACATGAGTGGTTTGTGGCCTGTGCCAGGTGCTACGGCACACCGTGGGCCTAGCAGCTCAGGAGGCTGAGGCAGGAGGATGGCAAGTTGGAGGCCAGCCTGGGCAACAGCGAGACTCTCAGTAACTTAGCAAGACCCCATCTCAAAATAAAAAATAAAAAGGGCTGGGGATGTGGCTCAGTGGTTAAGCACCCCTGGGTTCTGTCCCCTGTACTAAGGGGGAAAAACAGGCAGCCTGCATCATTTCACACAGGTGCTGGGGCGCATCAGGCCACAAAGCAGAACACTTCAAAAACCCCAGTCACATTCCCAGGATGACAGCCTGACCACAGTGCGACACACAGAATAAATACCGCTTCCACAGGAGATCTCTGGGGACAAGTCCCAGTTACATGGTGGGGGGGAGGCCAGAGATCCGGAACTCTGATGGTCTGGCCTCAGCCCTGCTGGGGACCCTCATTTAGGATCTCTGCGCCTCTACCTTCTCAAGGGTAGGGACTGTGACTTAAGAGATGGCTACAAGTCTTAGATAAGTGACAAGAACACTAAGCTCAGCCTGTCTCTAGGGGGACACTTAGCTTCTTTTCCTCTATGTCTGGTGACACACGTGCCTGAGTGCAGCATGCGGCTTCAAGGCTTGACCGCCTCGCTCACGGTGCACACAGCCTGCCCCACTCCTGGGCTGGTGATCTGGAGCCAGCGGAACCCAGCCCCCCACACCACAGCCGCTCTACAAGCCTCTGGTCTCAGGTTTCCTGGCCCCCACTACCGCAGTTCAGCTGATCCAGACGAGCCTGCCGAGCTGCACCGGCCTGTGGTCACGCTCTGCTCACAAAGTCCTTTCTAGAGTAATTCAGAAAAAATCCACGGAGTCCTTGTCCAGGGCTGCAATTTCCTTCACCTCCTTCTCTCATTTAATAATCATAAAGATAACAGCAAACACAAGACAGCAGTCATTTAGGGAAGGCTGGCCGTGCGCCAAGTGCTGAGCTAGGACTCAGAGAGACATCCGTTGATCCCCGGGTTTCTTGAGAGCAAGACCCGTCCCTTCCAGGCAGTGTTCCGGAGAGAGCTGGGACGCCCTTGGAAAAGGTCCGGTTCTGCAGATCGGCCACCCCCACCTCCCCGCCATCAGAGACAGCGTGGCCTTGGGGCGGGGGTGAGCTCTCATCGAGTACCGGCACACTGCGGGGCCATGCTTTCCACATCCTCCCCAGAGGGCCTCCCTGTCAGCCAGAGGTCCCCTGCTTCTTCCTTGCCAGGGCTCCTGGGCCACCTTGCAAGGTCCTCCTGACTCTCACCTGCTCCACCACACATCCCTCTACACACCTCCTTGAGTGCACCCTCCTAAACCACACAATGCAGGTGCAGCCTCTGTGCTTCAAGCACACCCCCAGAAGGGAACCCCTCATGCTCATAGCGATGTTGGACATTATGGAGAAAATGGTGCCCGGCTTTGGAGGTAACAAAATTTGCTAAGATGCCCTGGGTAGTTATGGCTTGGACTGGGACCAGGTCTCTGGGCGCCCAGTTCAGGGCCTTTTGTACCATACTCTTCTGCACCCTGATGTTATCACTCTTAACATGTTTCCACGAATATCAGCAATCAGTATCCTTCCTTCTCTCAATCAAATGCTCAAACCCACGGAAAGTCTACCTTATCGTGATATTTAACTGCATTTATTAATAATAACAGTGAGCAACTTTAGTACTGAATGCTAAGCAACATTAAGCACTTACTATTATTATAAGAAATCATTCCATGAGAATGATTCACTATAGAAAGTTTAAATAAGACTTTGAAATACTCTGTGTACGAATCATAACAGAGAGAGAGAGAGAGAGAGTAAGTAAAGGGGAAAAAAAAACCCTTTGTGGTTGCTTTTCTTACAACTGAATATCATTTTACTAGAAAAGGGCTTGGCTGACCTACTGATTCATCATGGACGGATGCCGTTTTCTGTTTTAGATTTTCTTAAAAGACCTATTGTTCATTCTAATAATTTCATTTCTCCTCCACTGCTCCTTCTCGCTCCTTCCCTCCTCCTCTGGGGGGGCTGGCATTAAAATCCACTTCAAAATTCACGTCTATCAGATGGAGTTCAAGTTCGGCTTAATCTGTCCTTTCTTGTCTACTGACAACGCCTGGTGTTCTTCTCCAGGGGAGACTGAGGTGTCAGCATGGTTTGCCTCTGAGGGTGGCTGGAGTGGGGTCAGGGTGGAGAGGTCATAAAGCACTCTCCAGGGAAGTTTCCAAGCTGACGTAGGATGCACTTGAGTCAGGGTTCCACAGAGACAGAAGCAAAAGGAGATGGGTAGGTGGGCAGGAAGGAGGGACGGGAAGGAGGTAGATAGAGACAGACACACAGACAGACAACGGGTGGTTTAAGGACTTGGCTCATTCACCATGGAAAAGTCTGACAAGCTCACAACTGCAGGGCAGACCATCAGGCTGGACACCCAGGGAACCTGCCCTGGTGTATAAAGCGGGCTTCCAGCAGAAGTCCCTCAGCTTTGGGGGACATCGATGCTCCTCGACGAAAGGCTTACGAACAGGGGGAGGCACACGTCACAGGAGGGTGGCCTTCCTCACTCCAAGTCTGCTGGGGCTTCACCGTTCATCTCATCTGAAAAGTGCTTCTTTACAGTAACATCTAGAATAATGTTTGACATATTATGTGGGTACCTGGTCTAGCCAAGGTGATACGGAAACCACCTCAGATGGCCAGGGACTTCCTGCGCACAGGTCATTATCTTCTGTCTCATTATCAGCCTCATCAGAATAGACTAGTCCCATAATCAGCTCTCAGACTCACTCCTCTTCTCCCACTGGATCAGCCGGAAAACCACTGTGTGCTTTAAAATCTGGTTCCCTGCACTGATGGGAATTTGGGAGGGAAGTGTTGCTTCGACTAGTTCAGTCGCCGTCTTCTTTGCTAGCCACGCCCAAAACTCCCTTTCTCCAACCTCTGAAGTTCTGAAAGCTGCTTCCCAACTGATCATCAAGGACCATGGGCTGAATCTATGGGATCATCAGGACAGCTTTCCCAGCAGGTCTTCGGAGTTCCAGGTCGGTTACTTTAAGTTCCAGTATTGACTCCACCTCTCCCCTGCTCCCACGGCTGAGCTAGAGATGGGAGAAGAGCCCACCAGCCGCGGAGCAGAGTGGGAAGCCGAGAGTCTCCGGGCCCTGACTTACCCCGTCCTAGGTCATTCCACCTCCCAGGGCTTCCACTTACGGAAGTCGCTTTCTGTGTGTGTGTGTGTGTGTGTGAGAGTGTGTGTATGTGAGTGTGTGTGTATGTGTGAGAGTGTGTGTATGTGAGTGTGTGTGTGAGTATATGTGTGTGAGTGTGGGTGACTGTGTGTGTGAGAGTGTGAGAGTGTGTATGTGAGTGTGGGTGACTGTGTGTGTGAGAGAGTGTGTGTGAGAGTGTGACAGTGTGTATGTGAGTGTGGGTGAGTGTGTGTGTGTGTGTGTTGGGGGCGGGGAGAAGGACAGCAGGAATTAAGGGTGTAGAAGGCATAAAAGGAAGACTCAAATTTCTTTTTTCTTTCTGTTTAAAATACTTGATCCCTAAATGCATGGAAAACGGAGCTCAGAGGTGTGGTGAAACTCTAAAAAGAGAGGCTTGCTCTCAGCTAAACTTTGCCCATCAAGACTGGCACTGTGCTGGTGCCAGGAAGACGGGGTGGACGGGGCTGCAGAGGGTGCCCAGTGCTGAGCACCGCAGGGGGACACCCTGGCCAGAGTGCACAGCGGCAAGAGTGAGGCTGGAGACGAGCCGGGCCACATCCTGGAGGGTCCTGGACGTCCCGTGGCTGTGAGACGTGTCACTTCAGTGTGGTGACAGGGGATACGTGCCAGTCAGCTTTTCATCTGTGACCAAAGCCCGTGACAAGAGCAACTCACAGAGGCGGAGATGAACTGGGCTCAGTGTCAGAGGTTCAGTCCACGGGGGCAGCTCCACTGCTCTTGGCCCAAGATGAGGCAGAGTAGCATGGCGGAAGGCATGGCGGAGAGGGGCTGCTCCACTCCTGGCGGCCGGAGAAAGGAGAAGGAAGGAAGAGGAACCTTCCAGGGCACAGCCCACAGATCCACCATTCAAACGGGGGTGGACTGATTGGGTGGCGGCACCTCTGAACCTTCTGCATTAACACAGGAGCCTGGAGGGGCCCCTGGAGTCCAAGCATGCTGAGATGTGGTGGCGAGGGCCGGAACGCCAGGGAATGCACAGGGGCCCGTGGAGGGGACTCTGGGAAACACGAGCTCCCAGGGGGTGGAGGCAGGTGTATCTCACCCCGGCCCACTTCCTCCCTGGAGTCCGAGGCTGAGGGCAAGGGAAAGGCGAGGCCGCAGGGTGTTCACTGCAACCCCACGAGCATTTTTGGACTTCTCTGGACTGGCCACAGTGCTCAGTGTCAGGGATACAGAGATCAATAAGCTGTGGCTGTCTTCTCAGGAAGCTCCCAGACTTCCAGATGACTAAGGGGCCATGTAAAAACACAGCAACCAGAGCCGTGAGCCAGTGCACACGTCAGGCCAGTCCTGTGTACGAAGCCAAGGCAGCCTGTGGGAGGCCAGGTGGCAAGGATGGTCCTGAGGTTAAGAGTGGGCTAGTGACCGAGGCTGGAGGACGGAGCGGGAAGAGCAGCCCCCTGGCATACGGGGGCTTTGAGACAGGTGTGCACGAAGCTTGTGGCTTGAGGTTGAGTGTTAGAGTGTGTAAACAAGTCAAGATGGCGCCTGGCATTTTGCCAGAGGGAGTGGTTTGTGAAGTAACGCCAGCGAGCCATTAAGTGTGGAGATTCCTGATTGGTTGACTGCTGTATCTAGTTTATGGTAATTAAGATAAGCTGTGTGGAATGTATATATACCCCTCCTGTCCTACAATAAACGGCTCCCACTCCTGCTGTAACCATGTACACAAGTTGTTCGTCACCCCCCGGGTTATTTTGCTGCAGCCGAACTGCGGCAGTTGAGTGTAAACCCTGAGGTGTCATAAGGAGGTCCCGGAGGGAAAGGCAGATGATGTGCCGCAGCCCTGCTGTGGGGCGGGTGGCGGCCAAGAGCAAGCGCAGGTGCAGAGACCCAAGAGCCTGGAGTCGCCAGGGGCCCCAGCACAGGGGCATGAGCCAGGCTGAGATGGCTCCTGGGCACTCAGGCTGGGCAGGAAACGGTCAACCCTCTCAGTGTCTTCATGATCCCACCCTCGCAAGTGGGAAAATGTCTAAACTTTAGTTCGGTCTCTGAGTAAACCCAGCACACTATAATGAGAACGAGTTACATCATTTGCAGGACTTGGTGCAAAATTAAAAGACAGGGTCCCTTGTTCAAAAGTGAAGGGTTTTGAGATGTTGACAGGAGTACGGGAGCGGCCAGGGCACTCTGCATGCCCACGAAGCTGGCCCTGGGAAGAGCTCGGGGGCGGTCCCTGCTAGCAGTCTGCTCCATTTCTTTTGGAGTGAAGCAGGTTTCACGTTTCCTCTCCTGCTCCTGGAGATTTGGGGAGAGGTATGGAGTTGCCAGCAATGCCCACCCCACCCCAATGCTCCCCAGTCTCTAGGGGAGCGGCTAGATTTTGTGCTTCCCGCACTGGTGGCTAGGGTGAAGGGCTGGTCCACATGCTGGAGCCCAGGACTCCAAGCTCTCTCCCCAGGGCCTCGGGTCCCATGCCTGCATCATCCCTGCACCATCACCCAGGGTCACCTGAGAAGACGGGTCATGCCTCCTGATGTTCTCGGGCTTCCTGATGCCTGCTCCGATGTCGCCACATGTTACCAGGTTGAGGGACCTGCCCGTCTTCCCTGCACCCATCGCTGTCCGCAGCACTGTGACCAACAAGTCACACCAGGGGCAGAAAGTCCAGCATACACACCCCTTCCCCACGCTGAGCTGGAGTTGAAATCAGCCTCAGCCGGAGAAGGGACAGGTGACGTTAGCGCCTCCCAGCAGGGCGCACTCCAGCATGCCAGGGGGGCTCCTGCACATGCTCGCCGCGCGCCCATTGCTAGAGCATCTGCCTCCTCCGTTGACGTGCCGTGTCCCCAACACTCAGAACCGTGCCCTGCGCCCAGTGCCCTCTCAGCACCCCTGGTACCCCCATCCCTCGGGTGCCAGTCTCGCAGCACTGATGGCACAGTGGAGGGGCCCTCTCTGCCTGCAGCCATCCTACCGTCCCAGTGAAAGTCAGGTTAGAAAACTGCGTCTCTGTCACAAAGTCGGGCTCTGCCACCACGGCCTCCCTCCTGCGCCCATCCGGGCACGGGAACGGAACCTGGTGTCCTGCTCCCCTTACCTTCCTGTTGGAACAGGTCCACACTGGGCAGGCGGTAGGTGCCTCTGGGAGAGGGGGCGAGGTGTTCAAGAGAACGCGGAAGGGAAAGCCGTCCAGACACACGGTGCCAGGCACTCAGGGCCTCCCTAGCCCCACCTGGGGCCTCAGGTACAAAGAGCAGCATCTCTTCACTCATCTGTCCTGTGTTACATCCCTCCCGACTCTTTTCAAGTTGGGGGGGTCATTTGGGAAGTGACTGGTAGACAGGGGGGTTTATATTGTACACACCATCTCATGGGTTGGCTGTTCTTTCCAGAAAGATCCAAAGGATGGCTGGGTTTTCAACGGGAGCTCACGCTGCTTGAGATATTGCAAGTGGCGAGCAGCACGGCGATGAGCAGACCCGCAGCCATGAGTGTCCGAACATGGGGAACCAGCTCCATCAGGGAATCGAGGTACAGAATGGAACCTTTTATTTACGTATTCATTTTCGTACTGGGGATTGAACTCTGGGCTTAACCACTGAGCCCCAGCCCCAGCCCCGCCCCTTTTATTTTTTACTTTGAGGCAGGGTGTTGCTAAATCGCTCAGGGTCTTGCTGAGTTGCTGAGGTTGGCTCTGAACCTTCAATCCTCCTGCCTCAGCCTCCAGAGTCGCTGGATCACAGGCGTGCACCACTGTGCTCAGCTCATTTTTCTTTTTTTTGATATTGGGGATTGAATCCAGGCACTCTACCCTGAGCTACACCCCTAGTCCTTTATCTTGAGACAGGGCCTTGCTAAGTTGCTGAGGCTGGCCTCAAACCGGCATCCTCTTGCCTCAGCCTCCCAAGCTCCTGGATTTCCAGGCACAGCCACTACACCAGAATAGATAGATATACCAATTTCTATGGTTCCTCCTTTTAACTGCCTTGTTAATGAATCACTTAGATACAGGACAAGAAGGTGCCACTGGCCATTGTTTGGCAGGAGGAGACTCAGGAGAGGGGCGCTGGAATCTCCCTGGAGGCAGGTCTGGGTTGTTGGGCGCCTGCTCCGGGCAGACGCGGTTTCCTTCAGCTTCTGAGACTGAAGCCACTTTTCTCTCTAGTGTTATTTGGTTGTGCTACACAAACTTTGGCCCACAAGGGAGGTATTTAATAGGTGAATATCTCAGTGGCTGAAGGTCTTGTTACAGCGAAAGCCAGGTTCCCAGCCTGCTGGGCCGTGACAAGGCCGGCTGAGTGTCAGACGCGTCTTCAGCAGAGACACGCAGGCCACCATGCGGCTCAGCACACCAAGACAGGCGACACGCCCCCGCAGAGCTCCTCGCACCCTTCAGCAGATGTTCCCAGGCACACATCAGCATCTCTAGGGTCAAATGCCTTTTGCAAACACCCCTGTGGCTTCCTAGGAAGTTCCTGTCCACTTTCGTCCCTGCATCTTGGCTCGCAGTTTCCATGGCCTTTGTGACCTCCAGAGCGACAGGATTCACGGCAGCATCTTCCCTCGTCAGAGTTGACCTTGGAGTCTCAGCAGGGCTCTAAGACCCTGGCCCCAGGCACGGGGGTCTGTCTTGTGTGCCAGTGAGACGCCCAGTGGCTGAGACCCTGGTCAGCTTCAGGATGAGGGCCGACTGCCTGGGGTACCAGCCCTGTGGCTGGGGATTGGGCCTTTCACCCCCAGCCTTCGGGGGCAGTGCAGACTGGACTCAATGGCCAAGGTTAATCAACACCCTGAAACTTTCAGCAGGCCCTGACCCACAGGCCCTGGAGACTGTGGGTTGGTGTCCATGCAAAGGAGGTGCCAGGGGGCTGGCTGGCAAGCCTGCAAGTCTCTTCCTCAAGCTATCTATTTGTGTCCTTTAAAACAGCCTTCGTAATCAATCAGCAATAGTAAATCAGGCACAGGGAGCTGTACGCTGCTCTTGGAAGGGGTCCTGGGAACCCTGAGTCATAGCCAGGTGGCTGCAAGTGCGCCTGAGGTTGCTGTCCCACAGAGCGGGGAAAGACTGCGCCCTGGACCAAGCAGACAACTCAACGCGAGGCATCTGAAGCCGCTGAGAGCAGCTGGGGTCTCCCTGTGGGCCTCCTGCTTGACCAAGACAGCGGGGCCAGAGCCCCCAACAACGGGCAGCGTCAACGCTGCAGCCTGGACCATGAGGTGTCCTTCCTTGTGCCCTCATATTCCTGTGACGGTGTGTCAGTCACCCCAAACTGCCCAGCAGTTCTCAGTCGCTCTCCCTGGGACAGCACCCCCTCCTACCTAACCGCAGCTGGGCCCGGCCTCAAGGCCTTCCTGGTCAGATGCAGCCCTCCAGCTCACAGAACCTTCGCACTGGGCCTCCGAGTCAGGGCCTGCTGACCTTCCCAGGGCAGGGACGGCTTTCTGCAGAGTTCCTGGGGCTGCGACAGTCAGGTCCCGGCAAGGTGGCCGTCACCCTGTCTCCTCTGTAAACTGGCTGAGCTCCCTCACACTGCAGAGGGACACAGGTGGCCAACACACCCGAACCATCATTGTTCTCTGTTTCTGTCCAAAGAGAACCGTTTACAAAGTCCTGTGGGATCTACAGGCCAAACGGACTGCCCAGGCCCCGGCTGAGATCTCGAGCTCCTGAGCCCCTGAAGTCACCTACGTACCTGACATTGCCATCTTCCTCCCCCGTGGAAGAAGGGATACGGGAGCTCCGGATGATTTGGGGTCAGTGGATAATCGCACCCTGGGATCTTCCCTCGGGCTTTGATTTTTGCCCCTGTCGCACGTTAATGGATTTGTCTCTTCTCCTATTTAATCTGTCTTTATTTATTCCAGCAAATGTTCAGGGTAGAGGGGGGATTTCCCTTCACTCCTACCTGTTCAGGGAGATGAGTCCTGGACTTGGAGTGCAATCTGTCTAAGCCAACCCCCAGGTGGCCTTCTAGAGTGACAACAGAAACCCTCCTTTTGTCCTCACAGAATGTCGTGGCTGACGGAGCAGGTGCTGTTGGGCACCGACTTGGAGAAGCAGAGCCTCACAGACTGAGTAGGAATAACTGAATTCACACAGACAGACAGACAGACAAGAGCCTCGTAACAGGTGCCTCACGTAAAAGCAGATGGTGGTCGACACGTGTTTTAGTCGGCTTTTCTGTAGCTGTGACAAAAAGGCATGACAACAGTTTTGGAGGAGGAAAGGTTTGTTTGGGCTCTAATTCCAGGGGTCTCGGTCCACAGAAGGCCTGGGGCCCGAGGTGAGGCAGGACATCATGGCAGAATGTGTGGTGGGAGAGAGCACTCAAACATGGCACCGGGAAGCAGAAAGGGAGACTGGCACCTAAAAATGAGCACAGAATAGGTACCCCCAAGGCACGCCCCCCCAGCCCCACCTCCTCTGGCACTTCTTAGGGTGGCACCATTGGTGGTGTTGTTCCGAAGAAACGGTCACTGACGCCTCCGGAGCCCAGACCCTCTGTGCCACGCCCACCTCTACAGCATGGGCTCCAGCAGCCGGGGGCCAAGTGGCCACTGGCCAAGGGATGCACTGAGGCAGCAGAGAAGTCCAGTAGCAGCCAGTCCTCCTGGGACCCACTGCCCCCGGCCAGTCCGTCCTACAGAAGGCCTTCTCCAGGGGGCAGTGCAGTAGTTCCGTGGTATTTACAACTGGGGAGAAGAAAAGAGAAAATAGTCGCCAAGAAAGAGTCTTCATTTCTGATTACGTCACAGCGGTGTGCGCAGCTGGGTGGTGGGGCGGGCAGGGCCAGTACATGGCCTGAGCCAGCCACCGGCCCTGGACACCTGGAGCCTTGGCACGGCTCCTTCCCTTTTTGTTCACTTAGAAGTTGAAACAGGATTAAAAATGTAGTTTTCTTCTGCCGGGTGTGGTGGCACATGCCTGAGATCTCAGCGGTTTGGGAGGCTGAGACGGGAGGATCACAAGTTCAAAGTCAGTCTTAGAAACTTAGCAAGACCCTGTCTCAAAAAAAAAAAAAAAAACATAAAAAGGGCTGGACATGCGGCTCGGTGGTTAAGCGCCTCTGAGTTCAGTCCCAGGAAAAGCCGCCATGTTTGTTTCCCGCCTTCCTCCTGGCTCTCACTGGTGTCATCAACTGACCCTGGTGCTTCTGAAAGCTAAGGACGTGATTTCCACCGTGCACTGGAGGACACAGGCAGAAGAGCAGTCTGAACTGAAGGACTTGATTGACATCACGTGTCCTTCGAGAGAAAAGCATGTGCTTGTGACCGTGGCAGCTTCAGGGGCCGGATAGGGACAAGTGCTCAGTGATGGTGACGCTTCACAGAGAACATTTCCCAGCAGCACCCTCACAGAAGGGCCAAGGGTGCTGCTGCCTCTGCACCCTCAGGTCTTCCGATGGGTGGGCTTGTGTATTCTGTTTTGGTTCTTGTTTTTCCTGTGCTAGGGATCAGACCCAGGACCTGTTACATGCTAGGCACGCACTGTACACTGAGGCACATCCCCATCCTTTTCTAAAAATATTTTCAGCCTGAGACAGGGTCTTGCAGAGTTGCTCAGGGCGCTGCTACATTGCTGAGGCTGGCCTCGAGTCTGTGGTCCTCCTGCCCTGGCCTCCCGAGTAGCTGGGCTCCCAGGCTGGCCACAGCTCCTCTCCACCTGGGGTCTTCACACGGTCTTACTCTTCGATTCTGATTCCGTAACAAACCCCTTTGACGTAAATCACAGTAGAACCATGGAGCAGCTGACTGCCTTCTCCTGTCCTTGTAGACAGGGCCGGGATCTGATTTCACCCCCAGCGTGACCTGGGGGGACCCTGATCCTGCACAGCTCAGCACAGTGACTTCCACTCTCCTGTCTGATGGGAAGCCAGGCGAGGAGGGGAGCCCTTTCCACCACTTCAGCAGGAGGCCGGTCCTGAAAGGAGCCCTTCCTGACTGAGCAGAGGCTGCAGAGCCTCTCCACGTGGCTCTGATCAATTACGACACCACATGGGACACTGCTCAGCCACTGGGTGAGAAGAGGAATTCGACCCCAAGCACCAGTTGAACAAGATCATTCTGCATTATTCCAGATGATTTCATTCCGAGAGAAGGTGCCCTGGCGCTCGAGGAAACGCTCCCGGGATGTGAAACGGGCAGGACGCCTAATTAGCTTTCAAGATGTCTATACTGGAGTTCAAGTGGCCAGAGAAGAATTCACAAGTACGACTTTTCCTAAATACTCTGGAAAGGGGCTGGGTGGGGCAGTCTTCTTCCCTTTCTTGCAGAGGGGAAAACTAAATTTCTATTTCTGATTTGTAGTCACTCTTATAGTGAACAAAAATGTTTGATTTTTTCCTCTTTTTAGGCTTCCGTGTGAATCAGTGCCATGGCTAGGTTCCAGTGACAGCACCGCCATTCTCACTTTCATGCCTCAGATTCCTGCCAGAACGTCTTGGTAGATCAAGACCCTCTTCCCAAGCTTCTCCAGTGGATTTCCCTGGACTCTGTTCCCTGATGGCCATGTCTGGATCGACAGCAGCATTTCTACCCATTTATTTTGTCAAGTGCTCCATGAATATTAAAGAGCATCCAGGGACGATCTGTGGTCCTGTCCTCTCCTTTCATAGAAATGGAACCTTGGGCTGCACAACTCAGCCAAGACTCTTCTTCAGTGAGGCATGGACGTGGGACTGAGTTCTGATCACCAGGACACAAGCAAAATTCACTCTGCAACTTCAGTGACGTGTCCTTGGGGGAGCAGGTCACGCATCCCTCTTCCTTCTGGACGGGCCACCCAGACTGAGTGGTCTCAACAGTGGAAGCCCCAGGTTCCTGACACCCTGAAGAGCCAAAGTAGCCCGGCACTATCTCTCTCTGGAATTTTACTCTCATCTGGTTTAAGACATTAAGATAGTGATATTTTAGAATTTCCTGTCACTCCTGATCAAACATGATCTTAACGGATCTGAGGTCCCATGTCTTTGGGACATTCTGCACATCTCCTCTCCAGTACGACCAGGGGACATTGGCATATGAAGACTCCAGAGGTATCCACAGCAAATGGCCTTTTTGAGGTGGTTTAATCCTCTGCTCTCCCAGGGTCTTCGTTTTTCTTGATACGTTACAAGGAGGGTGGCTGTTGTGGCGACGAAATGTAATTCTTCCCAAACCTTCATGAATTCAAGGTTGGGAAAAACCCATGGGACAAGGCAGATTCACAAGAGAAAAGCCAGCAAGTTAATTAACACACACATGCCCACCACGCAGGGGAACCTCAGGGACAGACAAGCCAAAGCGGTGACCTGGAACTCTGGCTCACACAGCACCTTCAACCCAGAGCAACCCTTGTGTTGAGGAACCACAGGATGGAGGGAAACAGCTTTAGGCTCCAAAGCCAAGACACTGTGGGAAGTGAATGTATGAAGAAACAACTGAGCAGGTACAGTGGTGCCCACCTGCAGTCCCTGCAGCTAGGGGGTCTGAGGCAGGAGGATGGCAAGTTGGAGGCCAGCCTCGGCACCTTAGCAAGGTCTTAAGCAACGTAGGCAGACCCTGTCTCAAGATAAAGAAAAGTCCCGGGGAAGTGGCTCAGTGGTGTACCAGTACCAAAGAGAAACAAAGAACAAGTGGGGTGAGGTCTGTTTGCAGCCTCATTTGGTGGATTCTCTGAGTGGAGTCTTTCCTGGAAAGAATGGATAGACATCTCTTGGCATAAAAGTGGAGGATAGAGAGATTTCCCCCATTTTCTGCTTCCTAATTGTCTTTAACTCAAAATTGCCTCTTTCATGTCAGAAAGACGTGTTCTCCTTTGCCCTCGTGTCCACTGTGCCGGCTTTGGAGCTCTCTGCACACCACAGGCTCCCCTAGCAATGCTCTCGGCTCCCAGCCGGACGGTCGGGGCTCAGAAGGGTGGACGCTCAATGGCTGGTCTTATCACCGCAACTGCAGTCAACACCCTGGGCCAGCACTCTGGTCGGATATCACAGGGAGTTGATGAAGGATGCTTTTGAAAGATAAAACCGTGAGTCTCATTCAAAGCATGTGGCCAAGGTCTTATTGAGTTTATTAATTAAGGAGGGAGTCAGTAAGATGACACAAACCTTTCAAAAGTGCTGACATGAATTCTCAAGCAGATTGAAAGCTGGGGCGTAACCACAAGGCCATAACCCGTTTATTCCATGTGAAAATATTTGCTTGTTTTTCTATGGAGAAGAATCACTTGCATTATTTATAGGTTTTCTACAACTTACTGAAGTCTTAAGAACCTGGAAGGGTGTGCTACACAGGACACCCCATGATCCTTTTTCCTTTTTTCCCCCATTTACATTCTTTCACAACTTTTTCTGATACAAAGAACTGAATTTCACTACTAATAAAATGAGGCTTTGTACTAGTGACTTCTGAGCTACCTTGAGTCCCAACATGCTATTGTTAGTCCAGTTCCTTGGTCATCATCTATTTATGTGTGTGAATAAAGCCCACGGGACCTTGCTGGGCCTATGTGTGTTGGTAGACATTAGTCCCAGCTCGGAGAGCACCCCGGGTCCGGCCTCCCAGCAGCTTCTCAGCTCTGTGCACACACGCCATGAGCCCACGAGCACACAATGAGTGCAAGCAGAGCCTGCGCAGATTTGTTTGCCAAAGCCACCTGCAGACACTGGTGAGGTGGCTAATCTGACAGATAACTGGTGCCTTGGTTAATCAGGAAAGTACCACGGAGACTTTGAGATGGTGAAATTCAGGGAAGCAATAAACCAAGCTTTCCCGAATTGTTGTAGACTTTCCCTGCAGAGCACACACGGCAGATCTTTCCAAGTTGTTGGGGACAGTGGGTCAGTGGCATGGACGTGGAACGGTCCCTGGTGTCTTGGTGACCCAGTTTCTTCTCGGCTTGCAGCAGTTCTCAAGGACGGCTGTGGAATGTGCTTTGGGAATGCAGCATGCTGAGCTCAGGGGCAGGCTGGAGGGAAAGGCAGGCTCTGTGGCCGTCCTCCGCCCAGGACAGGATGTCCTCAGTGCTTCTACCCAGGAGTCCTGCGGGCCTCTCCTGGAGCCCCTAACCCACGGCACGAATGGGCGCTCTCCTGGCTCTTTGGGAACCAACTAAATGAATCCCAGGCTTTTCGCTGTCCCCTGCTGCTGGTCTGTGTGTAAGAAACCCACTGTGGGCCACACACGCAGCACGGGGAGCTGGGCTCCTGGGGCTCGCTCAGGAGCCTGCCCACGGCTGTGGATTCAAAGGCTGATGCTGCAGCTGCGCTGCCCAACTGGGCACCAGCAGGGAGAGAACTGAGTGTGATTTTGTTTTTAACTTCATTTCTCTTTTAGACTTCAACCTCTTGACTCTAAAGCAATGGAAAAAAAGGTCAGAGACTCTTTACGTAACTCTACAAACTTGTTGAATGAATAACTGAGCTGCCTCTTCCCCTCTCTGAACACGGAGTTCCTGCCACCTAGAAAGCTCTCGGTCTGTGAAGGACTTAGAGAATCTCCCATATTGGAAACTGTCACAGCATGAGCCGGTTATGTGCAGCTGATGATTTCTGAGGGCAAAGATTTGTCTTTGTAGATTTTATCAGGTAAAACCCAGTTCCACTTAGAAATCAACATCAAAACTAAGATTTTATTTAAATTTGTTTATTCTCGTTTGAATGATTTCATTTTAACTCAAAGGGTGTTCTTGATGGTAAGACATAAAAACAATCGCATTTCTTTGTTTCAATCCTCCTTTTCTTTCATCCTAGTCATTTCTATAGAAACAGAGACTGAAATGACGGGGAGCCTTCTGGAGAGTTTCTGGTAAGGCTACACCTACACCCTGCTGCAGGAAGCAGTCCCCACCTGGAGCCTTGGTAGCTAAGGACTTGAGGAGTGTTGCAGGGTTGCTCATGTCCCAAGTCCCCGCATATCCCTCCAGGGACAGAGCTGTGGATTCCAGGGCAGCTGTCAGAGGCCTGGCATTTACAGCCACATACACACTTGAACCTGTGTGAGTGAACAGGCACCGAGGTGGCCACAAGTCAGGTCCAGGCAGCGGGTGAGAAGACAGTGCCCCCAAGGTGGAGGCCAGGAATGTGTCATTCATCTGATCATCAAATGACCCTGAGCAGCAGGCCCAGTGGCACTCACCGGTGAAGAAAGCCAGGCTCCGTAGCAAGTAGCAGAGCCCAGCTTTGAGCCACGTGAGGCCCGACCCCAATGCTAACAGGACAGATCCTTGAAGGACAGCTGGATAAGCCCCACACCAGCAAGGAGGCCCACACTGACAACCAGACAGCTGCCAGGACCCAGAGCCACACAAGGAGGACCCAGAGCCACACGCGTCTTCCAGGTTTCAGCCACACTGTTGCTCCTCTCATGAATCCTGGGCCTTCCCCATGGCGGCTAACCCTCGACTGGGAGCGCTGGGGAGCACTGAGCAGCACTGGGGAGCATGGGGTTCCACTTCCCTTCCCCAAAGCTGATGGAAGGGAAAAGGGCAGATTTAGGATTTCTTTGAAAGATTGGGGTGCCTGCAAGAGGAGACCGACATTTATATCCCCACCATAGGAACCTGCTTCAAGAGAGGGCGCTTTGCCTAGGCCCACGGTCCTGAATGGGGGAGTGGAGAGAGAGCATGGGGAGGCCTGCTGGCCTAACCATGTGCTAAAGGATGAGGACTGGGCTGCGTCTTGGCAATGTGCATGTATGTGTGTGTGCACGTGTGTGTGCGTGCACATGTGTGTGCCGGTGTGCCCATGTTTGCACGTGTGCATATGTGTGTGTTCTGGTGAAGAGGCAGGTGCACTGAGAGCTAAATGCCCCTCACTGAAGGTCACTGAGAATCGATGGCCCAGCTGGCCAGTGCCCAAGGGAGCTTCGCCTGAAGAAGCCCCTTGTTGGCAAAATATACTGAGCTTCCACACGGCCTGTGTGGACACTGACCAGAAGTGTCCCATGCCAGGTCGGCCAGAAGAGAGAAGACGCAGCTGGAGCCTCCTCAGTCCATCAGACAGATCTACCCTGAGGTGGAGGAAGGAGAAGGCAAACCAGCAGGATGCAGAGATGGACTGACTCTCAGACGCCACTGTCATGAGCTCATTTCAGCAACCAAAGAGCTGAAGACTCACGCGCAGCAGCCAAGGCAGGGCTGGGGAGCCAGTGCTGGAGGAAAGATGGACGGAGCCAGCCCATCTGGGAGGTGCCAACAGCACAACACCTGCCTCTGTCTCCCTCCACCCAGAGCTGCCCGGTTGCAGGCCCAGTCACACCTGCTCTCTTCTGTGTGTCCCAGTTAGGTGGCCAGCCAGGCTTATCCCCCGAATGTCACGGTCCTTCTTAAGACTTCGCCAGATAACTGGGGCTCCTCAAAACTGTCAGAAGGGGCACCAAACCCCGCAGTCACCTCCCTGTGTGCTCCTGCCTGCCGGGCACCCGCTTCTCGTCAACCTGACCGACGGCAGGTTCCTGCATGCTTCTGTTGGCTGGAGCAACCTCTGCAGGACCAGTGGATTAAGCTTCCCAAATCCTCTCTGATCCGGAGTCTCGGATCTTACAAGACATGCCCTGCTTCTTTCCCTGTTCCCAGCCCTGCACAGTCACACAGACCCTGCAGCAAGCAACAGCCAGGTCCATCAAGTTCGTTAGGCCAATGACCACCGTGGTGGACGCATCGTCAGTCCAATCCCCACCATCAAGCTTCCCCTCGCCGGCCCTCCCTGAGTCCATGCCCTTTGCCAAGGGCCTTCCTTTCTTGCCACCCACTGACTGAGCAGTGGATTTCTCCACCCCTGGACTTTGGGTCCAGCCATGCAGCTTGCTCAGGGGAGCAGAATGAAGGGAAATGGCTGTGCACCATGATGACCCCGGGGCCTCGAATGTGCCCTCACGCCCCTCTGCTGTTGCCAAGATGAGCTTCCCCCACGTGGCTGCCCGCTTGCCTGGGCCTCCGAAGGCACACACGGGAAGAGCGAGCCAGGAGGGTGCTGCCCAAGGGACCGGCCTGCGTGGTCACTGCCCAGGCACCGAGAGGCTCCATCAGTCCTGCTCTGGGCGCCTGGGTTCTGGGGAGGGGACTTGTGACACACTGAAAGCCAGGACAGCACATACTGTGGTCTAATTTAAACCAGATTAAAATGTGGTCATTTCTAGAATGATTTCCTCTTCTCTTGCATTTGCTAGCTGAACAAGGGTTTAGATTCAGATTAGCATGGTTTGCTCACAAGTACAGATTTCCTGGCAGAGGCTAAGAACAAGAGGCCTCTACACTTTCATTCTGGGGCACCCTGGGAGGACCAGCCAGCCACTGCTGAGGAAGCCTAGCCCCCATGTCTCACCACAGGACCCCCACCCCCACCCCGTGCCTGCAAGTTGACCAAAAAGGCAGCTGGATCTGTTTGAAGTGTTGCAACCTCATTCACAAGTTGCTTATCAGAACCCAGAACACCTTTCCCCATAGAACAGGCAGGACGGTGTTCCCAGGCAGACGGCCCAAAGCCTTCCAGCCCTGCGAGTCAACAGAATGACACCAGTAACGCCCGAGCGCTCCTCTGCCCGCTGCGGCCTTCCCTCTCTGGGGCACCCCTCCCTCCTTCCGGAAGTGGGCACGGGGGCTGTATTGATAGGCGGAGGCCCTGGCTGCTTGCCAAGGCAGCAGGACATCCCCCCGTAGGCTTGCCCCCCAGTTCTCCAGGACAGAATGCTGAAGAGGCTTCATGTAAGTAAAGGGGGTTTGACCAATGCCTGGCAGACAGTCAGTCAGGGCCATCTCCCCCACTGACCGGCATCCTTGGCTGGGCCCCAGGGAGCTGCTCCCTCCCAGCTCCTACTGGGAACTGAGGAAGACCCGCCGGCCTGCAGCCCCCTTCCGGTCCGGAAGGCGAGACTTCATCTCCCCATGACTGGCCTTCCAGAACTCTCTGCTTCTTTCAGGGACGAGTAATGGCTATGTTTCGTTAGAAGAAAAGCCGATTCCGGAGACACTACCAAAGGAAGTAGAAACCATATTTATATTCCTTTTCTTTTAAAATTTTATAAAAGTATATCAATTTATTCTTCTCAATTCAGAGCTCAGAAGTTTACACTTCTCCTATTTGTAGCCCTCAAGGATACAAACTTACTCTGATATAAACTCCTAACATGACCTTCCTCAAAGCAGTCTGATATTCTTCAGTAACATTATTATTTTAACAAAATCTCTTATATTAAAACTGTTACTCTGTTATTCTCTTACTTTAGTGATTTTGGCTCATATTTCAAAAATCAAACTGATATAGACATGCAATCTCTATTTATAACAAGAAATTTCTTCTTAAATTTGCTCTTAAATATTTCTTTCTATAGCCTGCATCACATCCTAAAACAGATAATATACATTATCATCTAACTGGTTTCCCAACAAATTTTATAACCAGCAAAGCACACTATTGATAAGTTTATAAATTTTAACTATAAAAGTTTAAGAATATCTTAAAAAACTTGGAGATGTTGCAGACTTCCTTTAGTTCAGCTGATATTGTTAAATGACCTGGAATCTACATAGTGTATCTCATATCTAGTTCAAGTACTTGCTGGGGTCATCGCAAGATACCAGGGGACAGAGCCAGGGCCACAGACTGCGGCCACCTTGTGGGTCAATTCTGAGCTCTTACTGAATGCACTTTGGAAACCGTCTCAGGACTACCATACTCTTCATCTTGTCCCCTGGCTCGGGGGTGACCTTCCTATGCACTGGGCCAATGGACACCCCCACCCTTTGTCAAGCAGTTGGCAGTCCTTGCTCTTAGGGGAGGTCCGGATGGGAGGCTCAGTGGAGTGACAGGCTGGCTGGACTCTGTTCTCCTCTGCCCAGAAAGTGAGAAGGCTCAGGAGGAGCAGGGCAGGGCAGGGCAGGACAAGAAAAAGCCCCAGAGTTTCCTCCTGGCCCTGGGTACCAGAAATGGCCCATTCCATCCCAGTCACATGGTGAATCAATCCCTGAAAACAAATCAAAACCCTCCTTTCTTTGAATTCCAGAATCCAGGATGCATCTGAATCTGAGCTCGAATGTTGGCCACTCTAAAAGTTCTCCAATCAGAGAGCTACCAGCTGTCAGGGGCAAGAAGGAGGGTGGGTGGAGGGCCAGGTCATGTCCCTGAGCCCTGGACACTGGCATGTGTTCCTCTGAGATGCCCATCCTCCTGAGCTCGGAAGAGGTGGGTGATGTCCTGGCCCCAACACTGCCCAACAGGATTGGAGCACTTCTGGAAATCTACTACTAGTAGAGTTAGAAGTAGTTTATTCATCACTTTGAGAACTTGGGATATAGTATTACCAAGAAACTGTCCCTGAGTGCGTTGGTACATCCCGGTAATCTCAGTGACTCCAGAGGCTGAGGCAGGATGACCACAAGTTAGTGAGACCCTAAAGCAACTTAGCAAGTCCCTGTCTCAAAAGAAAAAGACCTGGGGATGTAGCCCAGTGTCAAGCACACCTCAGTTGGATCTCAGTGCCATCATGAATACATAGAAGTCAGCGTGTACATTTTAAAAAATGGACTATGGGTTTGATATCCAGAAACACACTCCTTTTCAGTGTTTGAGTGCTTAAGAAAGATGGATCTGTGTTAATGGCTTCATTGAAGATCAACCTGGGGAAGAATCTGCCTAACCACTTACAGGACTCAGTTTTAGCCAAAAACAGCAGCGAGGACAGACCAGGGGAAGGAGCGAGGAGGCGGGTAGGGAGGACAGAGAGGCAAGACTCCTCCCTCAGCTGGGGGCAGCATGTGTCCTCTACAAGCAACTTAAAGGTGTCCTTTGTTACTTTTCCACCTATTTTGTCCTCCTCGAGAAAATTTTCTGACTAAGAGGGGTTTTCCTCCCACCAGCTCCGAATTCACTGTGGGTCCTGCACTGATTCAAGGATTTGGCCCTCAGATGGTTGCCAAGGAAACCAGCACAGGCTTGGCTGCTGCTGTGCTGGGCACTCCAGGGCAGTGTGAGCGAGCTGCAGGGAGCCCCCTGAATAAAAGTCACCTGATAAATAAGACTTTCCAGGGGACAGCGCATGTCTGGCGTACAAACACATGTCCAGCCCCCTCGGACAGCCCATCTGTCCACATGACTGGACAGAAGGCATCATCTCTGTCTCATTTACATGCAAGTGCATCAGGGGCCTCGACCCCGAGGTTGGCATGAAGAGGAACTGGGCAAAAGGAAGATGAGGTTCTTGAACCTTGAAGATAGGAAACAATAAAATGATACCCGGGGTCGGGGACGGGGAGGACGAGGGGGATCCAGGGTCCATAAAGCTGTAGGCACCCCAGCTGGGCCAGAGGAGGCAAGTCCTAGGCCTGCCTGGGCAACTCAGTGCAACACAGTCGCAAAACACCAACAGACGGGCTGGGATACACCTGGTGGGTTCAGTCCCCACTTCTAGAAAAAAGTGTTTTATTCACATTATTCACATAGAATTCTGTTCCACAGTTGAAATGAAGGAACTGCAAGACATGTATCACTGTAAATCAACCTCAGAAATGCAACATCAAGAAAAAAACTCAAGCATTAAAAGGAAGCTTCCACATACCTTCTGCAAAATGTGAAACGACAGTTTGTAACTTTGGGGTTCATATTTGCATAAGCTAAAAAAAACTTTTTCCCTTTTTTTTGGAGGATTTAACACAGGGTGCTCTACCAATGAACCACATTGCCCACCTGTTTTTTATATTTTGAGACTGGGTCTCATAAAGTTCCTGAGTCCTCCTGCCTCAGCCTCCTGAGTGCTGGGGTCACGGGTGTGCACATGCACACAGCTTGTAACTGATTCTTTAACTTCTTTTTCCTTAAATTAAAAACTGGGTGTTCTTATAAATTCTAATAACACAGAGGTGTGCTGAATAACAGTGAACAGCTTACCGTCTCTCGAGTCACTGCCTCAGAAGTAGCCACTGTTAAACCCGTGGGTGAATCTCTTAAGTCACTTTTTATTTTTAATATTTTTTAGTTATAGTTGACACAATACCTTTATTTTATTATTTATTATTTATATGTGGTGCTGAGGATTGAATCCAGGGCCTCGCACGTGCTAGGCAAGCGCTCTACTGCTGAGCCACAACCCCAGCCCCCTTAAGTCACTTTTATAGGAAATAATTCAGCTCCGACTTCTTATAATCATAGGAAAACATCAAATTGGATTAGAAGTGGGAAAATCTTATTTTTAAAAACTTTCAAATGATCTATTTTTGCATGACAATTCAATGGGCACGTTTTGAATACTACTCGTAAGGTTTTGGTTGCAACTTAATCAAGGAACCAGGCTGCAGAAAACTCCCATTTCTTCTCATTTTCCCCCAGCGGGTCAGGCCAATTGCAGCCCCAGCCTTTCTTGAAGACAGTCACCCGGCTCAGGGCAGCTGCCTGCGCCCTCTAGTGGGGAAGCCTCACGCTGCTGCCACTCCAGGCCGTGCCCTCCTGGAGAGCTGAGGTCCTCTCTCATTGCCCAGAGAACACTGACCAAAGAAAAAAGGTCAAAGTGAATCCTCAACCAGGAGACCATGACACATTATCTAAAGAAGACTTTCACACACAGGGATCCAGCACCAAGTGGACGTGGTGAGAGTGATCTCCAGGGAGTAACTGTGGGGATCCCAGAGCACCCTTTTGTCCTGGGTGGGGGTTCTTGGCCAAGATGCAGATACCCACCACTAAACTCACAAGTATGTCAGTCTTCATTTTAAAAGAAAAGTTGTATTTTCCTTGGGTTAATGGCCCTGGTTTATGACTTTTAAGAATATTTTTCTTACTTGAGAAAAAAAATTTTGGTTTTCTCCTCCTGAGTATATGGGATCTCCACCTCTCCTATATCAAAGGATATTCGTGTTCTAGAGTGGAAGAAGGTTAAGAGCCCAGAGGAGTATTCAAAGGCCTGTCTTCAAAGGACCAACAGTTACTGTCCCTGCAAAGTATAAAACATAATTGAGTTATCTCCACATGTAAGAGACTAATTCATAAAGAAATACTCATGAACCATCTGTGTACCCATCACACCACAAATACAAGGTGACTCTGTGACATCAGCCACCCAGAGATAAGGGGTGGGGACCACATAACAGCCACATCTACTACAGGATACAAACGCTGTAATCAGCCCCTGTAGGAGCG
>NW_026000037.1:1830442-1851422 GCF_001458135.2 Marmota marmota marmota
TGTGGACAATGAGAGGGGCTAGGAGTCAGAGTCGCCCACCCTGTGGCGCCCAGGTGGACCTAACCCTGGTGGCACCCCCCAAGGGCAGAGGGTGTCCATTCATCCTTTGGAGATGACACTCATCAAGGCACACGTGAGACCAAAGGCAGCACCGCTCCACCTACTTGGCTCCGTGGGCGTCTCAGCTGGGCGCTGGCCAGGGAGCCACTCTGTTTTTGAAGAATCTTCTGAGGGCCTGACCTCTGGTGGGGGCAGGTCCCGGGGGGTCCCTGGGTGCTGGTGGTGGTGGTGGCGCGGGCCCTCCAGCTGCGGGAGCCACTCTGTTGGAGCGTCTGGAGCCGGTCCTGGGGGCCTGCACGCAGCAGCACAGCCTCGCCAGGCAGGTGGCCATCCTCCGGACCACTCCCCTCCATCCCCTGGCGGTGTCCCGGGTCAGGCCAGGGCTCCTGGAGCCAGCAGGGGGTTGCGCGGTGGAGGGAATGTTGGGAGTCACTCCGGCTCCAAAGACTAATTTCCCCATCCCCCAAGAAGAGCCATCCAATGGTGAGCCCTGCTGGCTCACATGATCCTTACCCACCAATCAGAGCCCTGCTGGCTCACATGATCCTTAACCACCAATCAGACTAGCCCTGCTGGCTCACCTGATGCTTACCTCCAATCAAAAAGCACCCCATGCCAACTGTCAAACCACCCCTGGCTCTATAAATATGCAGAGCTGTTCCTCAATAAATGGGCATTTTCTCTGATGACAAGCCTTGTTCATTCTTTCAGAAAGAAGGTGGAATCTGCCCCCTTTTACTTCTGCCCACCCTTGGCACTGGGACCTCTCATCCTGTATTCTCCTGCCTTGGACTAGGATTTGTACCATCCCTCCCTGGAGCTCAGGCCTCTGCCCTTGGACTGAATGACACCATTGGCTTCACTGAGTCTCCAGGTGCAACAACAGATGGTGGGTCCTATAGTTAGGGAGAAATCAAGGTGATGTGGAGTTTGGCAGTCAATTTTAGATACAGCTCCAAAATCATGAGCAAACAAATGGTAAATTGAGCTTTATTAAAATCAAAAACTTCTTCAAAAGACACTGAAAGTGAAAACAACCAAAATGTAACAGAACTTTATGAATCAGCAATGCTTTTATCAAGCCACAGAGGGGCACATTTTCAGGGAGAAAAGGTGGTGGGCTACAACAAGGGTCTGAGTTTTTTAGGGTTTAGCATAGCCAAGTCATGGGATGAGTTACTTTTGGTGGGCTCATTTAGGGTGAGACAGGAGGACATCAGGGATGTTCTCTGGGGCCTACAGTACTGGAGGTCAGCCGGTTTAGTCAGGTGGGGGTCAGGTGCGAGTTTCTTTTGTGTGCTCCCCATTTTCTCTTCCTGCCTTCCTTCTGGCTGAGGTGTGGGCTTCTAAATTACAAAAAGCTCCCTGGACACACATTGCAGGACTGCAGTGGGGGAATGGCTGCAGACAGTGGAAATGCCCTGGGGCATTCTCCATTCCTTCATTCCAGACCCCTGAAAGGGGTACAATGAGTTGGGGCAAGTTCATCACATCTGGCTACTTCCTGCTGAACAGGGAGAAGTTTCTGAGGGAATCCCTTTCAGTTATTGGAAGAGGATTCAGAGACTCTGCAAGTTGGGGTTGAAGGGGGGTGTATATGGAAGCAGCTTCAGGGTCACCACAGGCAGTCAGTTTGTGTGGTGGTTTCTAGGAGTCCAATCGTGAATGCAGGATGAGAATGGCTTTTACATGTCCCTGGGTGGCAGTTTGAACCAAATGGGTCACTTTATTAGAAGTTGTCTCTGTATGAAGTTAAGGATACAGGGAAGAAAGGTTATTATATAGAAGATGCATATGAAGGGGATATAAGGGAGAGTAACCAGGAAATCCAACATTTTAGATCCCCCAATGATGTCCGCCAGGCATCAGTCTCCATTGTTCCAATCATCCCTTAGCAGTCCTGATTGATATAGAAGCAACATTCTTACCAAGAAAGAGAGAGGCCACCTTGTTAGGCAGTAAGGAAATCTAGGTCCTGACGATTTGGCAGGATGACAGATGCCAGGGAATCCAGTTGATTTTGTAAAGCCAATACTGCTCCTGTGCCAATCCCAATGTATATCTCTAGCCCTTTGAGTAAGGAAATAAACTGAAGTGCTATCTTGCATCTGGTGGGTACCATTATGGGGAAAGGTAAACTTTGACCAAGGTACAAGGGCCAGTCCAATTTTTTCCAGGCAGGGTAATTATGAGCCTCTCAAAGGAAAAAAAATGCCTCAGAATTTGGAGGGCCACTGGGGCTGTGGTGTATGTCTTAAATTCTATTAAAAGAGCTATTATCTTTTCTTTCAAATTCCCAGGTATGGCTGTACTTTAGTTGTAACTATTTTTACTAGGTATTCAAGACCAAGCTGGTTAAATTGACCTTGTTCCTATCTACTGTCAGCTGAGTTCCCTCAAGGGGACACTCTTGGAAACTTGAGAGCAGCCTCTTAGCTCTTTTAGTGACATCTGCCAGGATGGGTTAGGGTCTTCTTGACAATGTGGCTTCCCTTGGAAGCATCAGGAATGTCTCCTTCTCCAATGACCCTCCTCTCTGCAGCATGTGCACTGGCCAGCTTTCTGTCCTCCAGGGTCTCATGGATCCCCGTTTGGGAGGTCACATGGCCCAGAGTTGCAAAACACTTAGAGAGATTCCCTTGTTCCCTGGATTTGAGCTGACTCAGAGGGCAAGAGCCAAATATTGGCTATTTTCTTCTTGACTCTTTTACTTCTTTAACTTTAATCTCCAAGACTTGGTCTTAAACACTCAGCAAGACAGTTTCATCACTCTTAAAGAGTTATGGGTTTTAACTTTAATCTCTATAACTTTACAGTTACTTATCCCTTTTCTTTAATTGGGGTCAGTATTAGTACTGGAAGTTAGCCTTACATCCTGTCTGTCTATAGATGATGGCCTACTATCGCAAAGTAATTCAAGTTGTTGTATTGAAAGTTGTACTTCTGTAAGGCACTAAAAGACAACAGTTAAAGTTCACAGGGAAAATACAAAATGAAATTAACAAGTGTAAAAATGTATTGAATTTGTATAATAACTACAAACCAAGAAACACAATTTTTAAAAATAATTTTAAAATCCCAAACCTTTACACTTTCATTTGAAGAATACCAGTTGGTAAAATGCACTTTTAAACCTTATAAAGACTTGTATATCTGGAAGAATACATTTAGAATACAAAGAGGCCAGAAACAGCATCACAATTATACTGACGTTCTTATATTAATCAAGTTTAGTTTTTAAAGAAAAAAATCAATCTGTAATGTAATAAAATACTCAACAGTTATTGTTTAACCAGAGTTGTACAAACCATAAATCTTTCAATACTAGTTGCTCTAAAGAGTAAAACTGAGGGTCTGGGGCTGGGGTCAGTGGTAGAGCACTTGCCTGGCATGTGTGAGGTACTGGGTTCAATCCTCAGCACCATATAAAAATAAAGAAGGATAGAAGGAAGGAAGGAAGGAAGGAAGGAAGGAAGGAAGGAAGGAAGGAAGGAAGGAAGGAAAGAAAGGTATTGTGTCCATATACAACTAAGAATATTTTTAAAAACTTTAAAAAAAAGAATAAAACTGAACAGACACAAGAAATTATCTTGATAGATAAGAGCAGATTAATGTTTTAAGAAACCTTTGTTATTTTAACTCATAGAGGATTAAACTTTGGTTTATACCAGTACATCAATATTTAATCTTAGGGGAAAAAACTTTGAATTGTCTTAACTGAATATGATATATGAAATTTGCCTTCCACAAAACTTTTGCAACTTGTTTACACATTTTACGACTTTACCACACAAAGACTTTCTCATCCAGAAACATTTCCCTTTTCTTCTTCTTTCCATAATAAAATATATTTCCATACCTAGAACCTTCTTATTTCTCTTTCCTAGCTGTTTACCCTTTTCTTAATTTATACTTTGAAACAAACCTTACAAATTTCTGAATTTAGACAAATTACTCCACTTTAATTGAAATACTTTGTTTATATGGTACTTTAATTGAAGCACAATGGAAACCTCATATTCTCTCTGCATATAAATTACACTTGATAGAATCTTGACTCTTAGTAACCTTGTTTTAGTGAAGACACAGACAAAATGTTTTTCCATTTACCAATTTATGAAAACACATATAATGTTTAACTATTACCCTATGGAATTGAAGAAGTGAAGAATACTTGATTTTATATTTAGCAGTTAGCACTTTGGCAATTAATCAGATGTTTCTAACAAATACATTTATTATTAATCCCATTTATGTTCATTCTAATTAACTCTTTTTAACAGTAAAAACCAAGATATCAGACAAGCATAGTTAACAGTACTAGCCATCTCTTGCTTGTTAAAGAAAATTCCTGGAAACAATGGATATTACATTTTAGACATTTTATAGAAACCACCACTCTATTGTCTGACCACCTAGAAAAACTTGTCAGAAATTTTAAAGACATCTTTACTCTCATCTTTTTTAAAATTGAACCTCCCCCCCTTTTTTTTAGTTGTTGATGGACCTTTATTTTATTCACTTATTTATATGAGGTACTGAGAATTTAACCCAGTGCCTCACACTTGTGAGGCAAGTGCTCTACCACTGAGCCACAACCCCAGTCCTGAACCCCTTATTTAATCATGTGAACTGAAGGAATTTGGATTCAATTCTCATTTATATTTTAATTTATAAGCGCTCATTTATCTATATGCCAATTTTTATATCATGTAAGTGATATGTGAACACAAGCACATGTAGACATGACAACACAACACACAGATGTGCACACATACACAAAACAGACAAGAAACAAAGATCTTATAGCTTTTTGTAGGTAACTCTCTACTTCAATGCTACAGATGTGTTTTAAAGGCTCTATTAGGCTGAGAGCTAAGCCTTGAAAAATTTGGCCTCTGAACAACAAAAACAGTGTGTAAAAAAAAAAACCCTGTATATTTAGAAAAAATAAGACTTATCATAAAAATACATTAACTTAGGCACATAGAATCAAAATGTGAATTCACCATAAAACTATGAGCTCAAAAACATAGAATTTAAAAGAACAAGATTCCTAGAAAAAATAACATGGCTATAATTAGTAAAGGAGCATGCAGAACATCTTTGCCAGGTAAAGGTTTACTTTTGGCTCAGATTAGAATGAGTTCAGATAGTGAAAGAATTAGAGAGCACTCTGAAATACTTAGGTAAAGATTCTCAAGGTAAGGAAGACTTGACCATTTCATTCCCCACCCGCTTTCAAGTTAGTCAGATAGCTAGCCAAAAGTGGCTTGTATTTAAAAGGGGCACATTTTCCCCCCTCTGGACCCAAGTCCTGTAAGCTTGGCAGGCCTCCACAATTTACATTTCAATGCAAACTTTGGCAAGGTAGAGATCTGGCAGAAGCCAAGGGAATCTGATGTTTGAGCTACACCTCATACCTAGGGCATTTTAACCATTTTTCCTTTGTAAGATAAGTCTCTTAAGGTGTGGGACTGTAATTTATGTTTCCTCTAGATAGCAGTTTCACTCTCCAGATGGTAATCAGGCCAGGTTTGAGTGGGGTCCTTTAGTTGGATTTGAATAGAAGGGATGGTGTTTAGCAATGGTGGGTTGAGAGGTGTTCTGTCGGAGTGCAGCTCCAACAGGGGATCTCAGGAGATGAACGGATGGTGAGGAGTCGGCAAAAGGGGGGTGGACAAACAACACAGACACCAATCTTTACTTATGAAATTAATCATGTATACTTTTCATTTTGGCAGTCTCACAGTACTTTGTGGTTACAAAACAGGAATCATTATTCAAAGAAACAAAATATTATGTAGCTACAATTAGATAAGAAGAATGTCTCTTGGCTTAGGCATAAGCAAGCATTTTTACTTTCAGTTCACGTTTTGCTTTGAGCTGTTTCTGCTTAGTTAGCTTTTAATAATAATTAGAAATGTCCCAGACTATTGGCCTATACCTTGACTATTCTTTCTTGACTTACTGACTAGAATCGGCGCCACAGTTATGGCAAGTGGTTAGCTTGAAAAGAGAGGCTACTAATTTTAATCAAACAAGAGCAAGAGCACAAACCATTGTGCACAAGAATAAGAACAAGTTGCTCAGTACTAAGCACTAATCTGTCTTCTTAACATTAATTATTCTTCTCTAGATTTTAATTTAATTTCTCAAAAACTGCCTTGACTGTTTTTCCTACAGGGGGTTTTTCATTAAACATTAACAATTTACGTTCCACAGCTGAATCATTGCATTTAGAGCAAACAGATTTATTCTTTAGAAGTAGTTGCATTAATTGGGAAAGTCATGTTTTTTCCTTCATACTTAATGGTCATATGAGAAGTCACAACTATACTTATTAAAGGAATACAAAAACAAACCAGCCCATTCCCAGAAATCTACTGCGCTCCTACAGAGGATGGATGCCTTGCACCATCCACCTCAGTAGGGCCTTGCCATTGCCTGAGTCAGGGGAGGGGTGCAGCCGTGTTCCAAACTGTGGAATCAATCCCAGTGAGTAAGGAATAATCAGAAGGTTTGAGGGGTGAAAGAGACCAGGTCTGGGCTGGAATTATCAAGAAATAGGATGGTAGTAGATCTTAAAGGAGGAATGATGATGGAGACTTTTAATTTGGAGACTTTCTTAATAGGGGTATTTGCTTTATAAGTAGGTCCAGGCCATTGTGTTAGAAGAAAAAGACTTGCCCTATAGTGTTTGACCGCAAAAGAAATTACCTAGCCATTCATCATCCCAATAACCCAGAGCTCTTTGGCCCCCTCATTCCAGAAAGTCAGTGTATGGGGCTTGGGAAGTGGGTTGTACTTAGGGAAGGGGTGTCCCCATTGTCCACAGTTGGGACAGGGCTTGTTGGGGGGTCTTGGGTTAGGGTAGGCTTTTGCCCAGTGTCTTGTCTGCCCACACCAGAAACAGGCTTTGGGAGATGTATTAAAGGGTCTGTAGGGCCATGAGCACCAGGGATTTTTTTAGGGTTACAGATGGCTGAGACCAGAAGATAATATTTAGCTTTAAGATGCTTTTTTTCTCACTTTTTGGTCTCGTTTTCCCAATTGTTAAAGACTTTGAAAGCAGCATCTAGAAGTTGCTGCTAAAGGAGTCTTGGGACACTTTTCTAATGGTGTAAGTTTTTTACAGATACCAGGTGCCGATCCGCTGATAAAAGGACATGGAGAAAGAGAGTACCAGTGGGAGTATTGAGGTCTAGGGTGGTATATTTGGTAATAGCCTTAGTAGTAGGATTTTCAGAAAATAGTCCTAATCTGTCCTCAATTTGGGATATATCTGTCATAGAAAAGAGAAAGTGAACCTGGACTGTCCCTCAGCCATCTCCCAGAGAAGGAATACGTGTTACATTGGAAGGGTTTTACACTGTGCAAGAGGAGGTGCAAAGAGGAGGGTGTGGGACTCGAAGAGGGGATGGGATGAGTGAGCAGAGGGACCCTGAGGTCTGTAAGGAGGGTGTTCACCCACTATTTGGGGGGACGTTGAATGAGGAAGAGAGTTTTGAGTCAGCAAGAATAAGTTGTAGAACAGAGAAGGACTGGAATAATGAGGGCTTTGAACAAAGGTAAAAGAAAGTTTGGAGGTAGGGAACTGTTTGCCATTTTGTTGGAGGAAATTTTCCCAATCTTGGCGGCTTTTTAAATCAAAGGTTCCAAACTTGGGCCATCAATGCAGACTCTCTAATTGGTACTGTGGCCAGATCTGGGTACTCAGCCTAATGAGGCATTGCTTTTGAGGTCAGATTAGAGGTGTACAATGTTGAGATTTTTAATGAGAGAACCTAGGGGTCGAGTATTGTGGGACAGACTGGTTAGCCCCCCTGTTCGAGAGGTTTGTGGTCTCCTGTCACCAGGCAGAGTGCTACTGGAGAGTGAGAGGGTATCCCCTTGTACAACCTCAATGATGGAGGATACTCAGGAACCACATAAGCCTCACTCTGGCTTCTATGGAATCAGACCACAGAAACACAGAAGCCCCTCAAACCCCCAAATACACACCAGCTTAGAGGGCAGTAAGCAGGTAAGGAGCGATGCTCCTGTTGGTGACACCCATCTCAAAGGTGCACTTGGTTCTCATGAGCACTGTGATGGGACTTTGTGGGGAAATGTGACAGTGTGAAAATTCACTGAGGCTATGGTGACCCACCTGAAGCTGTGCTACCAAAAAACCCAGAAAGTGAGCTGCAAGGTCTAGCTGAAGCCTGGGCGGCCAGATGTGGGGCACTGCCTACCCCCTCCACCACTCCCAGCTTCACTGGGGGCCCAAGGCAGAGTGCCAGAAGGCCTACCCTTTGCTTCTGGTCCCTCTCACCCCACAAGCAGAGGCCACATGAGCAGCAGAAGCAGTCAGGGCAGAGGAGCGGCAGAAGAGCCAGCCTGCCTGCCATTCCCTCTGTGCGGCCTGCCAGCTAGTGACCCCAGTCCCAATCTTGTGGTCCCTCTGCCCACCTGCAGGCCCAGCAGAAGTGGGCAGAAGGCAGAGAGTGAGTCTCCCAGGCCCAGGCATTGGAACGAAGCTCCCACTCCACTGAGCAGCCCCCTGTAAGACTAAGACCCCTGCCTGTACCAGTGACGCCACCAGGAGCTGGAGGGAAGTGGCCAGAAAGAGAGCTGACTGTCCTACATGGATATGTTGCTGTGTGCAGGCCCCAGATGCCAGAGTAGATCCAGGGAAGCAGGGCATGTACCACTTACACTGACTCCTCCCAGAGTGGCTCCCTCAATAGCACACTGTTGAGATGCCAGCAAAGCCAAGTAGGCAGGGCAGTGCCACCTTTGATTTCACACGTGCTTTGACTGGTATCATTTCCAAGGACAAATCAGCACCAGACTCATTTGTGAAGTGCCAAGGGGTTTAGGTCCGTCTGGGCACCGTGCGGTGGGTGACTGGCTCCCTCACTTATCTGTGTCCTCATTCAGATCACACAGGGTCTCACCCATGAGAACAAGCTACTGGAGGGAGAAGTGCAACCTGCTGTGGCCACCTCCTCCTCCCAGATTCCAGGAGGGACACCCAAAGCCTCCTGGACACCTGGGGGCACCTCTGCCCCACCCAGAACAGACCTCAGGGACTCTCCTGGGACACCTGCCCTTGTCCTGCTCTTCTCTCCTCATTTCTAAAGGTAAAGATGCTTTCAAATAAGTTCTTGTTCCATTTCCGTTTCTCGCAGATCTTATAATGAATTTGTGCTCCATCGATGATCGTATTGCATACTTTGGCCTCCTCCTTGCAGCCTTGGAAGAGCAGGTACTACTAATGTTGTAATAGGAATTCATAAGGGAGTACTGATTCAGAAACTACTGAGGTCCCCCAACAGCAACATGAGACTCAGAGTGTTCCAATGGGACAAGACCCTGAGCTGTCCAGGGTAGAAAGGCGGACCTTGTGCATGACCTGACACTGATGGTGCCTGGTCGCCACTTTCAGAAAGGAACCATGGACAGGAAGAGCCATAAGCTCGAGTTCATCCTGTGGAGACACCCAGATGGCACAAAGAAGCCCTGTGTCACAGGCCACAAGGGCAGTCGGGGTGGAGCAGTGGGTGCCTCCCCCAGAGCGGCTTAGGGGCTGCTACTTGCTCCATCATCTGAATGTACCATGCATGGGGTTCAGTCTTGCAAAGGTGATGCTTTCTCTTGAACAGTGACACGGGTCATCCCTGTGAGAGTCCTGACCCAGGGATGGGCCTTTCAGCCACCTTGAGTTTCCAAGTGGTGCCAGCACTGAGGCAGACACACTAGGTGGTCGGGCAGGAGGCACCATGGGAGAATTTATAGCCAGAGATCCCAGCCTGGAGGAGTGGAGGGGTGACTGGGAGGAGCTGTTGTCCCTAGCAAGTTTTGGAGTAAAACCTTTGAATTCCCATCCTTTTACCTTGGGGTGTGCACTCTGGCCCTTTCTTTGTGATTCCCACAGGGTTTCCATTTAACGTGTGAAAGAGATATGAGTCTGATATAAATCCTCACTTCAAAAATATACCAGAGCTGGTCCTCTGCAGCCCCGGCCCCATCCCCATGATTGCTGAGGTGACAAAGCCACCTGTGTATGCACAGTGTGTTCAGTATTACAGATTCTTTCAATTAATATCTTACAGGCATACAACAAAAGTAACTCCAACTTTTACAATTGTCATGAATTTGCATGTGCAGAGACCTTTCTGTCTTCACCCCTATCTGAGTCCATGCCTCAGGTCATTCAGTTCATCATGAGGGACTCCTCTTGTGGAGGGCAGGTACAGGGGTGACCAAGTCCTTTGTCTTCTGTTTCCCTGTGCTGTGGTTTGAAGAGTATGTCCTTTCAAAAGTGTTTTTGAAACGTCAATGCCAATTCAGCAGTATTAAGAGGGCCACCAGGAGTGGGTAAGGTCCTGAGGCTCTGCCTTCCTGGACCAGATGTGCTCCTCAGGGCCGGTCACTGTCTAGCAGGTAACAAGGCACAGTCTCCACTCTCCACCCCATGCTTGTGTGAACATGTGCACGAGTGTGCACACACACACACACACACACAGAGACACTCGTATAACAATGGGCATGGTGCTATCTGCCTTCACTTCTTATTGGTTGGGAGGATGAGGCAGGGGGATTGCCAGTTCAAGACCTGCCTAGGCAACCTTAGCAAGATCCTTTTCCAAAATAAAATAGAAAGTGCTAGGAAAGTAACTCAGAAGTAGAGCACTCACTTGCCTAACATGTGCGACGTCCTGGTCTCCATAACTATTAACAGAAGAAAGAAAGAAGGCGAGAGTACAAGGGGCTTGAAGGCATGAGTTCAAGGGTATGGCAGAGCCTCTTGGCCAGCTCCTCCTTGGAAGATGCATTCATAGGCTGGTTTGAGATCTTGTGGGTCATGGGGCAGCGCAGCTTGGCCATGGCCCAACACATACTGACAGGGACAGTGTTGCCATGAAAGCCCCGAGGAAGGTGGAGCAGGACGGCGTGCCCTTTTCCATGTCTGAGTAGACATCATGAAGAGTATGGAGCACCCCACGTGGTCCAAGATTTGGAAATCATCAACACCCCTGGCTCAGCCCACATGGAGAGGGAGCATGAGGCTGGGGGTCAGCTGCAGTGGCACATCCCAGAGGCTGTGGGACTTCAGGAGAATGAGGTCATCAGGGTGTTCAGGCAGGTGGCCAGTGCCATGGGCTACTGCCAAGTGCAGGGCATCAAGCACTGGGACTTAAAGGCAGACACTGTCCTTCTGGAGCTGAAGGAAGCATCAAGCACTGTGACTTTGGCCTAGCCTGAAGGTTCATGGCTGGACAGATGCTGGACGTGTTCTGCAGCATTGTTGCCTACTGGGCCCCAGAGCTGTATCCGTGTAGGGTGTACTATGGCACCACAGTGGACATCTGGAGCCTGGGTATCCTCTTATATCTCATGCTCACAGGTGACTCCCAGTTACTGGAATTACCTTTGCACAGGTCAAAAGCTACAGGAAGGCAGGAGTACCCAGCCACCTGTCAGCCTAGGTGAGAAGCCTCATCTCGCAGATGCTGACCGTGGAGCCCTCACATAGGCCCACGCTAGAGCACATCCCGAGGCACCAGTGCATGAAGCAGCGTGGGGAATGCTCGCGGAGTCCCCCACTGAGCTACTCCCCCCAATCCTGGGCACTTCCATCATCCTGGCCATGCTGGACCTGGGTTACGGCTACAGGAGAACTGGGTGTCAGTGTCAACCAGACAATTTGACAAAGCCATGTCAACCTACCTCATGCTGCGCTACCAGAAAACCCCAGGGGCAGGGGTGGGCTCAAGGTCCAAGGAAGCCTGGGTGGCTGGAGGCAGAGGCCTTCTGCACCCCTCAATCCCTCATACCTTTATTCAGGGCCCAAGGAGGAGCACCACCAGGTCTGCCCTTCACACTGGCCCCTCAGGGGGCAAGAGAAGCAGCCACATGAGGACCCAAAGCCACTGGGGCTGGGGGCAGCAGAAGAGCCAGCCTGCCTGCCATTTCCCTATGCAGCCTGCTGGCCAGCGCCCTCAATCACAGCCATGCAGACCCACTGCCCAGCTGCTGGCCAAGCAGCAGTGGACAAGAGGCAGAGAGTGACTCCTCCCAGGCCCCATCCCTCTGAGCAACACCCTGCTGGGACTGAGACCCATGGCTGAATGCGTGAGCTCCCCAGCGGCTGGTGAGGCCTAGTCAAGAAGACGGCCGACTGTTTCAGAAGGCTCTGTTGCTGCACGCAGGCCCCAAACAGGCACGGTGACCAAAGCAGAGTGGCTCCCATGTGAGGAGGACACACCTCAACCGACAGACCTACTGACTCCAAGCCTCCAGAGTCTTCACCACCAGGGGACTCCCAGGCCAGCACCCAGCTGAGAGGCCGCAGGGCCAAGCAGGTGCGGCGGTGCCGTCTTTGATGTCACCTGTGCCCTGATGGCAGTGTTCACTACCACATTCTCTTCATTGAGTTTTTTTTCAAAATTAGTCCCTCCATGTAGACAAGAAAAGTAATTCCTGCTTTTAGAATTGCCAGAAATGGGCATGTCCAGACTTCTGTGTGCTCACCCATCTCTGAGTCCCTGCCTGAGGTCTTCAGTTCATTATGAGGAGGGACTCATCTCGTGGCACAAGGATGACCTCGTTCCTTGCCTCTTGTTTAAGAATTTGTCCCTCCAAAAGTGCTACTGAAGCTTCCATGCTAA
This sequence comes from Marmota marmota marmota, assembly GCF_001458135.2. Taxonomy (NCBI): domain Eukaryota; kingdom Metazoa; phylum Chordata; class Mammalia; order Rodentia; family Sciuridae; genus Marmota; species Marmota marmota. The sequence continues at coordinate 1,843,162 of NW_026000037.1, forward strand.
AGCAGCAATGTGGACAGGAGGGCCTTCAGGAGGGGTGCCTTCCGAAGGGGACGTGCATCGTCCTGCCAGACCTTGTCTAGCAGGGCACAGGCCAGGTCCTACTTCCCACGCCACACATGTGTAAATAGGGCACGCATGCGTGCACACACCAACACACATATTTCCATGGGCATAGAGGTATCTGCCTCCACTAATTGTTTGTGGGAGGATGAAGAGGATTACAAGTTCAAGACCAGTCTAGGCAACTTAGGGAGATCCTTTGCCAAAATAAAGAGAAAGTGCTAGGAAAGTAACTCAAAAGTAGAGCACTTGCCAAACCTGTGTGACGTCCTGTCTCCGTGACTCTGACCACAGAAAGAACAAAAGGCAGAATGGACAGGACATGAAGGGATGCGTTCGGCCCTTTCATGGTGTAGAGTGAGGACACAGTAACACTGCACCCCGCTGAAGGCAAAAGCGAGACCTCTAGACTCTCGTCTCCTGGGGCCTCAACAGTGGCCTCCTCAGATCTCTGAGTTGGGAGAAATCTGTTTGTGGGGTTCCAAATGATACAGCCCAGGCCCTTTGGATGGAGCAGCATGAAGGGATCAAGGCGTCTGGGATGTCTCCATAGCAAATCTGAGGCACTTGAGCCAGCCGAGATATAAGGCCCGGCCGAGGCCGGGAGCTTGTCCACCAGCACAGGGAGCTCTAGGCAGTGACCTCTGGGACTCCCATAGTTAGCGCGTTTGGTGGTTTGGTGGGTTGGTGGGTTGGTTGCAGATTTGGGTTGGTTCTTTGATTTGGGGCTCTTTTGTTGGGCTTTGTTATTAGTTTTGCTTGTGTTCTTTGCTTTGTTTGTTGTGTTTGTTTTTAGCTAGCGGCCTTAGTGGGCGTGGGGGCAGAGGATGTCTAGAGAGAGCAGTGAGCTAGTGCGGTGCGGAGGGTGTGGTGGGGCCTCTCAGCCACTGCCACGCGAGTGCTCTGGGAAGGACAGTCACTGGCCATAGGGCACTTGGCTGGCAGGTTCAGCCTTCATCACTTTGAAAATACACTGCCTTCTGGGCTCCAGGCTGTGTTCTTATGAGGTACGTCATAGGACCTTGTGGGGCAACGATGAGGGAGACCTTACCTCTCACCCCACAGACATTGGGTTGTGGCCAGGACTCCCGGGCGGCAGAGCATTTTGGTCCAGTGTCGTGATGTGAGTGAAGTGCTACCATGCTTGTGACACAGATCAATCCAGGTTGGAAGGACAGGCGTTGAAGAGCTTGGAGGACAAGGATGGGGTCTCTCCAAGGCAAAGGCGATACATTTTTGTACTCGCAAAACAAAAGCTGCTGGAGCCTCACATAGGCTTAAATTGCAAATGTCCATATGGCACTGAAGCACCAGGTTCTGCAGAGCCTACTTCTCTGAATTCGGAATGTGGCAAAAGTCCTGGAGGCCTGACGGGGAGACACCACTGTGGGCACCACCTGGGCACGAGTGGACCACTCCTTGCTGTGATCTCACCAAGAGCAAATCTGAGGCCCTTGAGCCAGCGGGGATATAAGGCCCGGCCGAGGCCGGGAGCTTGTCCACAAGCACAGGGAGCTCTAGGCAGTGACCTCTGGGACTCCCATAGTTAGCGCGTTTGGTGGTTTGGTGATTTCGTGGTTTGCTTGCAGATTCGGGTTGGTTCTTTGATTTGGGGCTTTCTGTTGGGCTTTGATGTGTTAGTTTTGCTTGTGTTCTTTGCTTTGTTTGTTGTGTTTGTTTTTAGCTAGCGGCCTTAGTGGGCGTGGGGGCAGAGGATGTCTAGAGAGAGCAGTGAGCTAGTGCGGTGCGGAGGGTGTGGTGGGGCCTCTCAGCCACTGCCACGCGAGTGCTCTGGGAAGGACAGTCACTGGCCATAGGGCACTTGGCTGGCAGGTTCAGCCTTCATCACTTTGAAAATACACTGCCTTCTGGGCTCCAGGCTGTGTTCTTATGAGGTACGTCATAGGACCTTGTGGGGCAACGATGAGGGAGACCCTACCTCTCACCCCACAGACATTGGGTTGTGGCCAGGACTCCCGGGCGGCAGAGCATTTTGGTCCAGTGTCGTGATGTGAGTGAAGTGCTACCATGCTTGTGACACAGATCAATCCAGGTTGGAAGGACAGGCGTTGAAGAGCTTGGAGGACAAGGATGGGGTCTCTCCAAGGCAAAGGCGATACATTTTTGTACTCGCAAAACAAAAGCTGCTGGAGCCTCACATAGGCTTAAATTGCAAATGTCCATATGGCACTGAAGCACCAGGTTCTGCAGAGCCTACTTCTCTGAATTCGGAATGTGGCAAAAGTCCTGGAGGCCTGACGGGGAGACACCACTGTGGGCACCACCTGGGCACGAGTGGACCACTCCTTGCTGTGATCTCACCAAGAGCAAATCTGAGGCCCTTGAGCCAGCGGGGATATAAGGCCCGGCCGAGGCCGGGAGCTTGTCCACAAGCACAGGGAGCTCTAGGCAGTGACCTCTGGGACTCCCATAGTTAGCGCGTTTGGTGGTTTGGTGATTTCGTGGTTTGCTTGCAGATTCGGGTTGGTTCTTTGATTTGGGGCTTTCTGTTGGGCTTTGATGTGTTAGTTTTGCTTGTGTTCTTTGCTTTGTTTGTTGTGTTTGTTTTTAGCTAGCGGGCTTAGTGGGCGTGGGGCGGAGGATGTCTAGAGAGAGCAGTGAGCGTAGTGCGGTGCGGAGGGTGTGTCGGGACCTCGCGGCCAGCTCCTCCTTGGAGGAAGCCCTCACGGGCCGCTATGAGCCCCTGGGGGTCGTCGGGCAGGGCAGCTTTGCCAAGGTCTTCCTGGCCCGACACATCCTGACGGGGACGAAGGTGGCCGTGAAAGTCCTGCGGAAGGGGGCGGGGGCCACCTTGTCCTGGGTCTTGTCGGAGCTGGACATCATGAAGGGCTTGGAGCACCCGCACGTGGTGCAGCTGCTGGAGATCGTGGAGACCCCCGGCACTGCCTACGTGGTGATGGAGCACATGGCTGGGGGCCAGCTGGGCCAGCACATCCCGGAGGTTGTGGGCCTGTGGGNTCGGCCTTCATCCCTGGAAGGCGACCCACCCTCTCTCTCTCCTGTGGGCTGCAGGCAGGGTTCTGGCGAGTGACCTGATAGGACCTTGTGGGGCAATGATGAGGCAGGCGCCTGACCTGGCCCCCACACCCCACAGAGGTCGGGAACGTGGTCCTGGGGCTCAGGGGGCAGAGCGACCCGCACCAGCGTCCTGGCGTGAGGGGACTGCTACCACGCTCTGGACACCAGTCTGTCCGAGTTGGAGGAGACGGGCGCTGAATGGCTCCAGAGGACCTGGGGTGGGGTCTTCACGGGGCGAAAGCCACGACAGAGTTGTGTGCTGGCGAGGCACGGGCCCCGGGGCCTGGTCCAGCTCCTCCTTTCTCAGCAAGGAGAGGTCGGGGTCCCGAACACACGGGAGCACCGAGGTTCCACAGACCCTCCTTGTGCTGACCAGGAAGGTGGCCAAGGTCCCGGAGGCCCGAGTGGGAGATGCCACCGTGGGCCACCCCCAGGTGTGAGTGGGCCACTCCTGGCCGTGACCTCACAGGGGCCCAGCATTGTGAGGCCCTTGAGCCAGCGGGGATATAAGGCCGGGACGAGGCCGGGACCTTGTCCACAAGCACAGGAAGCTCTAGGCAGTGACCTGTGGGACTCCCATAGTTAGCGCGTTTGGTGGTTGGTGGTTTGGTGGTTCTGGTTGCGGTCTCGGGTTGGTTCTTTGATTTGGGGCTTTGTGTTGGGCTTTGTTGTGTTAGTTTTGCTTGTGTTCTTTGCTTTGTTTGTTGTGTTTGTTTTTAGCTAGCGGGCTTAGTGGGCGTGGGGCGGAGGATGTCTAGAGAGAGCAGTGAGCGTAGTGCGGTGCGGAGGGTGTGTCGGGACCTCGCGGCCAGCTCCTCCTTGGAGGAAGCCCTCACGGGCCGCTATGAGCCCCTGGGGGTCGTCGGGCAGGGCAGCTTTGCCAAGGTCTTCCTGGCCCGACACATCCTGACGGGGACGAAGGTGGCCGTGAAAGTCCTGCGGAAGGGGGCGGGGGCCACCTTGTCCTGGGTCTTGTCGGAGCTGGACATCATGAAGGGCTTGGAGCACCCGCACGTGGTGCAGCTGCTGGAGATCGTGGAGACCCCCGGCACTGCCTACGTGGTGATGGAGCACATGGCTGGGGGCCAGCTGGGCCAGCACATCCCGGAGGTTGTGGGCCTGTGGGAGGACGAGGCCCGCATGCTGTTCGGGCAGGTGGCCAGCGCCGTGGGCTACTGCCACGCGCAGGGCATCGCGCACCGGGACGTGAAGGCGGACAACGTGCTGCTGGATGCCGCGGGCCGCGCCAAGCTGTGCGACTTCGGCCTGGCCTGCAGGTTCAGGGCCGGAGAGAAGCTGGGCCTGCTCTGCGGCACCGTGGCCTACTGGGCCCCGGAGCTGCACCGGCGAGAGCCCTACGACGGCCCCGCGGTGGACGTCTGGAGCCTGGGTGTCCTCCTGATCCTCATGCTCACGGGCAGCGTCCCGTTCACCGGGGCCAGCTATGAGCAGGCCAAGGAGCAGGTGCTGCAGGCCAGGTACCACCTCCCGTTCCACCTGTCCGACGAGGCGCAAAGCCTGGTGTCCTGGATGCTGACCCTGGAGCCCGCGCACAGGCCCACGCTCCAGCAGATCCTGGGGCACCCGTGGCTGAGCCAGGATGGGGAACGCTGCCCGAGTCCTCCCGCCGAGCTGCTCCCCAAGCGCCCGGACACCTCCATCCTGCTGGCCATGCTGGACCTGGGCTACGGGCTGCAGGAGACCTGGGTGGCGGTGGCGACGCGCCAGTTCAACCAGGCCATGGCCACCTACCTCCTGCTGGGCCACCAGAAAACCCGGGGGGGTGGGCTGCAAGGTCCAGCTGAAGCTTGGTAGCTGGAGGCAGGGCCTTACCCGTAGCCCTCCAACCCCTCCAACTGGACTCTGGGCCCGAGGAGGGGTGCCAGCAACCTGCTCTTCGCTCCTGGCCCCTTTTGTCCTACACGGGCAGCCACAGAAGGAGCACAGACATCACAGCAGAGGGCCAGTGGGAGACCCAACCTGTCTGCCATTTTCCTGTGCAGCCTGCTTGCCAGCAGCCAATTCCCAGCCTGTGGCCCCTCCGCCCAGCTGCTGGCCAAGTGGCAGTGGTGAAGGCTGGAGAGCCTGTTCTCCCAGCCCCTGACATTGGAAACAAGCTCCTGTTCCACTGAGCAAGCTTCGCTGGTACCAGTCCCCTGGCTCTACCCGTGACACCACCAGGGGCTGGAGAGGAGTGGCCAGGAGGATGACCACCTGTGTCCCCTGGCTGTATTGCTGTGCAGGCCCCCAGGACAAGTCCCGGATGCCAGAACTGATTTGCTCCCACTTGAGGAGGGCACACACCACCACTGGACTTACGGACACGTGACTCCACTCAGTGGATGGCAACAGCCAGGACATCTGTGGAGCCTAGGGGGGCAGTGCCACCTGTGATTTCACATGTGCTTTGATTGGTGTCATTTTAAAAGGACAAATTAGCACTTCCACATTTGCAGGGTGCTGCGAGGGTTAGGTCCACCTGGCTCCTTCCCTTCTCTGTGTCCCAAGATGGATGGCACAGGGCCAGCTGTTGGAGGAAGAAGTGCAACGTGCTCTGGCCACTGCCTCCCAGATTCCTCAGGCAGGAGGCCACCTGAAGACACATGGACATCAGTGGGCCCCTGCGCCCCACCTGGAGCAGACATTAGGGGCTCTCCTAGGACACCAACCCCTTCCCTGCTCTCCCGTGCTCTTTCTCCAATGACTCTAGGGGGAGAGATGCTTTTCAATAACTTCTTATTCCGTTTCCATTTCTCAAAAATCTCATGATGAACTTGTGCTCCATCAGTGATCAGATACTGCATTCTCTGGCCTCCTCCTTGCAGCCTTGGAAGAGCAGGTAGTAATGTCCTAGCATAAATGTGTAAGGGACTGCTGACTTCAGAGACCTACTGAGGTCCCCCAACAGCAACATGTGACCCAAACTGTTCCAACGGGACAAGACCCTGAGCTGCCCAGGGCAGAAAGGCGGACCTTGTGCGTGACCTGACACTGATGGTGCCCGGTCGCCACTTTCATAGGGAATCATGGACAGGAGGAGCCATGAGCCCGAGTTCATCCTGCGGAGACACCCAGATGGCACAAAGACGCCCCATGTCGCAGGCCACGAGGGCAGCAGGGGTGGAGCGGCTGCCCTCCCCCAGAGCGGCTTAGGGGCTGCTGCTTGCTCTGTTGTTTGACCGAATTCTCAAGGAGTTAAATCTTGCAGTGGTGATGCTTTATCCTCTAACAGCGGCACAGGACTCTGCCTTTGACAGTTCTGCTGCAGGCCTGTGCCCTTTAGCCCCTCTGAGTTACCTAGGGGTACTAGCATGGTACCTTGTTTCCAGGTCCCCATGCTGAAAGGGCAGAGGATTGAAGTCACTCCTTCAAACCCTTTTCATTGTCTTTTGTTCTTTCTTCCCTGGTAATAGTTATGGAAACAGAATGTCATACATGTTAGCAAAAGCTCTACTCCTGATCTACTTTCCCAGATCTTTCTATTTTCTTCTGAAAAAGGGTCTCGATAATTTGCCTATGCTAATCTTGAATTTGCAATCCCCCTGCCTCAGCCTCCCAACCAACAAGAAGTAGAGATAGTTATCTCCATGCTAAGCAGTGTAAGTGTTTGTGTGTGTTTGTGCCTGTGACCGTGCATGCATGTTTGGTGCCGAGGGTGGAACCCGGACCTCCTTGCCTGCTAGACAAGGTCTCGCTGTAAGGTGCATATCTCACCCAGGAAGGCAGAGCATTGTTCTCACCACCTCCTGAAGGCCCTCCGCTCAACACTGATGCATTGGCATTGAAAGTTTCAATGGCACATTTGAAAGGACACCCTCTTCAAATCACAGCACAGGGAAACAAAAAGGAAGTGACCACACCCCTGGACCTGCCTTCATGAGAGGAGTCTCTCATGCTGAACTGAATGACGTTGGACATTCAGAGACGGGGAAAGACACTAAGGTCTCTGCACACACAAATTCATAGCAATAATAAAAGCCTTAATTACATTTGTTGTCAACACAATGTAGGCCTTGTGCAGGATGCGTAGGAACTGTTTTCTAAACAGACAAGTCCCATTTGTGATGTACAGCCTCATGGCCCAACCCCCTCCTGAAGGCCCTCTTCTCCATAGTGCTGCCTCATGGCTGAACTTCCAACAGGACAGTTGGAGGGAAAGCCCTCAAGCCCCAGGTGCAGGACTTGGTCACTAGATGTGCCCTGCATCAGGGGAATCCTTTTGGTTGATCCAAAGGACATTAAGTGGGCACTCAGAGCTGGAGGAGGACAGAAAGAGCTCTGGTGAACACAAATTCATGACAATTGTCAACACTGTGCTGCTTTTGTCTTCCCTGTGATTAAAGAGAATAATGTATGAAAAAAATCTCCTCCAGGGCTTAGCGCAGGTTATTGAGCCCAGGATGCATGCTCTGCAGCTCTGTGACACAGGTGACTGAAGGGGATGCCCTGGAGCTGTCGGGGGGCATGCTAGGACCCCATGGGCGTGACGCTGCTCTGGGCTCACATCACTTGGTCATGTTAATTGGAACCCCAAGGAACCCCAAGGAATAGCTGTGGCCTAACCCAAATGAAAGGGAAAACCAACAAATAGCAAAGGAGGAAATGGCAGGAATGAGGCCAAGCATCCAGGACACCTCTAGGAGCACACAGAGATGGCTCCGGTGCCCTCCCTTGTCAGGACGTCCTGTCAGGAAAGCCCATGAAACACTCCCTGGAAGCACAGGAGGACCAGGACCCGGAGGACAGGCTACAGGAGCCCCCTGAGGGAGACCACCCAGCCCTGGCCGGATCTGGGGGAACAGGGCCAGGCAGAGGAGTTGCAAGGCCCCAGGTCGTGGGCATGATGAGTGAGCTCAGAGGGATGGAGGGACAGGCAGGCCTGGGTGTGCGACCCCGTCCTGCAGCAGGAGCAAAGGAGAGCCAGGTATGGGTCTGACCAAGGTCACACTGGGCGCCGGCAGCTCTGGTGTCCACCCTGCAGATAAGGAAACTGAGGCTCAGGGAGGTCGAGACCCCTGTGAGTGCCTGCCTCCCTCCCTGGATGCACGGTCCTCACCCCCAGAGCACTGCCCTGGACCAGACTCACACGTGCTGGGCTCCCCACCTCCCAGGCGACTACTAAAGTGGGGTTGCAGCCGACAGCCGTCCAGATAGCTGACCCA
>NW_026000037.1:1854328-1865916 GCF_001458135.2 Marmota marmota marmota
ACCACCTCCAACCCCGCCCCCAACGCCCACCACCTCCAGCCACGCCTGCAACACCCACCACCTCCAGGCACGCCCCCCAATGCCCACCACCTCCAGCCACGCCTGCAACACCCACCACCTCCAGCCACGCCCCCAATGCCCACCACCTCCAGCCATGCCTGCAACACCCACCTCCTTCAGCTGCACCCCCAACGCCCACCTCCTCCAGCCACCGCTAGCCACCTTCCATTACCACTCACTTCATCCCATCAGGGGATCCATTCAGTGGGTCAAGGCTCTCACAACCCAGTCATTTCACCTCTAAACCTTCCTGCATTGTCTCACACATGAGCTTTTGGGGGACACCTCGCATCCAAACCATAACAATATCTTCTTGCAAATCAACAAAGTGAATCTTCTCAATTGGGTTTGGGGGGAAAGGCAGAAATAATGAGAAAGTCTGTGTTGCCTCAGTGGGTGGAGGAGGATGTTCATAGGAAATGGGCCGGGTCTGTGCAACCAGGGTCCCTTTCTCTAGGGACAGCCCCCTCACCCTACACCACCACAACTCTCACCCTAAACCCAGCTTCCCACCCCAAGATGTTGGTTGGTTCCTTTGGAAAATGGAACCAGGGCCCCAGACTCTGGCCATGAGCGGAGCGGAAATGCCTCCTTCACACATTCAAAGCCACACCTCCGTCAGCCCACACTTACGGAAGGGCTTCCCTGGGGACCTGCAGTTCCAACAAGCATCACAGTCCTCTCTACCTGGCAAAGGCTTTCCAGTGCGACTTCTCAGTTCTGTGCTGTGAATCTTATATGTGAGTCAAAAACAGACCAAGCATTGCTATCTTAACTTAGCATGATGCTCTTTACTTTCATCTTTTAACCAGAAAATGCAATAATGTCATTCTTCTTCATGGCTAAGTAATACTCCAGTGTGTGTGTGTGTGTGTGTGTGTGTGTGTGTGTGCACGCACACGCATGTACATGTGCACATGCATAAATTTTCTTTAACCATTCATATCTTGATAGACACCTAGGTTGACCTTGGCTATTGTGAATTGTGCTGCTACAAATATGAGGTGGCAATATCACCGTAGTATGCTGATTTTACTGATTTTAGATAAGTACCAAGGTGTGTCATACCTGGGTTATATGGTGATTCCATTCCTAATCTTTTGAGGAACCTCCATACTGCTTTCCAGAGTTGTAACCTGCAGTTTTACCAACAATGTATAAATGTAACTTTTCACCAAATATTAGCCAGCACTCATTATTATTTCTGTTCTTGATGATTGGCATTGTGTTTGGAGTGTGATGGAATCTCAGTGCAGTTTCAGTCTGCAGACTTCAGGTTGCTAGAGATGTTGTATAGTTTTTATATATTAATTTGCCATTTGAATCTCCTCTTTTGAGAAGTTATCTTTTTAGTTCTTTTGCCAATTTATTAATTAGGTTCTTTTGTTTATTCTTGTTTCTGTATTTGTGTGTGTGTGCATGTGTGTGTCTTATTTTTTCCATTCTTTATATATTTTGGATATTAATGCCCTATCTGAGGAGCAGGTGACAATGATCTTCCACTCAGTAGGTTCTCTCTTGAAGTTCTCAATTTTTCCTTTGCTGTGCAGAGTTTTTAAATTGATTCATTCCACTTATTGTTGGTTTTATTTATTATACTTTGGGAGTCTTGTTAAGGAAGTCAATCCCTGTGTCGAAGTTGGAGTGTTGAACCTATATTCTCATCTAGCATTTGTAACGTTTCTGGTCTGATTCCTGGGTCTTTGATCCACGTTATGTTTTGACTTCTGTGCAGGGTGAGAGACGTAGATGAAGTTTCATTCTTCTACATAGGGATATCCAGTTTCCCTAGCACTTTTTGTTTAAAAAGCTTTCTCTTCTCCAAAGTATGTTTGGACACCACTGTCAAGGACCAGATGACTGTGATCATGTGGGTGTGTCTCTGTGTCTTCTATTCCATTCCACTGGTCTTCAGGTCTGTCTGTGCAGCAGCGCCATGCTGTTTTATTTATGACCATACTCTCTGACACTACACGAGGTCTGGTATCACGATGTCTCCAGCACTGCCTTTCTTGTTCAGGATTCTGGGTCTCTTTATTCTTCCCAAAGAATTTTGGAACTGTTTTTTTCTAGTTCTGAGAAGAATGTCGTTGGTATTTTGAGGGGGATTGCATTGAATCTGTATAACGCTTTTGCTAGTATGGCCATTTTGACAATTATTATTACACTATTATTAACTACCTATACAAGAACATGGGTGGTCTTTCCATCTTCTAAAGCAATCTTTCTTCAGTGTTCTATACTTTTCCCTGTAGAGGTCTTCCATCTCCTTGCTTAGATTTATTCCTAAGTGTTTTATTGGTGGGGGCAGGGTATTGTGAAGGGCATAGTTTTCCCAATTCTTTTTCAACAGATTTATTATTGGAGTATAGGAAAGCAATTGATTCATGTATTTGGATATAGTAGGCTGCTACTTTGGTGAATGCACTTATCAGGTATAGAAGTCTCCTGGTGGAGCTTTTTGGGTCTTCACAACACAGGATCATGTCATCAGCAAACAGATAATTTGGCTTCTTTTCCTATTTGCCTGTTTTTAATTTCCTTCTTTTGCCCCATGGCACTGGCTAGAGTTTCAATGACTGTGTTAAATAAGAGTGGAATGTTTTTGTGATTATATTTGCTAAGATTTGTTTTGTGCCTCAATATATGATATATTTTAGAGAATGTTTCATGTGCCACTAAGAAGATAGTGAATTTAGCTGTCATTGGATAAAATATTCTATACATGTCTGTAAGGTTCATTTGATTAATCGTATTTTTTAGGTCTGAAGAGTCTTAGTTTATGTTTGAATGATCTACCTAATGGTGACAGAGGTGTGTTGAAAGCACCCAGTATTACTATGTTGTGGTCTGTTTGATTGTTTATATTGAGAACAGTTTGTTTTATCTATGTAGATGCATAAATTTGGACCATAAATATTTATAATCATATGTCATTGTTGAATGATTCCCTTAACAAGAATGAAGTGACCTTCTTTTTCTCTTCTGATTAAATTAGGCTTGACGTCCACTTAGATATGAGAGTAGTTCCCTTGCTTTTGCTTTATATTTGCATAATATGTCTTTTCCCATCCTTTCCCCTTCGGTCTGTGGATGTCTTTGTGAATATCTTGTTAGTAACAGATGGTGGGGTCTTGTTTTATAATACAACCTTCAAAGCTATGTCTTTTGATTGGAGAGTTTTAGCCCTCCTGACTTTTAGTATCTGCACTGCAATAGCAGCTGAAATCCAGCTGCTTCACCTCTAAATGTAGCCAGCCATCTTCCCCTTGCAGGTTTTAAGATTCTGCCCTTACTCTCTGGGTTAGACAATCTCATTATGTGTCTCTTGGAGCGGACATTTTTTCATCACGCCTATGTGGGGTTCTGTATGCTTCCTATATTTTTATTTCCATCTTATCCCTAAGGTTTGGAAAGTTTTCTAATATTATTTCATTGAAGAGATGTTCATCCTTTTAGTTTGTATTTTGTAGCCCTTTACCCCAATGATTGTTAAATTTAGTTTCAATGTTTTCCCATATTTCTTGAATATTCTGGCCATAGTCTCTTTACATCTTTTTTTATTGTTGACATTATTTCAAGATTATATACTTTGTTGTTAAGTACCGAAAATCTGTCTTCAAAGTGTTCTCATCTATTGGTGTTGCTTTACATTGAACTCTTAGTTTTATTTATTGATTCTTTCATTTCCAGAATTTCTGTTTGGTTCTTTTTTCAGAATCAGTCCTTATTGAAATCTTTCCCTTCCTGTATTTTCCATCTTAAGTTAATTTCCTACCTTCTTTTGACTCCTTGAAGATTTAACGATGAATCTGCTAAACTCTTTCTCTGACATTTCCTCCTCGGTGGTGTCATGGAGTCATTGTAAAGTGGGCTGTTTGGGGTGGTCTGTTCCCTTGGTTATTCATATACTTGTATGTCTACTTATCTAATGGGTTGATTATTGCCTCTTCTTTTAAGCAAGGGACAATGTAGTAAGCTTTTCTCTCTTAGGAGCCCTGGGCTGGTCAAGATCCATGCACTGATACTTTTATTTAATGAATGTCCTCTGCTGTTCCCAGCATCAACACCACTTTAAGAGAAACCACTGAACTCTATTTTCCACAATCATTTCAGAGCAAAGACACATACTATTCAACATTAGGAAGAACAAAAACTTGTTCATATCGCTCATCACAATTCCTCTAATTCAGGTATAAATTTGTTTCAAGTCCATTTCCTGTCTTTCAGGTGCCCCTTGTTCTCCTTATAGATCTTCCAGCTCCTGCAATCAGAGCAAACTGGGCAGCCTCAAAAATTCTAGTGAGAATTTAGAGATGGATCCTAAGAATCTGAAATTATTTTTAATGTCATATTGTTGTAAGATACTTGGAACAATTGTCCTTTTATATTGTAGGGTTTTAAAAAAATAATTTTTATTTGTACATAGACATAGTATCTTTATTTTGTTTATTTACTTTTTTATGTGGTGTTGAGGATTGACCCACTGCCTCACACGTGGGAGGCAAGCGCTTTACTGCTGAGCCACACCCCGGCCACCAATATTGTAGTTTTAATATACAAGGTCATTAGTCCATTTTTTCAGTTTGTTATTTTCATTTCATTTCTCGGATTCTACTATGAACATTTAAAATGTCTGTTTAATAGTAAAATCTGTTGTTAATACACACTCTCAGTCCCTACTCTGATCTCCTTTTCCTTTCCTCTTCATTCACTAAGTCACTACCCGTATGGTCTCAGTCCTGCGCTGTCTCCACACCTCACAGCAGGCTACATCCTGCTCTGCACCTTGCTCTTCCACCGAGTCAGGAGGCATCTTCCCAGTCACTGTACAGCTTAACAGCGTGTATCATCGGGATTTCCCCGGCTTCCCAGTCCCCTTGCGTAACTGATGTTGACAAAGAGGACATGAGCAGAATCCATGCCGCACTTACAGGGCAACCTACCAGCCCATGTTTCCTCTCTTGCTCTGGCTTCATGGTCACAAAGAAGCAGTTCTGAGACGGAAGCACCTGCAGCCTGGGTCACAAGGGGCAGTCAGCCCTCTTAGAGGGTCAGCCACTCCCAAGTGCAGCTCTTGAGGGGAAATAATAAGCCTGATGAATTAAGCCTCAGAGATTTTGTTCTGTGTTCAGACACACAGCGCTTGTATAGCTTCACCACATCATGCCACAGACAGTTCCTACAGCAAAGCCTGTTGGCCCAATTCAGGACACCTGCAGGACTTCCCTCAAACATGACCTTATTGTTCTGGCCACAAAAAAATCTCAGCTAGCCCTCAAAATGCTCTACCAAATAGGCCGCAGGTTCTCAGCACATAAACTAAATTAACAATAAACCGAGTTAAATTAAGACAAAGCCATAAAGTGATGGCTGAATTATTTGGAGTATGATTAAGCACACTCTGAATAACTAGGTGAGCACAGGGTAAGCACAGCGAACATGCAGTCATCAGTACTGGGAGGCACAGACGTGAAGAAAGCATGAGATGTGACCAAGCAGCGGGCCTTAACATTTAGTAGAGGAAATGGGTGTGAAGGTGAATGGATTCGTGGTTCAACACTGGATCCAGGAGAAGAGAGAAACAGCTCAGGTGAATTAAAGGTTCAAAGCATTGCAAATAAAGATGTTAATAAATATCCAAGGAAATATGAGGGATGAGAAATGAAATGAAGAAACAACAAGCAATTACAAACTATCAAAGAGCAAAACTTTGACAGTGAAATAGAGGAATAAAAAGAACACAGGATGACTTCTAACTTGGTTGTGTCTATAGGGAGATAGAAGTTGTTGTTCCACCGTAACAAGCGTAATACAAAAATGAACTCACTGAAAATTAGCCACTTTCCTCACATCCATTAGAGACTCGAGGTCACAGTGCAAACTGCTGGTCTCAAAATGGTAGAGCCAAGGGCTGGGGCTGTAGTTCAGTGGTAGACTGTGCTTGGCATGCGTTAGGCCCTGGGAAGTTGTAGACACATGTAGAGACTTCGAGAATGACGACTCATTAGGGCAGCAATCCCGAAGTAGAAACCTCAGGGGGCTCCTCCAAGGGTAGGAAATCTCAAACTCTAATTTTCAAATTGGTGTAGTCTCCAAGGTGATGAGTCCAAGAGCAAAAGTCTCCAGGCTGCTCACTCAGAGGAGGCACACCCTCATGGATCATCTCCAGGAGCCCCCAAGGGCCTCACACTCAGAGTCGAGAAAGATCCCAGTATCTATGGCAGAGCAGAGGAAAATGAACTAATCCCAGGGGTGCATTAGCACTGAGCTACATCCCCAGCCCCTTTTATGTTTTCCAGACAGTGTCTCTAAATTGCTGAGGCAGGCGTTGAACCCAGGATCTTCTTCCCAGAACTGCACACACCTTACTCCTAGGCTAGGATTTCATGTGCTTCATCTTAGCTCCCCCTGAACTTGGAGAGACTTCCCTCTAGTCAGAGGAGGAGCTGGGTGTGCACAGCATGCACAGGCCCTGGACTGGTCCATTTGCCCTTAGTGGGTAGAAGCCAGCGACCTTGAACTGCAGGTCTGGGAAGTATCTGCCCCAAGGGCCATGCCAGGTCTCTGCAGTAGGACCCTTCCCAGGTCTCCCCAGGAACACCCCTGGCTCTGGGCAGTTCTTGGTGCTCTCCTACCTGCTGAAAGCAATGACCCTTCGCTGGCTTCCACCCGCTAAGGGGAAACCACTGCGTTAGTGTACAAAGCTTCCCAAGTTGGAAAAATGACAAAGGGATCCAGTCCATGTGGGCAAATGAGGGTTTATGGTTGTCCACCCTGTCCCCATCGTGGAAACAGCCCTGCCTTGTGGATCCTCGGGGACAGGTAAGGAGAGTGAGCCTGGAGGTCCAGGTAGACTCCAGGCCAGAAGTGGCTCAGCCCCCAGCTCATTCACCTGTCAGTCACTCAGGCTGGCTGCCTGTCCTCTGGTAAACTAGCATCCCCTGGGGGTTGCATGGCTGGGGGTGCACTTGCCCCCCTTGCTTGTGCCCTGGAGCTGGCTGTCTGCAGGAAGCCGGCTCCCCACCGCCACCAGCCAGGTCAACCCTTTCTGCCTGGCCATGGCAGCAGCAGAGGGTGAGAGAAGGGCCCCTGCGCCCCTCCCCTGAGCTTGCCCTACGAGTCCTCCTTCAGAAGCCGGTGTCCCTCCAAGACCCTGACCACCACTGCAGATGTGCGGTGGGACGTCCTTCCCCTCACCTCCCAGCAAACTCCCAAGTCCTGCCTGGCACTGGGTGCACACTCCCAGGGCACACCCCTTAAACCAGGGGTCACCTAGCGGATGGGGTGGCTCTGGAAGGGGTAAACTTGTCAAAAGGGCCTCAGCTGAAACCCAAATCCCCCTTCCCAAGTCCAGTCTCTCGGGACAAAGCTGATCAAAGACTGGAGCCCGAGGGACGCACAGCGGAAGGAACAGCAGTGGAAATGGCTCACCTGTCGGTACCCATGCTCGGTTGCGGACCGGGCGGCCTCGCCCTGCGGGATGGCCCGCGGCTCGGCTCGGCGCCCTTGGCCGCTGCGGTGGCGCGATGGGCCGGGGGCAGCAGGACCCACCTGGCCGCCGGACGCCCCCCGCCCAGCGCCCTCTCCGTCCCCCACACCTGGGCCCACCTCCGGGCCTTCGCTACCTGCTATCCTATGAGGCGACACCAGAGTGGACGGCCGCGGGCCGGGGTCCTCGGGCTGACCCCTGGACGCGGGTAGGAAGGGGCCGCTCCTTAGTCGGGGCGATCTGTGCCCAGACGCCTGCAGGTGCATGATGCCCGCGCTCCCCGCCAGGTGGACACCGCCCGGGGCGGTTGGCCTGGGTACCAACTGTCCCAGCGCGTGTGCCGCAGCCGGTCCGGAGGGGCGGGGCCTGTAACGGGCGGGGACCGTGGGGCGTGGCCTCTATGGGCGAGGCCTGCGAGGGGCGGGGCCCCAGGGCCAGGAGAGGGGGCGGGACCCTCAAAGCTCGCGACCCCGCCCAGAGGCGGCCGCGGCCACAGGGGTGGTGTCAGGGCCACTCCAGGGAGGAGGCCTTGCTGAATCCCGCGGTCTGAGCGGGAGTTCCTCGTGTGCAGGACAGGAGGTCTCAGTGGAGGCCCCGTGTGCAAAAAGAACCAGGGGTGGAGGGCGGTGCGGCCTTCTGACCCCTGCTGAACTGTGAGACCCGAAGCTGAGGACGCTGGGCTGCACTCGCTCAGCAGGCCAGCGGCTGCGGGGTCCTGCTGCGGGGGTCTCGCTGCCCCAGCGGGCAGGGTGCTGGCCACCCCCCGGGGTGGAGAGCCCAAGCTGGGCTTCCCGGTGTGGGAGAAAGGAGGATGTGGGGATCTGGGAGCTGAGTATTCCACCTGCCCAGGGTGGAGGCTGGCAATTCTGTTCCCAGGAGGAACCGGCCACTGGATGGGGCCAGCAACTGTAGGTACTGTCCTGCAGACCCTGGGTTGTCTGAGTCCCCACCACCATGACACTGTGCCTACCTTGAGAAGGCAGGGGATCTTGTCCTGTGGCGGGCAAGCCCAGGGACGTCCGGGGACTGTGGGAGGCAGACAAGGGGAGGATGAGGACTTGCTCCAGTCCTTCTGCCCCACCAAGCTCTTGGCTGCCTGTTAGGGCAAGGAGCCACAAAAGCACCTCAGGGCCTGGCTGGCCTCCACCTCTCCCAACTCTGTGTGCAGCGCCCACCTGCCTTCTGGGAGCAGCCTGTACTTCCAGAGGCTCGAGTCTCTCTGCACCTCACCCTGGGAGAGCTCCCCCACCCCGCCCTCATGCCCACCCCTCCGTGTCCAATGACCAATCTGCACCTCTGCCTTAAAGCACCCTAGTTGTCTACTCTGGCCAAGCACCTGCCATCCAGGGAGCTGGGGGTCCAGGCCCACGAAACCCAAACGGACCGTCTAGCCCCCTCCAGTGCCTGGCCCAGGGAGCTGCCACACAGGTCCCTTCCTGGGATGCCATCCCAGGGTGCCCAGCAGCACATCTGCCCTTATCCAATAATACGTTAATCAGTTACTTAATGTAAGGGGATCGACCCTGACCCTCTTGACCCCCTTTCTAGGGTGAGGGGACTGGATTGTGTTTGCTGACCTGATTCCTTTGTGGATTGGGGGACCGGTCTCCCGCTGGGCTGGGACAAAGATGAGGGTGCAGTCACTGGACTGGGCCTTTGTAGGCTGGCATCCCAGGGGACCCTCCTGAGGACCTGAGGGGATCCTCCTTCCTAGCACAGTGCTGAGCTCCCTCTGGACCTCCAGGAGGCCCGACTCCTCCTGCACCTGCACCTGCTGCTCTCTGCGACCTCCAGGCACAGAACTCTCTGCTTCTCTTCTACCAGGGCCACCTCCCAGGCAGAAATGCTGCACTCTCTGGGCCCAAATAAGGAAGAGGGACTTGAAACCACAAAACCCTTGTCAACACTTTTTTTCAAGCACTTTATGATTTAATGCCACTTTTTCCCTCAAATTTTGTAAGAACAAATAGTATGATTTCTAGCTTAGGAATAATTTGGGTTAGATCATCGCACAAATGTGTTATTTCCTGAACCCTTTTTTAAAAAATATTTTATTTTAGTTGTGGATGGACACAATACCTTTATTTTATTTTTATGTGGTGTTGAGGATCAAACCCAGGGCCTCGCACATGCTAGACGAGCACTCTACCGCTGAGCCACAACTCCAGCCCTCCTTAAGCTTTTTATATATGTCTGTATGCCAAACATTACATGTTTATTTTCATTTTTATTCAATTTTTTGTTATCTGTTTTAAAGGCAAAATCTCAAAAAGTATAATATACTTCACAAAATAAGAGAACCATTTTATTTTAAATCATATAGATTTCTTTAAGATGTGAATCAGTCCTAAAAATAAATATCATAGATTTGTAACTACATGACATTTAATAAACTTTTAGTTTCTATCCCATAATTACTGGTTAAAAGAAAAACCCTTAGACAAGTTTAATTTATCTGAGTTTATTCAACAAAAAAAGTTAAAAAAAAATTTACTTGTTGGCCTCAGGATCAGAAGAGGATCAGAGAACTTGGGTCACAATGTGGCATGAAAGGTGGCACAAAAAGAGTATGTGCTGTCACCGGGGTTTCCCTCTGAGTTTGGTCCCTTGTGTGGGCACCTGTCTGTCGCCTTTGTGCTAGGACAGACGGGAGGGATTTTCCTTGTTCTGTTCAGCCACTTGCAGAACTGGCATATGACCAGCCCCTCTGCTCCATCTGGTCCTGGTGTGCAGGGGACAAGGCCCTCCCACTCTAGCATAAGAGGGTTGTGTGCAAGCCAGTCACCCAGTGGCTGCCTGGAGAGACCTGCTAGTCAGGGGCACTGGCACCTCCTGTGGCTGCTCTGTTTCTTCCCCACTGAGTGAAGGGGAAGGGCTGGATGCACTGTGCTCTCCACGGCGCCTGAAACCCAGATGCCCTGGGCGGAAGGGCTCAGGCTCCTGCTTCTGCAACAGGCCAGCAATGCCACTTGTCCAGCACAAACTGTTCCTGAAACAATTCATTCGTCTTTGGAACAAGTTAAGCCTGTGGAAAATGTAACATTAGCGACACCACCTGGATCACTTTTAAATCAACTGAAATGAAAACTGAAGGTTTCTCTTTTGTCAACATGTTTCCTTTATGAAAGCTCTCATTGCTTATGCACATAAACATTTTAAGTGTTTCCACGTTATCTTTAAGTCCTAATTGTATTGCATTTCTTTCTAGACCAAACAAAAATGTACCTAATGCTTTATATGTGAAAAATTTATCCCTCAATTATTAACAATGATGCATAGAAATAGACATGGGCAAGGGCAAGTTCAAAGAGTTCTAATTTAAAGACTCCTTCTTGTCCAAGTCCCAAGTCTTCTCATGGACTTTTTCTTTCTTTCTTTCTTTTCTTTTTCTTTTTTTTCCTTTTGGTATCAGATATTGAGCCCAGGGGTGCTTAACCACTATGCCACATCCCCAGCCCTTTTCATTTTTTGAGACTGGGTCTTGCTAAGTAGGTGACACTGGCTTTGACTATGTTATCCTCCTGCCTTGGCCTTCTGAGCTGCTGGGATTACAGGTGTGTGCCACCATGCCCAGCACCTCTTAAGTTTTCTTGCATTGTTTCACACATAAGCTTTTGGGAAACAACTCTTATATAAACCATACAGGATCTTATCTCTTATCTTATCCTGTATGGTTTAGATAAGAGTTGGTTTTTATTTTTTTTTTCAATACCTTTATTTTTTTAATTTTTTTTTCAATGTGGTGCTGAGGACCATACCCAGCACTTCACACGTGCTAGGTGGCATTCTACCACTGAGCCACAACCCCAACCCCCTAGAACTTTTAATCAGTTGGCTGGTAAAAGCTAAGCCAAAGATTTAGTTCATGTGCTAAGCAGTTTCCAAAATGGCTCCCCTTGACCCCTGTTTTCATGGTATCTGTGCCTATTTTGGACTATTTTTGCTCTATAACAAAATACAACAGACGGGGTTATTTATTTATTCTTAATATTGGAGGTTAAACCCAGGTGCACTCTACCAGTACCCCCCCCCCTTT
>NW_026000037.1:1865936-1891120 GCF_001458135.2 Marmota marmota marmota
AGTCCCCCCCCCCCTTTTTTTAGTTGTTGATGGACCTTTGTTTTATTCATTTATATACAGTGCTGAAAATTGAACCCAGTGCCTCACACATGCTAGGCCAGCACTCTGCCACTGAGCCCCAGCCCCACCCAACCCCAGCCCTTGTTAGTTTTAATTTTGAGGCAGGATTTTACTAAATTGCCCCAGATAGCCTTGAACTTGCCTCAGCCTCTTGAGTAGCTGGGATGATAGGCATGTGCCACTGTGCCACACAGATGGGGTAATTTATGAGGAACAGACTTTTTTATATAATTATGAAATTTATTTATATTTCACCTTTTAAAATTTCACTTTCTGGAAAGTCCTCTTATTAGAAATACATAAAGTGCACTTAACATAAGGAAATTAGTTTCTTGGTTCCTCCAGTGAGATGTACATGCTCTTCCAATCCTCTCCAAGGAAGGTTTTCTCAAACTTCCCTCCAGGCTTCTCCTCTCAATTCAGGGAGTTCTGAGTGAACTTTTCTCAGAAATTACAGTGAAGAAGCTGATTTTAACAGGCATGTCCTCCCAAGAAACAACACATTAGGAAAAAACTACATTGCCCCAAATAGACCCTGTCTTTGGTGGTTATAGGCAACTGCAGTTAGCTCTTCCATGGTGGGTGGGAAGAGCTCGCAGCAGTAGGGTACAGGTCCAAAGCCACTTGCAACCTTGGCCATCGACCAGGAAAAAACTGCCATATTCAAACTAGAGATGTGTGACATGAAAGAATGAACCAAATCTATAAGCCCTTGGTCCATCAGAGATTCTGCTCCTATACATTAGGCTGGCAGCTCTTAGCCTTGGAACTAATATTCATGAAATATGTTCACGATTCTTGAACTGCTCCTGAACTGCGTTCCCAGTACACAGCTCATCAGAGGGCGTGCTGTGCCTTGCAGACAGTGTGCTTGTTGGAAGAGACAACAGGGCACACCACAGCCTCTCTAGGAGTTGAAAGCCAGGGTTTTAAAACAGCAGTTTGGATGTTGAAACAAGTGTCATAAAGAAACTATTGGTCACAGTAAAATAATGCTGGTTAATTTAAGTTACCAAATAAAAGATAAAAGAACTAGTAGCCTTCAGAGCCCCCTACCTTCTTCTTTTCAATCATTTGAGGACTCCTTTTCATGCTTCAGGACAAGAATGTATGCAAGCTCCCAGAGAGAAAGGTAAATGTGACCCAGTCATCTGAAAATACATTGTTAGCTTGAAAACCCAAACCAAAAAGCTTTGGCCATCCCACTATTTTAGCTGACCCTCTCCCCCACTTACAGAAAAATACTGTTTAATTTTCCCCCACTAGAAATACATGGTTATCCTTTATCCTAAAAAGACACCATGCAGGCATTTAAGACTGAACCAGCCAATTCTAAGGGTTGCAGGAGTATAGCAAAGTATCACCAATAAAACTTCCAGCATCAAATCATGCAAAACCCAGAACGTTCACCCCAAGAGGGTTCCTGAAATGTTTCCCGGGTCTACCACGCGGCCTGCGCAATGGTTTCATTAATGAGGTTCTTGGCATAAAGTTAGTTAGAAGAGATGGAAATAAAACACACAGACTCAGTTACCTTATTTCTATTGCCAGGTCCGAGACGGCTCCCCTCTCTGGCTCCAACCTCTAACCGCCCAGCAGAGCAGCAAGGATTACTCAGGGCTAGCAGGAGAGAGAGAGAGTGAACACGCCAGGGAGTAGCCTTTTATTGGGGAACAAGAAATTCAGGGGATAATTCCATCCAATGAAGGTTGAGGGGGGACTGCACTCTAAGGTCAGGGTCAGTGATTGGGCCCCCGGGGTCAGTGGTCAGTCACACCCCCACACGGACGGGTTCTCTCATCAGGAAAGGGCCGGGAAAATTCCGACACAGCCAGAAGCCTCAGACCCTTAACGGGAGTCGCCCAGTCACGTGTCAGGATGGCTTCCCACACCCCGGTGCACACTGCAGCTTCCAGCAGCCACTGCCCACCGCATGGACAAGCAGCTCCACTGCAGAGGATTTTCAGCTCTGGTCGGCTGCACTGTCACCGGAGTTCATACACCTCAGGACAAGGAAAAGAAACGCTCATTTCATTGTTATGTGTGACCCAGAAAAGGTCCTGGGGAGGATCTGAGATGAAAACTGGATGGGGAGGATCTGAGATGAAAACTGGATGGGAGGAACAGTGTGAAACAAGAACACGTGCAGATGAGGAAGATGGGTTTTCCTCCAGGAGAGGCGCTGGAAGCTCCAGGAAGTAACTGAGGACCAGTGTGACTAGACCAGGTGACAAAACAAGGTTAACAGTGGGGAAGATAGCTTTGGTGAGAGCCCAGCAGAACAGAGGGCACTGACTTGGGGACCCAATTCCCATCAGAAGTGACCTGTCCCAACGCCCTGGCTCGCTTCCAGGTCTGTTGCACGGTGCTGGTGTGGGAGGCAGAGGTCTCATGCTCCACAGATGGAAGAACAAGGCAGAGGCAGCGACTCTGCTCACGGATGGTGATGGAGCTGCAGCACCTGAGCATCTCAAGCTCGTCACTCGATTGGTGTGATCGAATATTCGCTTGCATTTAAAGACAACCTGCTTCCGAATAATGATTGATAGCGCCACTACAAACAGGAAGGCAGACATTCTCAGGCAGCCTTGGCAAGAAGGCTCTGTGCTCTCAATCTGCCTCTGGCGCTGCACAGCTTGGGGCCCCAGGTACCAGAGCACTGCAGCACACCTCCAAGACAGGTTTCTTGGGCTTCAGACATTCCTGTAGGCATGCAGAGAAACGAGTGTCCACAGGACACCTGCATGGGCTTCTCACATACTCCTAGGGCCCTGTGCCGGTGTGACGCCCTGACGGGGCTGCTGCTGGTGCTACCGCCCAGGGTGAGCAAGGAGCCCAAAGGGGAACAGACGTTTCTTGCTCAGGGTTTTGGAGCTGGGAGGTCCCACATGGAGGCACCAGTATTTGGCTTGGTGAGAGCCCTAGCTGTGTGCACCCAGGACAGCCCTTAACCCCCTTCAGGAAGGTGGGTCCTCAGGGCCTGCTCAGCTCTCCCAGGCCCCACAGTGACAACACCTGAGATTTTGGATGGGCCACATTCATGCCATAGCAATAATGTAAGAAGAAAATTTAGCAAACAACTTAGTTGCCAACCAGTTTTATTTTTTACATATTTGAAGAAGTGATTAAAAAGACAATGCTAATCTGCTTTTTTAGTCACGAAATAATAATGGTTTGTTTGCCAGATTCATTTGGATGTGGGGCCAACTGCAATAAACTTCAATAAAATTCTAAGTCTGTGGAACCCACTTAAAAAAAGCAGTTGGGATTAACACTGCTCTTACATTCCTGGCTCAAGGAAGCTCTCATGTTTTGTTTCTTTGTATGGCAAATATAACAATATTGGTAGAAACACAACTTTTCACACAGACACCAAGAGACCAATCTGTGTGGACAAACTAAAAATTGAAAATGAATCCATTCAGATCTTACATTATTGAATCATATAACAAATGGGACAGAAAAGAACAGTATTAAAAAGCGGTCTTCTTCATCATTTTCAAAAATTCTTCCTCATTTATTTCTCCATCCCCATCATAATCAGCTTCATCAAGCATTTCCTATAAAACAAAACAAAAAATGATATATAAAATCTACTAAAATGAATGACAGAAATGAATGTTCAATTACATGCTCGAAATCAAATTTTACTTTTAATGTACAACTAAAGTTAGAATATAACATTTTATACAAAAGTTGTAATTACACATAAATTATAAAAACAAGCAAGATTTACCTGCAGTTCATCATCTGTTAAATTCTCCCCAAGTTCCTTGGCGGCTCTCCTGATATTACTTAGTGTTATCCTCCCAGTATCATCATCATCAAATAATTTGAAAGCCTTCAATATTTCTTCTTTTTCATCTTTCTCACCCTTTAAAAATATGAAATAACTGGCACTTGTCTTTGATTATACTGCTAGAATAAATAAATATTCTAAAAACAGATCTTCTCAGGCCTCTGAGCACTAGCGCTCCAGTGTACTGGGCAGCTGAGCTGAGCTGACTGCTGCACTGTTAACCACCCAATGCCCTCACACTTGCCCTCAAGGAACTGAGGTGCAGAACACAGTGAGGCAGGAAAATGCACCCTATACTGGCCCTCATCACTCAGGTCCATTCCAAAGACATAGGCTCTGCAGAGCTCCTTCAAGGCTCTGCAGAACAAGGCCTGCAAATACAGGCCCTCAACATGCTTGCCAAGTGCAAGTTTTTAAATTCTAGCTCCATTCTGTCCATCCTGACATATGTCCTCATTATTTCCCGACAAACCCCATTCTCCACAACAGTCTCCATTACCAATCTGAGAATGTTTTAATCTTGCAATTTCTGTTTATCTGTGTCCCACCCAATCTGAAACTTCTAGACCCAAATTCTTCTATGAAACCTGTTTCAGCCCTCCCTGAAATTTGGAAAGCTACTGCTTGTGTTTCTCTGAAAAAAACAATATCATGACTATACCATTTTTACACTTATAATGGCAAAAAAATTTTCAAAACTAATGGTGCCAATTCCTTCTTTGTCCATTTCAGCTATCATTTGTTTAACTTCTTCTTTCTTTGGTTCAAATCCTAAGGCCCGCAATGCAATCTAGAATAGGAAGAAAAAAATTTTAATATGCCAAGATATCATTCTGATTAAATATTCATTAATCAATAGCTTCTCTTTTTAAAAAATTTTTTAGATGTTGATGGACCTTTATTCGTTTACTTGTATGCTGTGCTGAGTCTCAAATCCAGTGCCTCTCACAGGCTAGACAAGCCCTCTACCACTGAGCCGCAACTCCAGCCCAGGCTTCTCTTTTTTAACAGGGACTGAGCATTAACCTAGAAATGAGGTCAGCAGTCCCAGGTTTCAACCCAGCTGTGCTAGAGTATACTGTACACCCTGGGCTTGGCTTGCTCACGTATAGAACATGATTTAAATGTTAACAAGATATTGTTTGTTAACACTCTCAAGCTTCCCGAAGACTACCGTTAAAGTCTGATCCCACAAACATGGAATTTGAAATGTGTTGGAATTGGAAATTATTTCAGGACCTTCAGTTCTTTCACATCTATGGTCCCAGAGCCATCAGCATCAAATAAGTCAAAGGCCTCTTTAATTTCTTGCTTTTGCATTTCATTCAATTCAGTTTTTGCTGCTCTTTTCTCTGAACTTGTGTGTTGGTCAGACGCCTGCAATAAATACACACGTGGGTGAAAGACAAACTACATGCCTAGAATAATGGACGCATAGTTGAATCTGATAAATGAACTTATTGAAGGACCCTACTTCCTGCTATTATAAAGTTGCCCCTCACTAAATTTGTGCTTTGGGTTATTAAGAACTTGGTGGAAAGCCTGGTTCTTTTTTATCACTTAGATTTTTTTTCCTTAAAATTAGTGCCTTTTGAGAGGGGAAGGAGCAAAGGAGAGATGGTGGAACGGGCAGTGGCGGTGGTGCGACTGTCTCCCCGCGGGGTATCCGAGGGGCACTCGCCGAGGAGGAGTGACCTTCACTTAGGCCCGTTTCCTAGCACGGGGTGGGGGGCCGCCCCACGGAACAAGAGCCGCTCCCGTCTCCTCCCCGTGCTGCCGTGTACAGCGGCGGAGGGGCGAACGGCCACGCGGCCCAGGCGAAATACTACTGCAGAGGCCGGACGGCGACGGTGCGCCAACTGGCAGTGTCCGCGCCGCCTAGGCGGCGTCCTCTTCCGGCGAGGTTCGGTTTTCTGCCGGCAAGCGGGGCCTCGGGCTAGCCTCGGCCGGCGGCCGCGCCGGGGCCCTAGCCTCCAGCTCTGAACCCAGGAGCCCTGGGCCCGAAGCCTCGGCCTCACGTAGCTGCAGCCGCCGAGCGGGCCTCACGGCTCCCGGGGCAGCTCACGCCCTCGCCTCCAGCGGCGGCGGCGCGGCGGCCGAAGGGAGGGATTGCGGGCCGCCCAGAGCGAGCCACAGGAAGGACGCCTCGGCGACTCCTGCGGAGCCCCGAGGGAAGCAGAGGCTCCACCTCACAGGCCCAAGCTCCCCTCCTTCCCGGGACCCACTCACCATGTCGCCCCGCCATCCGCCCCGCCCGCTCCACCCGCGTTGCTAGGGCCGCCTTCGCCCCGCGAGCCCCGCCCACCGGGCTGCGTACTGATGGACGGACACTCCATCCAATGGTCGGAAAGGGGAGTCCTCAAGCCCCCCCCCTCCCGATTCTCCACCAATAACGTGGCGTGCCCCGCCTTCTCCGCCGTGAAACGGAAATTCCCGAGCGCGGACGGGGCGGGGGCGTTTCCGGCTTTGGCTGCCGGCGTGAATCCCAGGTCTGTGGGGCTCTTCAGGTCGGGCGCGGGGAGAACCTGCGCCTTCCGAGGCCGCTGGCCGCGAGGGCCGGGTGAGAGGACGACGGTGGCCCGCGCCCAGCAGGGCCTCTGCGGCCCCGGCGGAGAACCAGCTGAGGCCGGGGCGAGGGTGCGGTTTAGCCACCGCAGGTCGCCCAGCTGGAGCCGAGTGCTTCTTGGAGCACTGCGTTAGCGGGGCTTCTGAGACCAGGAAGGAACGTGGTCCAGCGGGCCTCAGCCTGACCCCGGCTTCAGGCTCGGCTGCATCGGGTCTGATCTGACGGTAAGGAGAAGGTTGAACAGTGGGTGACCTGTTTTTGCATCACTCTGCGATTTACGCTTCTGTTTAGGAACGTGGAGTTAAGATGTTTTGTTTTCTTTTTTAAAATGGTAGGGCTCAGATTGCAGTTCTAGGTCTTGATTAGAATGTACTCAGTCTTGAAAAAGGGCTGCCACTAATCCGGTTGCACTATAGACATTCCTAGTGATAACTAGATTTCTTATATCTACCAGATTTATTATATCTTATATATCTACCAGATTTATTGCTTTACATGTCAGCCTGTCAGCTACTGAGTTTGAAAGGAATTGCATGTAGAGTGTAAAAGATGAATAAAACCAAGGGTCCCCAGATTAGTGGTTGAGATAGACAAGACATAAACACAGGGGCTGTGCTTGGGAGCACAGAAAGGAGGGACTCCTCCTCCAGCACTGGAGAAAGCTGTATCCAAAATGTGGCATTTGCCTTGGGTCATAGAGCCATAGAGCATTCAAGGAGGTATAAAGAGGATAGGCTGTTGAAATCAAAGTGTAGTATGTACAAAGTAAGGTACGTGGTATGGCACAATCATGTGGCTTTCAAGGAAGGGTGGGAGATGGGTCTTAAAAAGTCTGAGTGTAGACTTTACAGCACAATGTTAAGAAGACTTTATTTTCCAAGATAAATAGTTATTGGCAGTGGAATACCCAATTCTATTTTTAGTTTTTCAGAATGATTCTGAAGCCTCTTTAAAAGAAATTAAAGGGTTCCAACTAAGGCAGTGCCAAATAGGAATCAGTCAACTCCAAAGGTAGTTGAAAGTTATATTCATGTTGGAGGAATACTAAACAGTGATATCTGTTTTCTCTTGTTTCAGGTGTGTACTCAAATTTGGGATAACAAATGTGAAAATCATTTACCAAATAATTTTTGAGTGCCTGCAGTAAAGTATACAACAATGCTGTAGGTACTTGAGATACTTCCATGACTAAATTGCTCTCCTGGAAATTATATTCTAACAGGGTTCATAAATGATAAGTAAACTGTATGCTACTAAGAGTATCCAGGGTGTAGAGGGAGAAGAGTTTGTGTTATTAATAGGATGCTCAGGGTGGGCTGTACTGAAAAGGAAATTTGAGAAAATATTTAAAGGTGGTGAAACAGTAGAGTTCTTGGAGAAGGAGTATTCCAGAAAGGGAGAACAACTAGAATAGAAACCCTAAGGTGGAGAGCAGGCTTTGCATGTTCCAGGAACAGGATGGAGGCCAGAGCAGAGTGAGGTGGAGTCAGAAGGGAAAGGGAAGAAGTGCATGTTCCTGGGGCTTGTGAGCACTGGGACTCTTGTATCAGTGAGCTGGGGAGGCTTTGCAAGATTCCCACCATCAGTGAAGGGAGTCCTATGTCAGACAAAGGTCCACGACTTTCTGAGAGGCTTTTAAACATGGGTTGATAGGATTAGACTCTGTGTTGGGAATAGACTGGAGATGAGGAAACTGTTGATTTTTATGATGAAAGGCTGATTGTCCCCAGGCTGCTCCTGAGAAACGCATCTTAGTGTTGAGCTGAGTACCTCGGACAAAACTAGACATGACCTTGTGAAAAGAAAATGCCTTCTGATTTCAAAATCCTGGATAAACAGAGGCGACTCTGCTGGTCTGTCACTCAGGGAGGAGGAAGGAAGGTGCCAGAGGTCCTGTCCCCCATCACCTTCACTGTCTTTGCCTTTGTATGCCCAGCCTCTTAGAAGGTGAGGAATTCTTGTTTTCAGTCTCTTTTTTTGTGTTTATGGTAGGCCCTTGCAGCTTCTTTAAAGTAATAATTAAGAAGGTCATCCAAAGTTAGAAACCTTAGACTGATTTGTTTTTGTTTTTGTTTTTAGATTACTACTCAAAGTTGGAGTAGGTTCTTCAAGATGCTGAAACAGGTCTTTTGTAAATATTTATTTTCATAGCAGTTGTATGTGATATTTTGCATGTAGACTAGTTTTTTTAATTGTATGCCTTCTTTGGGAAGGTTTTTTTCATATAAATTCCATACCAACTAAGTTTGGAATAGCTCATGAATTTTTCCATTTGTGCATTAATACCCTTGTGGTTCAGACAGTACAGAAAGGAGACCGTAAGCAGACATCTTAAAAAGACATGGGCCTATGCCTGATAAGAGTGTTAACCAGGCTTGGAAGAAGGCAGAGGCCTGAGGAATGGAGACCGTGGGTAGAGAATGCAGTCCGAGGGCAGCATCGTGAGGCAGTTGGTAGCTTGAACAAACCTGGGTTCTAGTCCATAGCCCTTTACTTACTAGTCACGAGGTCGTGTGTGTTGATTATCACGCCTCCTTTCCGCATCACCAGGAGGCTGATGGCAGTACCACCTCACACTGCTGCAGTGAGGGCCACGTGACATAGGCCTGGTAAGTGCCTCACACCCAGTGAACTCTCAACATGTGTTAGAAATGAAAAGCAAAACAAACAAACAAAAACAGTCTTTTTAAGCTATTCCTTTCAACAGATTATTTTGAAGCACCTGGATATTCATGAGGAAAAAGGAGCCAATGTTTCCAGTAATTTACAAAAATCAGTTTAAGATGAATTATAAACATAAATGTAAAGAAAAAGTTTGCAGCCCGGGTTCCTGACATCAAAATGTACTGCAAAGCTGTGTTGTCACAACAGTATGGTGCTGGCACCAAGTGAACACAGGGGCAGTGGAATTGATTGAGAAACCAAAAATAAACCCATGTACCTATGGCCAGTTGGTATTTGACAAAAATGCAAAGGCCACTCAGTTGAGAGAAGACTCTCTTCAACCAATGGTGCTGAACAGTTGGATATCTACATGCAAAACATGAAGTTGGGCTGGGCTTGGTGGTGCACGCTTGTAATCCTGGCAGCTTGGGAGGCAGAGGCAGGGGGATCACGCATTCAAAGGCACCTTCAGCAAAAGCAAGGCACTAAGCAACTCAGTGAGACCCTGTCTCTAAATAAAATACAGACTAGGGCTGGGGAGGTGGCTCAGTGGTCAAGTGCCCCTGAGCTCAATCCCCAGTACCACACAAAAAATGAAATTGGACCTCTGCTTATACCATATACAAAAGTTAACCCCAAATTGATCAACACTGTTAAGGGATGAATTTATAATTTAAAGATGATGTTTGGTTAAATATGAATGATCTTGGATGTGGCAGTGGAATGATATGGCACCAAGAACATGAGCAACAGAAACAAAAAAAGTGGACTGCATCAAAACTAAAAACTTGTGCATGTCCTCAACAATGTAGAAATCACTGCATTTGTTTTCCGCAAACGGGAGTGTGTTTGCAAATTGTATACAGTGGTCTTTCACGTCCTTGGTTGACTGGTTCCAGGACTCCCCTGTGAATACCCAAGTCCACAGGTTTGCCAGTTACTTTTACATCTTCCCATATACTTTAACTCTCCTCTGGGATTACTTATTACTTCCTAATAAAATGTAAATGCCACATGAACAGTTGTTATGAGGCATTTTGAAGGAAAGTGACAAGAACTTGTCAGCTGCAGGTGCAGGTTTTTTCCCCACGTTTTTGTGTCCACAGTTGGATCCCTGCGTGCAGGACCCTGATTGGCACTTGCTGTTGTTTGATAAGGGTCTAGTACCCAGCGTGCACTTGCAGCTCAACACAAGAAAATCAGCAGCGCTTCTTAAATGGGTGAAATACTTGAAAAAACATTTCTCCATTAAGATTTACAAATGGAAGCTGGATGCAGTGCTGCGCTCCTGGAAATTCCACTGCTCTCAGGAGGCTGAGGCTGGAGGATGGCAAGTTCAAGGCCAGCGTGGGCAGCTTAATGAGATCCTGTCTCAAGGTAAAGACTAAAAAGAACTGGGAGAAATGCTCCATGGTAGAGTGCCCCTGTGTTCAATCCTCAGTACAAATGCCAACAAGCACATGAAAAGATGCCCATCATCATTAGGAAAGTGCAGGTCAGAAGCACAGTGAGATCACTCCACATCAGTGGGATGTCTTTAATTTTACAAAAAAAAAAAAGTATTGTTGAGTGTCCTGTTGATTGAACAGCACACACACACACACTTCATGTCCTTCCAGAATTTCAGAATGTGGTGTTTTTTGAAATGAGGGTGATCACTGAAGCTGAGGTTATACTGGATTAGGCTGGGCCCTAGGCCCACCAACTGGTTCATGATTGTAGAAAGGCCATTTGAAACAGAGATTAAGTTACCAGGAGTAACTAGAAGCTGGAAGAGGCAAGGAAAGAATCTTCCCTGGGGGGGTGAGAGACTCACTGCCCTGCCAGTGCCTGGATTTTGGATTCTATCTCCAGAACCGTTAAGAGCATGGGTGTGTAGTTTTGAGCCTCTGGTGCTCTGTGATATCTGGTAGGGCAGCCCAGGAAACCAATACCTTGTGCGTGGCTGGTGTGAGTGTTCTGCTGTGGAAAACACTGTGGTGGTTCCTTAAAGAAAGTACCTCCAGGTTCCCTCCTAGGGTAAAGAATTGGAAACAGTTGTTCAGGTCCACACTGTACATGGAAGTCCATAGCAGCATAATTCACAATGGCCAGCAGATGGAAGGAGCTCAAATGTGCATCCATGGAAAAGAGGATATGCTAAGTGCGATTGTCCGAAGGCAGGTCGCTCAGCCATGAAAGAGGAATGAAGCCCTGGTCCATACTGCAGTGTGGATGAGCCTCAGAAACAGGCCAAGTGAGAATCGGTGTTTTATGATGCCGTTTATGTAAGGTATCAAGAATGATAGTGCTGAAAGACTGAAAGCAGGGTGGTGACTGCCAGGTCTGGGAGGGAATGGGGCAGAGACTGCTTCATAGCCCTAGGGCTTCTTTAGGGATGATGAAACTAATAGTTATACAGCATTGCAAATGTACTGAAGGCCACTGTAAATGCCAGTGGTACACTTTAAAATGGTTCAGTTTATGTTAAATGAATTTTAGATCAATTTAAAACAATAAAGCTTTCAGAAGAAATACAGAAAAATAAGTTTTCTTCTGAGAGTTAGGAAAAAAACCTTTCTTAGATAGATAAGAGAAAGTAATAATTATTAAAAGAAGAAAAGATAAATGGACTAGGGAAATATATTGTGAGGCGGTTTTAAGGCCACTTGAGGTTTGGGGCCATGAACCTCAAATGACACCAGTGAGCGTGGTTGTGTGTGTGTTTCAGCTGCACTGGGGCAAGCACGGAGTGGCTGGGGCTGGACTTCATCCAGATGAGCTGAATTTAAGGATATTTGTACACGGGAGCAACTGTAATAATTGACAAGTAGAATTCAAAACAGGCAAGTAGAGAGTTGATGTTACGGAGTAGGAGGTAAAAGGCGGATGTGGTGCGGCAGAACCTCACCACACTGTGGGTCGGAGAACATGACAGTCTCGGGAGGGTTGAGGTTGGAGCCATCAACCTCAACCTGGGGCTGTTCTGACGTATTATGGTGCTATCTAGGAATATTGCTGACCATATCATAAATTTTTGTTATATAGAATTGAAAATTCACAAAAGAGGCCTTGAAACTGAACGCAGAGAGTCTGTCAAGCTGTTCCAGCTTCCCTCCGAGTCCTGGGACGCCGCCAGCTGCTTCTGGGCTCAGCGCCTGCTGCCCTGGAGCCCCTCTCAGGGCACTCTCCAGGGGTGGTGCAGTGCGGGGGCCAGGTGGGGTGCAGAGACAGCGTGGGAGGAAAAGCAAAAGTCTGAGTTGTTTGCTTTTCAGTGTTTGAGATTTAAAAGATTGTGATTAAGAAGTATTATTAAAAAAAATCATGGATTCTTAGAGCAAAGGGCAAGTTTGTATTTTCTCTGATCTCGGCTTCCCTGCTGAGTCGCCAGGGATCATGCCTCCCAAGGCATCAGTTTTATAGATGGCTTTTCAGTTAGGGGGCACTCCAGGAGTTCTATTTATAGGACTAAAGTCCTTCCCTTGTAACTTCCTATTAATTTTGGGTGCAGATTCCAAAGTATTATGTGGAGTTAGTTGCTTGCTTTTGTGTGTGTGTGTGTGTGCGCGTGTGCGCGCTTGCATGCATGCTATAGATTAAACCCAGGGACACCTAATCACTGAGCCACATCCCCAGCTCTTTTTAATATTTTAAATAGAGATGGTCTTGCTATGTTGCTTAGAACCTAATTAAATTGCTGAGGCTGGCTTTGAACTTGCAGTCCTCCTGCCTCAGCCTCCTGAGCTTGCTCTTGAGCCTCCATTTAAATAGCACTTATTTTCCTTTATAATGTAATCCTTGATCAAATCCATTTCCTCCCTCCATCTCTCTTCCACATTTCTCACCAAGGTAATTACAGAAAATTCTTAATTGGCCTCTCCACCTCCTCTCTACATGCAGCCAGTCAGTCCTCTGAATCTGTTACCACAGTGCTAACATGTCCGGAACATCCCAATCAAGTCTCCTTGAATAGGACTCTAGACCTCTGGAGCATTGTACTGTCTTAATGACCCCACAAAGTGGATGCTGTGATTAGCTCCATTTTCAGATATGCACACTGAGGGCCAGAGTAGTTAAATGTTTAAGTTGCTGAAGGCCACCCAGCTAGTAAGCAGTGAGCTGAGTTCAAGCCCAGAGATCTAGACACACATATACAAGCTTTCAGGAGACGGCCAGTGGTACACACCTGTAATCCCAGGGACTCGGAGACTGAAGCAGGATCACAAGTTTAAGGCCAGCCTGGGCAACTTAGCCAGACCCTGACTCGGGAAAGTAAAATAAGTAGTAGTACAAACTTTCAAACACTATGTCTAGTTGTTTCTCTTTCTGTTGGGATACTGGGGATTAAACCCAGGGGTTCATGCTTATTATCAACCTCTACTGCTGAGCCACAGTGAGCTGGGGAGCTCTCTTCAGTGGCCTCCACTGCAGGAGCAAGGCTAGGCTTCTCGGCACAGTATGTTATGCCCTTCTTGATCCAGGTTCTGTCCTCTGCAGGAGGCTGGTCTCCTGAGGTCCCCCTGTACTCGGTATGCACCCACAGCACCATGGCTCACAATAACCAGTCTTACCCCAGCACCACAGGTTGGTCTGTGTGTGTACTTTACTGCCACGTCCCACCTCCTTCCTCCTCCACCTAGCTGACCCGCTCAGGTAGTCCTTCAGGGCTTGCTCTGGGGATTGCTGCCTTCTGCACACAGCGTGTGTTGCGTCTTGAATGGTGTGGCCACCACCATGTCTTTGTACCTTTGTCATTAGTATTTTACTGCACATTGCACTGACCACATTTAATGGAAACCATGTGTACTTCAAAGGCAGGGACCATATCTTATTTTTCTTCTCTGTATGCATTCATAATGATGAATCACACTGAATAAGTTTCCAAGTTTTTATTTTATTTGCAGATGATGACTTGTGATGGCCTGCAGGGTAATAAACAAAAGACGACATGTGGGACTTCAACAACTGTCCTCATTTGCAGAAACAGGAAGAACGTTCCTGGGCCCAGTGAAATCATCCAAATTTGTTACAGGTGGGGACTGTCATGAAAGTGTGTTGATCAGCTCAACAGTAAGACTCCTTGAAAGTTTGGATTTGACCAGCACAGTGGGGCAGCTTCTCCATGAGGCAGTTCAAGCACAAAACAACACCTATAGGACTGGCACCAGCACTCTCTTGTTTCTCGTCGGTGCGTGGAGCAGGGCTGCTGAAGAGTGCCTCCATCTGGGTGTTCCTGTTTCCATAATCGCTGCAGTGATGTCAGAAGGCTTGGACTCTTGCAGGGAAGAGGTAGCTTTCCTTCAAGTCCCAGTCCACAACGTATTTGACCATGTGCACAACTCAAGGACCATTTCTGGACTTGAAACACCTCATGTTGGTTCCTGTCCTTTCCTACAAGCCCCTTCAGGTGCTGGTGGGATACCCAAAGAGCATGATTTCAAACATGCTGCCTCTCAACTATTGACCGTTTACAGTCTTTCTGGGAGACCTGTTAAACTGCCAGAATTCTTCAACCTTCCAGTAAAGGTCGAAGCAGGTAAAGAGGCATCACAAGGTCTGAAGAGCAGTCTGCACACAGACACCTGCTCTAGAAAGTCAGTACTGATCCACAGTAGGCATTTTAACAGGACCGATAACAGTCTCTGGATAAGCAAACCAGATGGGTTTCTAGAACAGTACAGCGCAGCGACTCCCAAAACTTACAGATGTTGTGATTTGGTAGAGTTGGCAGTGGGTTTGAGCCATGGAGATCTTGGCACCATGAAGTTGGTAGAAGCAGCAGTACAACTGCAGTATCAGAAGGCATGTGTGCAACAAGGCAACTGTACAGTGCCATTTATGTTTGATGTTTCTAGAGTCTTCACTTGCTGTCTCCCAGGCTTGCCCGAAAATTTGTCTTGTGTTTGTTCAGGGTATGTCACTGTTGTACCAATAGCTAGTGTAACCCTGATCAAGGGATTAGAGAATCAGCCTCTCCAGGTAGTTCTCATTGAGGGTGACCTTGTAGAGAGTTACCACCACCTGGGATTTAATGAGTCCACCAATACTAAAACAGTACTAGATAGCATGGAACTTCAAGGAGACAGCTCAGAAGAACTGTGGACGAATTATGTATTACAGGTGTTGACCCAGTTCAACGTGAACCTCATCCTGGTGCAGGGAAATGTATCTGAATCCTTGACTGAAAAGTGCAGGCACAGTAAGCGGCTGGTGGTGGGATCTGTGGGCAGCAGCGTGATGCAGGCTTTCGCTGAGGCTGTGGGAGCAGTGCCAGTGACCTACGTTTCCCAAGTGAATGCAGACTGTGTGGGCAGTGGCGTCTCCGTGACCTTCTGGAGAACTCCCTTGGAGGTTGTAGGCAGGAGCAGCGGAATGCCAATCTTGTTAAAAACAGAAGGAATTAATCTGATCACAGCGGTGCTCACTCACTCAGTCCCTGCACAGATGCAAGCCAAAGAAGACAGGTTCTGGACCTGTGCATATCGTTTGCATTATGCTCTAGAAGAGGAAAAGGTCTTCCTTGGAGGTGGAGCAGTTGAATTTTTGTGTCTGAGTCATCTTCAAATTCTTGCTGAGCAGTCTCTGAACAAAGGCGACCACCCCAGTCTGGGGTGGCTTCCTAACACTTCCTGCTGGCTGGCCTCCTCCCTGCCAGCATACAGGCCAGCTGTGCTTAAATGCCTGGCAGGCGGGTGGCACAGATACCTCTCGGCACTCATGTGTAACTCAGCCACTTGCCCATCAGAGCTTGCAGCCCGCACGTTCATCGAGCATCATGTACAAAATGCTACAGCCTCTGGCTCACCGTTGGCTTACATTTTAAATGAATATAGTAAACTAAATAGTGGAATTTTTAATGCAGATTTTTCGGATAAACTGGAGCAGGTTCCAAGAGTTTATGACATTGTCACACCAAAGATGGAGGCATGGCGCCGAGCCCTGGATTTGGTATTGTTGGTACTTAAGACAGACAGTGAAATTATCACTGGACTTGGACATGCCCCACAGATGAACTCACAGGAAGTAGGGGGGCTTTTGTTTTTATAGCGTTATTGGATAAGTCTTTGGAAAATGATCTTTTGTAATATACCATGCAAATAATAAATTTGTTAATAATCAAGTTATAGTGCCTGAAATGCTAGGTATTACCAAGAAGAAAATAATTGAGGACCCTCATACTATGCAGGGGCTGAGATTTTACCCTACTGGGTAGCCGGCAGATAACCCAGCTCCTGTTTCATGGAGTGCCAGAGAACACAAGACACTGGGATCAGCGGCAGAGGACTCGGCTAGTCAAAGCAGAAGTGGTGTCTAGAGCTTTGCGTTGGCTTTCATGAGTGCTGAGCTTGGCACAGTCATAGCAGAACCCTTTCTGCTCCCTTGTCCAGCGGGAGCTGTTACCACATACTTCAGGGTGCTCAGTGTAAGCACAGCCATGGCGTGGGCTGGCTGAAGGTCACTCACGTCCTTGTGTCCTTCGCATCCCCAGCAAATGTGCAGGGTAGTGTCACCCATGGTGTGTCGCCATTGCCAGCAGTCCCAGCCACCTTGGTGGTGGGAGCCAAGTGGAGTAACACAGGGGCAGAAGAGCAATGAGAACTAGTGTGAACGTGAGCCGGGTGTGGTGGCCCACGGCCATAATCCCAGCAACTCGGGAGGCTGAGGCAGGAGAATGGCAAGTTTGAGGTCAGCCTCAGCAACTTAGCAACGCCCTGTCCCAAAATTAAAAAGTCCAAGAGAACTGGGGTGTAGGTCCATGGTAGAGCATCCCTAAGTTCAATCCCCACTATCATCCCCACCCCCCAAAACAATGTAACCTTGAAGACAAGGTCCACTGGCCTCTAGGAAGCAGCTGGACAGTCTGGTAAGCAGTTCCTCCTCAAGAATAGGAGCGAGCCCCAGAGTCATAAAACAGAATTGGCACAGACCCATATCCCTCTCCTCAGAGGAGTCCCCTCCTCTAATTAGATTCACAAAGATTCCCTGCAGGTGCCTTGAACATGGGGAACAATGAGAAGCCAAAGCCATTCGACATCAAATGACCACAGTATAAGAAAAATGCTAAACCGACTGCGGTGTCTTCTGTGCTGCTGCGGCAGTGCCACAGGCTGCCTGGTAACCCACACGGTTCTGGGGTCCAGGGGTCCAGGTCAAGGTGCCAGCGCTGTGTCCTCGGGACGTGAAGGCTGGAGAGGCGGGAGGGTGAGAGCCACTCCCTAGCCCTCTCTGTAGGGCCACAGGGTCATCCTGTGCACTCCCAGAGGCTCCGCCTCCCAGCTGGTCACACTGGGGACTCAGTTTCCAATACCAGGTGTTTGGGGGAGGATGAAAACATTCAGGAAGTAGCACAAACCAAAGAGATTCCCACAGGTAACGGAAACTCACCAGAATAACAAAAAGCTAGAGCAGGTGAAGAGTGTGTTTAAATGGGTTAGGTCATGCGGAACAGAGTTTCTGAAAAGCAGTACAGTCTCAAAACAATATCAAGTATCAGATGGCAAGCAGGTCATGAAATGGGAACACAGAAAAGAACTGGGGGGAGCAGTTGGCAACAGCTTGGCACTAGGCGTCAGGTGACGGGAGCAGTGCAGTGAGGCAGTAAGTCCCCCAGCCTCAGTGAAGGAGCTCCCTGTTCCCAAGACAGACCTGTCTTGTGCCATTTTTCTTTCTAAACGATTGCTTAAATGGCCGAACTGCAAAGAGTGAGACAGGGCCAGTCACCCTAGGTCCCCCTGGAAGGCCAAGCCATCGAGCAGAGGGCAGTTTGTGGCTCACTTGTTCATACCGTGTTCTCCTCTAGAAGGCGCAGTTTAGTGAGAAGGAAGGCTGTGGTGGGCTCCAGGAGTCCCGGTCCCGGGGGAAGTGCCATGGTTTCCATGATCGTGGCTTTGCAGGCCTCACATAAAAATGCATAAATAAAAATAAAGGTATTGTGTCCATCTACTACTTCTACAACAACAACAACTGTGTGTGTGTGTGTGTGTGTGTGTGTGTGTGTATCTGCTCTGTACTCCATTTTAAAAAAATTTCTTGGTCCCTTTGTTTTCTTCCCACATACCCATGTAATAATTGTCAATATTTGGGGTACAGTTTCCCAAGGGGCTTCTGTGTGTCTAGATATGGAGATGGAGTTTATAGTCCAAAAATGGGATTGCCGCGCATGCTGTGTATAATCTACTTCTGTCCATTAGTCTCTCAAGTACTTTCCCCAGTATCCTTTCCCCAGAGTCCTGTAAAATCATCCAGCATCACTTGTTCCAGCACAGTAAACTGCTGTGATTTACTTAGCCTGTGACCTGTCAGACATTGAGGTCAGACCCAGTGTGGAAGTTATTATGAACAAGGCCATCATAAGTGTATTTATAGCTGAATTTTTCCTGTTAGTCATCATTATTTCCTTTAGAAAAATTCTTAGAAATGGACCAACAGGTATCACGGATATCTTTAAGGTACTCTGAAATATTCTTGTCAGATTGTTCTCCAAAAGGCTCTACAATGTGTGTGCGTACACATGTATATCGCTTCACCGACCCTTGTCAACCTGGATGTTATCATTTTGATTCTGTTTGACCAGTGTGGGTGAGAATGCTATTTCCTTTTACTTAAACATTCTTTGACCATTAATGAGGGAGAAAACAGTGATTTTTTTTTTCTTTTTAGAAATTATTTGTTCTAATTATATTTTCTAATTACATTTTTATGTTGTTCTAATTACATTTTTAAGCCATCTGGAATTTATTTAGTAGACTATTTAAAGACTCTAAACTTTTCCAGTGGTTATTCAGTTGTCCCAACGTCATCATTCAGGTAACTCTTGCTGTGATGAGCAAGTGTGAGCAGAAAGAGGTCCATGTTCCTTCTCATTGCTAGAAGCATTCCATGCCTTTCTGATCATGAGGTCCTACTGCTCAGCATTCTATCATAATTTTTTCTGACACCATAGTGCTGTACACTAATGAAGAAAAGAATGTAGTTAGAAACTCATCGCCCTAAAAATGCTGGAAATTAAGGCAATACCCCGCTGGTAGAAGTCTCCCTGTGTCCAGTTTCTCTTCTAAAACCCTTCATTCCACCAAAGCTCGCTCTGAAAACCCAAAGATGCCGCTTTCCTTTGACCTGCAGGTGGCAGACGTCCGCCGTGGCTCTCAGGGCTTAGCCACAGGTTTACAGTCCTGGAGGAGAGAGGTTGGCAGAGGTCTGCCAGCAGGGATTTAGGGCAAAGGCCCTTGGGCAGATCCGTTTGTTGCTGTGTGTGTGAGTCCACAGAAGCTGGCTCTGCAGGAGGGGGTTCTCTGGGCCGGCATCTCCCCTTACATACAAGGTTGAGGGAAGTCTCTCCTGCTCACCTGCCCGCTCTGAATTCTCATTGCCAGTTTCAGCCCTGGGAGGTTCTGAGTGGTAGGGAAAGGCACGTGAAAGGGAGCAGCTAGTCGGATGGGTGCTTCCTGAGGCAGTGTGAGGCCAGACCTCGCAGCACAGGGAACGGCAAGCTGAAAATGCCAAGTTAGGGAACTTTGTCACATTTCACCATAATTCTTAAGTTTTTAAGTAAAAATTAATTACCAAAAAGTCATACCATTTTTATAATATTACAGTTTCAAAAATTGGCCAATTATAGATTCAGACCATTATGATGGTGTTACTATCACCCAGAAGCCATTGGTGAGTGAAATTACTTCCTGAATGACCCTATCTGTCTTGACAGTGCGGCCCTATTATTAAATCCCTCCCTGGGCGGGACAGGGCTCGGTGGCAGAGGCTTGCCTAGCTGGTGTGAGGCCCTGGGTTCTGGGTTCCATCCTCAGCACCACACGATCAGTCAGTCAGTCAATCAGTAAAAATTATTGTGTCTATCTACAACTAAAAAACAAAGGTTTCTAAACAGTGACAAAGATTGGAATGTGAAGGAATTGCTGTTTAATTGTAAAGTTCTAATGTTCAGAAATGACAGTTGCCACTGCTCATCATGGTGGTTGCATCTGGTGTTATATCTCTGCGAAGGCTAAGACCGGTTGTTCAAGTTGGTGTGGCTTGATTTTAATAGTTTGAACCATCTTCACAACATTTATTTTCCTTCCAGAATTGCTTTGTCAGATTTTTTTTTCCCCATGTAATAATGGAATCTAGGAACAAAACAGATATCTTTAAAAGTTTATTAGTGTGTGGCTTCCTGAAAAATATCTGACACTGCTCAAAACTGTCAAGATCATAAAAACAAAACAGTGCTGGACATGGTGGCTACACCTGTCATCCCAGCGACCTGGGAGGCTGAAGCAGGAGGATCACAAGTTCAAAGCCAGCCTCAGCAGCTTAGTGAAACCCTGTCTCAAAATAAAGAATATTTTAAAAGGGCTGTGGATGTGGCTCAGTGGTAAAGCATCCATGGGTTCAATGCCCAGTACCAAGAAAAAAAAAAATTGTTCATGCCAAGCAGAGCACACAGGAGACAGGACAACTGAATATAACATGTCCTGGAAGGGTCACAGAGCAGAGAAAGAAAAGATGTTAAGAAACACTAGAGAAATCAGAGTGATTTGGACTCAATATGGACTTGAGCTAATACTTACATATCAATACTGGCTCATTAATCGTGACAAATGTGCCATAGTAATGTAAGATGTTAATAGTAAGGGAAGATAGACGTGGGGTGCCGTGGTGTGATTGTGTCCCCCCAGAATCAAGTGCTGGAACTCATCTCGGGGGCAGCAGTCTTGGAATGGGGCTGGTGGGGGTATTCAGGTCCCCATAGCTCCCGCCTCCTGAAGGCCCTAAGCAGGATCCTCCCTTCCACTCTTCTGCTGTGTGAGGCCCCGTCCTCCAAGGCCGCTCCTGATCCTGGACTTCCCAGCCTCCAGAGCTGTGAGAAGTAAATTCTCTTCTTTGAATCACTAGTGTGTGGTATTCTGTTACAGCTGCAGGAAATGGACCAAGACTTGAGGCACATGGGATTTGGGGGGATATTTTCACACTTTTTCTGCAAGTGTAAAATCATCATGTATTTTAAAAATATGTTGGTGTGTTCAAACAACTAATACCACTCAATGCACGGAGGCTAATATACCAAGTAATAGAAACTGGTTTTCCAAGAGTGCCCAGCTGAGGAGGGGAAGCCTGTGGGCTCAGACTGGGGTGCTGCTGCCAAGAGCGCCTCGGAGCCACTGCCTTGCTGGGGAGTGCGGTGCATTCTCGGGGCTGAAAATGCCCAGGATGCGGACAGGCCCCCTTGCTGCCGCTCCACTTGTCCTTGTGCAAAATCAGTGCAGTTTCAGTGGAGACTTATTCAAATTTTGGATTCCCTCTTTTCCTGGGCTGCTAGGGTATCATCAGGGTGCGGTGGCTTTCTGCAGCCAGCGGTCATGTGGGTGGACCCTATTCTCTGCAGGGAACGGCAAGCTGAAAATGCCAAGATAGAGAACTTTGTCACCACACGCTGTGTTGCCAGCGTGTGTGCGTGCAGGTATTTGATGGGCCACATAGGGTGTTCAACACTTCATCACAGCATGGGCTTCGAGCAGGACACACACCTGCAGCTCCTCAGGCTGAGGCAGGAGATCATAAGGTGAAGATCAGCCTCAGCAACTTGATGAGATCCTATCTCAAAAAATAAAAGGCTGTGGGATGTGGCTCAGTGGTAAAGTACACCCGGGTTCATTCTCTAGTACCCAGAACAATAAAGTGAAATATTTTGTTAGATTATTTTGCCCCACTGTAGGCAAATGCTTGTGTTTCAAGCGTGTTCAAGGTGGGCTAGGCTAGGTGTGTTAATGCACTTTCCATTTACAATGGGCTCGTCAGGATGTAAGCCCTGTAAGTTGAGGACTCTGGAGTATAAAAAGAACTAGCCTCACCCCCAAGTGTACATAGTCATCTCCATCTGGAGCAAATGACCGGAAAAAATGTTCTTCTACAAAATGTAAAGTTGGTACTATTATATACCACAATATGTAACAAAGTCTTTTTTCAGGTGATTTTAAGGGTTTTTTTTTAAATATCTTTGTTTATTTTTATGTGGTGTCGAGAATCGAACCCAGTGCCTCATGCACACTAGGCGAGCGCGCTACCACTTGAGCCACATCCCCAGCCCCATTTTTTAAGTTTTTTTTTTCCTGAGATTTTTTTCCCCCCATTTCTTTTGCCATTTTTCTTGGCAGTCACATTAGAAATTTTCCCAGTATGTTTATCTGGTGATGTGAAGAAAATTCTCTGTACGCAGTCTGCTATGCAAGTGAATTGGGACACTCACAGTCTGTTGACAGTATTAAGCACTGGTTTGATGTCCCAAAACAGTAGATGTGTTTCCTGTGTTGACCTCAGAGCCGGCTCCCCAGCAGGCTTCCCCTGGGGTAAACGGTGAATAGCACTGGAGCAGGCAGCAGCCCCTCCCTCACCACTTAGCTGAACTGGAGGCTAAAATGGGTTCTTGTTAATATAGTTTAAACGTTTTAAATAGCATTAGTATTTCTTGTCTAAAAGTAATAGGCTTCTATTCATGCAATCATTTATTTCCTTCAAATAATCATTTGTTTCTAGATTCTGAAACTTTGAGAATCTCATGGGCCAGTTGTCAAAAGGCAGATCCCCAGAGCCCGAAGCTATCTTTTAATTGAAGCCTGATCAGGTAAGTTTCTTAACCCTAGCTACACAAAGAGACCCCCTAAGGAGCTTTTAAAACTACCTGTGCCCCAGAGCAGAAGCCAGGGACCAAGCAGGAGAGGAGGGAAGGGAAAGGCCGGGGAGTGAAGTTGACCAAATCATGCTGTGTGCACATATGAATATGTCGCCTTGCATCCCAATTTTATATATAACTATAATGCACCAGTTAAAAATAAATAGAAGAAAGACTAAGAGAGGAAGGGGATCAAAGCTGGGCACTGTGGCACACACCTGTAATCCTAGTGGCTCAGGAGGCTGAGGCAGGAGGATTGCAAGTTCAAAGCCAGCCTCAGCAACTTAGCCAGGCCCTAAGCAACTCAGTGAGACTGTGTCTGAATAAAATATAAACGAGGACTGGGGATGTGGCTCAGTGGTTAAGAATCCCTGGCTTCAATCCCTGTTACCAAAGAAAGAAAGGGATCAAGGGAAGAGAGGAAGGCAGGAAAGAGGAAGTAACAGGGATTGAATGGAGCAGAATATATGCATTTATGAATATTCCAAAATGAACCCCACTTTTATACATGACTATAATGCACCAAAAGAGAGGGTTTAATGAGAATAGTTTTAGAGATAAGAAAATTACCAATGCCTCAACATACCCCCATCACTCCTTAGGTTTTAATTTCTGATTGTGGGGTGGTGCCTACACGCCAGGTTTTGTTTAATTCCCTGGCTAAGGCTAGTGTGCAGTCAGGGTCCAAAACTACTAGTTTTGTACATGGAACCAAAATTAACTAGAAAAACCTGTACGTACCTCTTTAGGTCTTTTTTAGACACATGGACTCTTGAACGTGGCAAGGGATCTCACCAGCATAAGGCTGAGTGAAAGAAGCCAGGTACAGAAGAGAAATAGTAATTAGGACTAACTGCTGACAGGTGTGGGGTTTATTTTGGCAATAGAAGCATCCTGGAATTAGTGTTGATTACACAACATAGTGAATATACTAAAAAACATTTAGAGTGTACATTTTAGAGTGGTGAATTTTATGTCGATATAGACAAATAGCCTTAAATACTCCATCTTTGTAATTTCGGAAACAGGCGTAGCTAAGCCAAAGTGTTGGATGCAGGGTAGTGGTTCTCTCTGGGGAGGAAGAGGGAGTGCAGGAGGGCTGGGGGCTGGCGCTACACTTACTCCTGACCTGGGGTGTACCTGGCAGTGTACAGAGGTCACTTTGTGACCATTTTTTGAGCCCTGTGTTCATGACTCATGCTTTGGGGAGACTCAGACATCAAGGGAAGATTAGAAGATGTCTACACTGAGAGTGAAGGAAGGCTGGCTGGGACTCTGCTTTAACCAGC
Organism: Marmota marmota marmota; assembly: GCF_001458135.2. Taxonomy (NCBI): domain Eukaryota; kingdom Metazoa; phylum Chordata; class Mammalia; order Rodentia; family Sciuridae; genus Marmota; species Marmota marmota. The sequence goes on from NW_026000037.1 coordinate 1,889,960, forward strand.
AACCAAAGCAAGTTTCCAGAACATGGAGATGATTTTTGAGAGTAGAGGTCGTGATATTGGAGTGTTTATTACCAAAGAAGGGTGTAGAATTGTCTTTGAACTCTTGCTGTAAAATCAGTTCTGTCTTGGATATTATCTTGTGGTAATGGACAGATGATATTTGGGATCTAATTCAGTCTGCCTTTAATTTGTTCTACTTTTTATTCTGGAAATCAAGATGTCAAGAGCTTTGAATTCCCATGGCCTCACCATAGAAACTTGGGCAATTCGTGTATTTTTAGTTGTGACAGGATTTGTTGTTGGAATTACAGAAGAATGCCACCACACCAGACTCGTTTCCTCCTTTAATGTCCTAATTTTACAGATGAGGAAACGGCTTATAGGATCTATAAGTTAACTACTGGTAAAGGCCATTCTTACATTTCTTTCCCCACCATTTCATTGTATTTAAGTTATATCTTTTTTTCTAAGTATTTTAACATGTTAATATATTTTTCGTAGGTATACTGAGGCATTTTAGCTTTTATTTATTTTCTTTAAAACTTTATGGTAGGGGCTGGGGTTGTGGCTCAGCGGTACAGCGCTCACCTAGCACGCATGAGGCCCTGAGTTCGATCCTCAGCACCACATAAAAATAAATAAATAAAATAAAGGTATTGTGTCCAACTACAACTAAAAAATAAATATTAAAAAAAACTATATGGTAGGTGCTAGAGTTGTAGCTCAGTGGTAGAGCGCTTGTCTTGTACACATGAGGCACTACGTTTGATTCCCAGCATCACATATAAATAAGCAAATAAAATAAGGAACCATCAACAACTAAAATAAATATATATGCTTTATGGTAAATAACTCAGTTTTTTTAGATTCCACTGTTTAAACATCCTTTAATACATTATTAGCACAAATTTAAGAACTTCCTCAAGATCCAAAAACTCCTCCAAAATTCTGTTAGAGCTAATATACAAATTTGGCAAAGTAGCAGGTTACAAAATAAACATACTTTCCTGTAAAACCAATAGCTTGCTTATATACCAACAATGAATCTGCTGAGAAAAAATCAGGAAAACAGTTCCATTCACAATAGCCTCAAAATATATATATATATATATATATATATATATATATATATATATACACACACACACACACACATATATA
>NW_026000037.1:1892313-1935046 GCF_001458135.2 Marmota marmota marmota
CATCTTTCCTGCCCCCATGCCCCCTCACCACCCCTTCCTTCTCTTTGCCCAATCAAAGTTCCTCCATTTTTCCCATGCTCCCCCCCATTATGGATCAGCATCCACTTATAGAGAAAATATTTGACATGTGGTTTTTTGGGATTGACTTACTTCACTTAGCATGATATTCTTCAACTCCACCCATTTACTTGCAAATACCATAATTTTTTTCTCTCTTTTAATGCTCAGTAATATTCCATTGTGTATATATACCACAGTTTCTTTATCCATTCATCTACTGAAGGGCATCTAGGTTGGTTCCACAGTTTAGCTATTGAGAATTGTGCTGCTATAAACATTGATGTGGCTGTGTCCCTGTAGTATGCTGTTTTTAAATCCTTTGGGTATAAACTGAGGAGTGGGATAGCTGGGTCAAACTGTGGTTCCATTCCCAGTTTTCCAAGGAATCTTCATACTGCTTTCCATGTTGTCTGCACCAATTTGCAGTCCTACCAGCAGTGTATGAGTGTTCTTTTCCCCACATCCTTGCCAATACTTTATTGTTGTCTATGTTCTTGATAACTGCCATTCTGACTGGAGTGAGATGAAATCTTAGAGTAGTTTTGATTTGCATTTCTCTAATTTGTTGTGTTTTAGTATTGGTATTATTTTCTTTCTTCCACCTTATACTGAGTTTTCTAAAATGGTAATACTCCAAGAGAATACCCATCCCCCCATCCTCATGCCGTTTCCTTTTTTAGCCACAGGTTGGTAACAGCTGTTGACCGCTGGGTTCACTGTACCTCCCATTCTACTGCTGAGATGACAGAAGCACAGGGTGCTTGTGACACAGCAAGGAGCCCTGGGCCTCCTGTTTCTAGTATGCTTTCCACTTCCTTTGCAGCAGTTTGGCTAATGCGTGAACACAGCAGAGTTCATTTGGGGGAATCACCAATGCTCTAACTATAGAAAAGATCTGGAAGTAATTGTTCTAGTGTCAGGCTTCAGACGTTCATGCCTGGAGGTGTCCAAGTGGGGGGCACCCACTTCATAAAGGGAACGAATAATGCGTGGAGAATTTTACCTATTCCTATAATAAATTCTGTTACTCTGTGTTTCTTAATGCACATTCTGTCCTCACCTATTATTTAAATGTGCCCCAAAGCTCATGGGTTAGACACTTGAGACCCTAAAGCGAGGGTGCGGGGAGGTCGGGCCCAGTGAGAGCACTGATGTCTCTTAGCTCCAGGGCGGGCTCTCTGCTATGGGCCAGCAGTGCCAAGGCCCTCCCCAGATGCCATTGTCCTGCTTTAGAGTTCCCAGCTCTAGAGCTGGAGCTGGGCAAATGGCCCCACTTGGGCTTTCTGCTCTAGCTGTAGAGAACAGACCTAAGACAGTAATGTCATTCATAATCTGCACATTTGCAAAGGCAAAGAGGCCTGGTCTTTGCCTCAGCTCCTGGGGTGGGCTTGGAGCCCTTGGAATGTGCTTTCTGGTCAGAGTGCCTTTGTCTTTCCAGGGACGGGGGACCACCTTCATCACCTAGCAGTGCGAGGGCTGGAGAATACGGGCATGAGCCCACCCAGTGAGGAGTGGGCCTGGAGGTGTGGGTGAGGTGCCCTGAAGCCTGCACTCCTGGGGCTGATGTGATCTGTCTCCTGCAATAAGCCACAGTGTGAACATGGCACTTTCACTGAGTCATATGAGACCTTTTGGTGAATCATTGAACCCGAAGGTGGTCTTGGAGACAACAAAATGGCCTTGGGCACTACCAAACTCTGTTCGGGTATGAAAGAAAAGGTTGGCACCTTTATCAAGTTAATCTAGGTTATGTTAGCAAATTGATTATCTATTTGCTTCCCAAAGCTCTAGGAAAAGGTGATATTTTTATTTTTTTATTTTATTTTTTTTGAGAGAGAGAGAGAGAATTTTTAAAATATTTATTTATATATTTTTTTAGTTTTCGGCAGATACAACATTTTTGTTTGTATGTGGTGCTGAGGATCAAACCCGGGCCGCACGCATGCCAGTGAGCGCGCTACCACTTGAGCCACATCCCCAGACCAGAGGTAATATTTTTAATGGTGTATATCTTAGTTGATTTGTGCTGCTATAACAAAATACTTACAGATGAGAAATTCATAGCAATAGAAATTTATTTCTCATCATTCTAGAGGCTGGAAGCCCAAGATCAAGGCAGCAGATTCAGCATCTGGGGAGGGTCTTCTGAGATTCTGCTAGGAACCCTGTTACTGTAGCCTCGTGTTGCAGAAGGACTAGAGGACAAAAAAGGACCTAGCTAGTTTCCTCTAGTTTTTTTGGGATCCATTCATGAGGGCTCTCCTCTCATGACCCAGTCTCCTCAGCCCACCTCTTAATACTATCCCATTAGTGATTAAGTTTCCATGTAAATTTTAGGGGGACACATTTAAAGCAAACGTAAGGCCATTTATGTCAAAAATAAATGGTGGCCAGATTTCACCTACTCTGACTGTGAGTTCTGTATCTGTTTTCTTCCCTTGGGTTATATTGTTCATGCCTTCCTCGTTTGTTGGCCACATCAAAAATTGTTGCAGGGGGTGCGGCAGCGGGGGCGGGGGGGGATGAGGTAGGGGTGGGGGGGGTGGCTGGAGTTGTGGCTCAGTGGTAGCACGGTTGCCTAGCATGTGTGAGGCCCTGGGTTCAATCCTCAGCACTACATAACATAAAATAAAGGTATTGTGTCCTACTACAACTAAATAAACAAAATATTTTTAAAAAATTGTTGATGGCTTTAGCACCCCTTAAAACTTTCTCCTGGCTAGTTTCCATGAAGTCGAAGGCCCAAGAGCTGAGGCCATAGTCCACAGGTGTCTTGAGCCCTGACACCCAGCATGGTTCTGGATTTCTCTGTAGGAGAAGGAGCCGAGGCAGATTGTCAGCAGAGAATGCTGGAGAAAGAGGCTGAGCGGCCCTGCCCTCCTGTGCTCTTGCTCTCTGGTCTTTCTGAACCTCTGCTTCACTGTGGCACAGGGTCTAGACCTGGTCGTTCAGCCTCTCCCAGCTGCCTTCATTCATGGGAAGATGCTTTTCTCAAGGGAAGCCTTGTGCAGAAGCCCCAGCAAGCTGATGTCGGAGGGGAGGGCACAGGGCGCTGGACCACCTCCTGCTGACGGCCCTGCCCGCTCTCCTTGTCCCAGCACCGCTGGGCACCCGCTGTGCTAGTCAGCTGCCACAGACCTGTTGGCCTCACAGTACTGTCTTCTCGAAGCAACAGCAAAATGTGTTTTACATAGGATGACCCCAGATACTGTCTGATGGGGAAACAAATTTTGTTGGATTCACAGTTTTGCTTTGCATTTTTAACACGGCATCTGCAGTGTACAGTGGAATTCAGTTCAACTTCTGAAGAGACAGAACAAAGGACAAAATAAATTGGAAGCTGAAGCCATCATTCTCCTCCTCCTTTTCCAACTTCAGTCCTGTTAATGCTGAATAGATGGTGAGACATAACAAGCCCAGAAAGCTCCGTGACCTGGGCGCTCATCTTACTTATTATCTTATTTTTTTTTTTTTACGACATTGGGGATTAAGCTCAGGGCGCTCTAACACTGAGCTACATCCCCAGCGGTTTTTATTTTCGATCTGAAACAGCTGCCCAGCTGCCCTTCCACTCAGGACCTCTCGCTCAGCTTCTGAGTTCTGGGATTGAGGCGTGGCTGCGCCCAGCTCTGGGTGCTTTGTTCTGCTGGGGGCTGCCATCTTGAGTCTGTTGGGAGAAAAAGAACTCAGTGAACATGATATAGTAAAGCAAAACCAAGGGCCAGACTTAAAGTGCTTCCAGAACAGACTTCAAACAAGTCCTCTTAAAGGTCTTTGGAAAACACTAAACCAGGATCGAGTATGAGCACTATTCTGTGCTGTGTCTAACAATGAGTATTTCCATGGCATAAAATGCTAAATACTTTATGAGTAGTATATTAATAAATATACGACTATTACTACTAGTCTACACTTGTGTGTTCGATATATTTGTATTGCAATTACTAATGTATTTGAACTGAAGCATTCACAACCTTATTTCTTACTTGTTTCTTTCCTTTTTGTTTTCTTCGCTACTATTTGTCACTGATCCGCTAGCTAGAGGAAGGTTATACGTTCAGTTTGTATTCTCAAGTGATTACTCGATTTTAACATGCATATTTAAGTTCCCAGCATTAATCAGCTTATGACCGTCCTCTCAGACATCCTCAGCATACAGCTGTCCCTCCTGGACCTGGGCCAGTCTCTCCTCTCACATGCCTGGGTCGAGGCAGACACATCCTTGCCCCCGCTGCAGGGGGCAGTAGCCTGGACTGCTTCTCTTCTGAAGCTGCAGATAGTCTGGTCCTCGCACTGCAGTTTTCCTTAGTGGTCCTGTGAGGCTGGTTTTCTTTTTGGATTCCTCTCCACCTCCACAATCTGACTTTGTCTCCTCTGTTCTAAACATGTCTGGGTCTCCAGTATTGGTCCAGGCTACCGTGTTGACTGCAAGTCTCAAAGATTTCTTACACATCATCCCAGTACGTGTAGAGCTGTGATGGCTAATCCAAACCATCGCTGGAAAAGATAAAAGAGAAATTTTACTTCACATTTTCTGACTTAAAATGTACCATGATTTCTCTTACCTGGGGCCCTTTCCCCCTCAGTTATTTCTTGAAGTCATTTCTAGGCTCCTGTTTGATTCACAGCACATTAGTCAAGTTCCGCCTTCTGAGGAAAGTTCTGTGGACTCCCTGCGTCCCAGAGTGTTACCTCATTTCTACAGCATAGCTTCTCTTTTCTTTAATATTTTTAGTTGTAGATGGATACAATACCTTTATTTTACTTATTCATTTTTATGTGGTGCTGAGGCTTGAACCCAGTGCCTCACACATGAGAAGAAAGCTCCGTACCACTGACCTACAGCCCCAGTCCTCCCCCTCCTCCCCCTCTTCCCTCCTCCTCCTCCCCCTCTTCCCCCTCCTCCCTCCCCTCCTCCTTCTCCTCCTCCCTCTTTCTTCCTTCTTTTGTTTTGATACTGGGTAGTTGAACCCAGGACACTTTACCACTGAGCCACATCATCAGTGCTTTTCATTGTTTATTTTGAACAGGGTCTTACTAAGTTGTTAGCACCTCATGGAGGCTGGCCTTGAACTTACGATCCTCCTGTCTTAGCCCCCTAAGTTGCTGGGACTACAGGTGTGTACCACCGTGCCTGGCTCTACCAGAGTGATTTTTCAGGAGTTGCTTTAGGCGTCTTTTATTCCACGCCCAGTATCAAGGGACATGAAAGCAGTGAGGGCTTGAATGATCTATCAGAGGCCGAGGTTTACTGAGCCCCCCAACTTTTACCTCCCTTAGGCGGAAGTAAAGACTGTCTGTCACCTTTACTCATGAGTCCACAAAAACGAACTGACTCCTGAAAACCAAGGGCAAGAGCTTTCCCTGAGTGCCATCAAAGTAACTGGCTTTTGAGAAATTATACTGTTTTGCAGTGTTTCAGGTAAATGCATTTTTTTAAAGAATTATTCTCAGTTTCACTGTGTTGGTATTTCCAGATTCTCAGTTCACACTGTTCTAGAATGTATCCTGATGTTCGTTATTCATTCAGTAAACTTTTTTGGGGGGCTGCTATTCAGTGCTAACCACTAGAATCACAAAGATAAGGGAGAGAATAAATACACAGGGAAATGGGTGCCAGGGTGCCACACACAGACCTTGCTAGGAATCCCTGAGGAGGAGCACCCACTCCCTGGAGGAGGGTGGGACAGAAAGGGTGCATGCGTTCAAAGGCCTGGGCATGTCAGCGCAGCGCAGGTCTGTCCGTGCTGGGCATAAATAGAAAGGGAGACTGGCAGGGACCGTCTCCCCAGATGCAGGTGTTTGTACTCATTCTGGAAGCACTGGGAAGCCTAGGAAAGGCTCTAAGCAGAAAAGCAGATTTTCCCTAGCTACAGATCTTCTCTAGTTAATCTGCTCATGGGGACTTGATCTTATTCACATGCGAGGGCCCCACCTCCATAGAGGCCCTCTGCAAATCTAAGCATTTTTAATGGAGGGAGAATAAAATGACTTCTGCGTAAGATAGAGACTAGTTTTACAAGGTTTCTCTTTACGTTGCAGTGGCTCAAAAGGCCTTAATAAAAATGAGGGCCCCGAACTTATTCTTACCGTGAGCAGAGCCTGCTGTAGCTGACCAGAGTGGGCAGAGTCCTGGTTTTGAATACAGCAGTCCCCGTGGGTTCCGTGGCATCCCTCAGAGCCTCTCTTCATCCTGTTGATGATCTGGTCCTTGGCCCTTTTCCTATTCCTTCTGAAATCCAACTTTTTACCTTTAAAGCATTCTACCACATTCACAAATGGGGTCAAGAATGAAAAAAATGGTTGATTTTATAAACATTTTAGAATAGCATTTTCACAGGAAGTCCCTAAATGCCATGTGCTTTCTTGAGGGCCTTGGTACAGAGGTATATTTATGCCCTTCAGAGAGTCAGAGTCATATAGAGAAAATATATTATTCTCTGCTTCATTCCAATTTTGTTATTAATAAAATGTGTATGGAATATTGAAACAAAATTTAAAATAGTATTAATTTATTTTCCCGGTGGTGATGGTGATTGTTTAATTCGTTGACAGTTAAGTGACCAGAAAGAAAAAAAAAATCATGAATTTTGTCTTATGTATTTTAATAACTTGAAACAAGTTTTGCCAAATAATCTATACTTTTACTGACACATGAGCTAAAATTCCAAATATTTGCTGTACAATATTTGCTAACACAGGTTGTCCTTACAAAGCATTGCTGTTCTAATTGAGATATATTTATTGATGGTATGGCTGAACTTGTCGAGGTTGATTAGGAGCATGGATGACATATAGCTAATGTGCTGATTCCATGTATTCATCACTAACGGGAGCCTTATACTGTATATAAGTGTTTACTTTATGCTGTACATATTTTTAAGTTTATGAAGTTATAGTAATTAAGAAGACAGTGTGTTACCAGCATGGCATCATCAAACAGACCAATGATGCAGGAAAATAGCTTCACAGTAGGCCCTATCACATCACAGAAACCTAACTTGTGAGGCAGTAGAGTCTGATGGAAAGTAGCTCTCCCCAGGCCCAACAGCGAGCCTCGGGCCTTAGACAAACATGGAGTGTCAGTGACTGCAGGAGTGTAAATGTGATATGTCACAGCCTAGATGTGAAGCACAACAGCTTTGGGGACAGGAGAAACCCTTGCCCTTGGGTTATACAAAGAATTCTGAGATATGATACCAAGAGTATGACTCTTTTTTAAAAAATTAATAAATTGGACTTCAAAATTAAAAGTTTGTGTTCTGAAAAATCCCTGTTATAAAAATGAAAAATAAGTCACAGACTGGGAGGAATATTTACAAGTCATGTTTGTGTACAGAAATGCAAATAACTCCTCAAAGTCAACAATTAAGAGAACAACCAATGCCCTAAAATATGGATAAAGGTTTTTGAAAAGATGTGTTACCAAAATGCCTCAAACCAAAATTCAATTTTTTTTAGTATATTCAGAGAGTTGTGCAATCAGTCTTTAGTAGATTCATCGAGTTGGCTGGCCAGCAGAAATATCCAGCATCATTTATCAGTAGACTAATACAAGAAAAATGCAAGTTAAAACCGTAGTGAGATACCATTACATGCCTATTACAATAGTTAGAGTTGTTGGGTGGATAATGCAAATTACAAGGATATTGAGGAACTGGATCTCTCATGCAAACTGGTGGGGTGCAAATGAGCATAGCCATTGTGGAAAAGATAAAGTTGACCATACACTTACAGTCTGACTCAGAGATTCTTCTCCTACATTTTTACCCAAGTGAGATGAAACCTGTGCTCACATACACATTTGTATGCCAATGTTTACAGCAGCTTTATTTAGAATCTTGCAAAACTGGAACAATCCAGATGTCCCCAGCTGGGGAAACTGGTATACCCGTAGGAAGGGGCATGGAATGCACATAGGTGAGGCTCAACACACGGCTCCTCGCTGGGCGGTTCTATTCCCAGGCCATCCCGGGGAAGGCAAAGCTCCAGGGAAGCACAGGTCAGTGGCGGCCCAGGGATCAGGAAGGAGTCACACCCACAGGTGGGCGAGAGGATGTGCCCTGCTTAGAAAACAACCTGGCCGTTCCCGCGCAGTCTGCAGGGTTGCCACGCAGCCCAGCAGCCCACTCCTGGATGTTGAAAACCTACGTCCAGGCAGAAACCTGGGCATGATATTTACAGCAGCATTATGATAGCCAGGTGCCCATCAACTGGCAAGTGGGTACATAAAATATAGAATATCTAATACCATAAAATACTACTGGTAATAAAAAGAAACGAAGTACTGATACGTGCTGCAATGTGGATGAACCTTGAAAATAATGTGCTGAGTGAAAGAAGCCAGTCACAAAGGACACAGGACTCCTTCTATATAAAACGTCCAAACAGGCATATCCATAGAGGCTGAACGGTCAGCGGTTGCCTTGGACTGGAGAGTCTGGGGTCAAGTGGGCGGTGGCTGGTGGGGCTTCCTCTGGACTGATGGAGCGTCCTAGTCTGATCATGGTGGTGGCTGAGTGTGCTGTCTGAATGTGTGAGAATCACTGAAGTGAGCGGCGTGCAGGGCACGTGGACTGTATCTCAAGGAAGCCATTGTGAAACTGTGGAGTGCAGAGTGCGGTCTTGCTCCTGTCAGGACGGGCGCAGCTCGGGGGCGGCACTGCCCAGCAAGTGCACAGCCCTGGGCTCCATCCCCAGGGGGCAACTGAGAAAGGGAAGGAGGAAAGAAACCTCAGTGATAAAAAGGAGGTCAAGACTAGAGTGGTGATGAAGACTGAGGAGCTACTGAGGGAGAAGATCCAAGGATTAGCCATGTAAAAATGTGGAAATCTGGGTGTCAGAAGGCCCCCAAGTTTAAAAAAATCAGAAATAAAATATTTTCAACAAATATGTAAAGAAAGTATCTTTACTATGGGGAGAGCTCACACAAATCAATAAAGAAATCATTTGTCTTATTTGATTAATAAATGTATATTATATTCCTATTTATTTTTGCAATGAAATAATTAAATAATTAGAAGCAATAACTGGGGGCTGGAGTTGTAGATCAGTGCTTGAGCACTTGCCTCGCAAGTGTGAGGCACTGGGTTCGATCCTAGCACCACGTAAAAACAAATAAAGGCATTGAGTCCATATACAACTAAAAAAATTACAGAAAAAAAACAATAACTGGTATAACTGCCACATTGTGTTCTCTACAGTTTGAAGAAAATTGACAGAAAGTGTGATTTACTCTTACTTCAGGAATGAGCATGAGTCTTCTTCCTGCCCTAACTCAAGAGTCGTGGCTGCTTGGTTGAACTCTTTATGGCGAGTTCTTTTGATTTCTCACCTGTGTCCATTCAGCAGGCAAGGTGACGCCCAGCCCAAAGGGTGCCGGTCTGGCCAGTGGAGACAGGTGCCCTTTAGCGTTGGGCAGTTTGTTGCTTATGTAGACTACAAAAAGGAGCAACCCAAGGTGCTAGTGACCGTGGGCACTGGGAAGGACCAGGAGGAAACAATCACCCTGTGATGAGGCCAGCGCCGTGCCCTGCTGTGAGGAGCGAGGGGTAGCGCAGCGAGGGGGAGAGACCCCCCTGTCAGTCTCCTTGAAGGACAGGGAGCAGCAGAACTGTTGGCTGTCACCAGCTCGAATGCTCACCACCTTAGGGAGGGGCCACCCTGTCAGGCCAGACTGCAGCCTCAGCCTGTCCCATGTGGCCACTGGTCTCTCCAGGACACAAGACCATCAGGACCCTGGACAACACGTCCCAAACCCCTTCATGGTCTGCAGAGGCCGTGGTGCCTGCTAATATGCAGTGGCACTTTCCGGCTTCTGAAGGCAGCCTGTGAGCTCCATCTGTGCAAAACGCCTGAGGCCTCCTCCCTGTTCCCACCCTGCCACCAGGAGTGACAAGTGTGCACTGACCATTACTATGTGATAACCAGGACGTGGCCCCTGGAAGCAGCAGCCCTGCCCAGAGTGTCACGACCTGTGTGGCAGGAGCTCCCTGCTCTCTGCCTGGCTCTCAGGAGGCCCAGGACGGCCGTGGCCAGGAGGACTGCCATGGGGCGCGTTGGCCCTGCTCCCCGTGGCCGCTCGTCTTCAGAAGCTGGCTGGCTGCCTCACGTGTCAGAATCAGTAAGAATGCCTGGGCGAAAGCCCTTCTGTTCCCATCACTGTTACACCAACGGCCACAGGAGCAAAGAACTAGGAAACCACAAGACTGTCCCAGACAGAATTCACAAGAGAAGTGGGGCACCCAGGCCTGCTTCTCTGTGCCAAGCCACCTGACCCGCGTGCTTTCCAGACTTCAGGTGCACCAGTTAGACTCCAGGCCTCCGTAGTTAGTCACAGAGCAGGGACCCCAACCAAGGACCTTGTTACTTAAAGAGAATCTGCAAATTAGCTCCCTTGAGTAACCATCAGTAGGTTAACATCTTCTGACAGGAATTTGCATTTTATTACCTTCTACCTTGCGTAATTGATGAAAACTAAATGAGATTATTAATGTTCTGTGAATAGTGTAATACTTGGCTAAACCTTGCCTCTAAAAGCATTATACTTGCTCCCATTAAATTTACATTGTTCAGTGATGAAAGTTCTCTTAGGCAGTCTCCAAATATGTCTGCGTGGTCAGAAGAGTGCTTCATTAACTCACTTTAAACAGAGTGCTGGATCACTGGGCTTGGAAACTTTTCCAAACTAGAATTATCATTGTCGTATTCTACAGGGTAACACTTTGAAATATCCATTGTTTGTCCAGATGATGAAGACTGACTTCATACAATTATAGCAGCCAGATACTGCTGGGTAACAAACAACCCCTCAACCACCAGTGGCATCAAGAGCACTTGGCTCCTGGGTCTTTGAGGTGGCGAGGTGGTTCTGCCTGGCCCCTGGCACCCGGCTGACTTTGCTTAGTGCTGCAAGTCTAGAGATAGCTTGACTAGCTCTGCTCAACACATAACGTGGTCCTCCCTTACCAGGGTTGGGCTTCATGAGAGTGCAAAAGCCATGTGCCTTCAACAGAGATTGTGCTTCAGATTTTGCATTTTGGTCCTTATTGACCTTTTTGTGTTTTAATTTTCTCCTGGACTACCATATGCTGTATGATTCTCTTGGTGCTGGGCAGAGGCAGAGAGCACTAGCTCGCAGTCACCAGCTGGGGCTCTACAGTGCACTGTCGTAGGCACGATGTTCAGTGGGGTGAGTGTGTCAAATGCATTTTAATGTGTGGGCCAATGAGACAGAGGGCAGCACACAAAACTCACGAGATAACAAGCAGGGTTGCAGGGCCAGAGGAGGCGGGTACACCGGGACATGTGTACTCAATTCTGGGTGGGGGGCATGGGAGACCGGGAGCTTGGAAACCCAGGGTAGGTTTAGAGAAGTATGCCCACGTCCCATGGACACGTAGTGCTCAAGAGCGATCCATGTGGGGTGGGGGTCCCGGGACAAGTCAGGTCCACTGCATATAGCTATCCCATGAGGGGGTGGCCACCGGGAGGCGGCTATATAAGGAAGATGCCTGGATGGACTTCCTTGAGAAACTGAGAGAAGGCAGAAACTAGACATTGTGCCCGGCGTGACTAGGTCCTACTTCTGGTTGGAGAAAGACCACTTTATAACCTGGTGCAGTTGTGCACACCTGTAATCCCAGGACTCCAGAGGCCGAGGCAGGAGGATTGAAAGTTCGAGGGCAGCCTCAGCAACTTAGTGAGACCCTGTCTTGCCGCAATCTGGCTGGGCACAAATCACCGAGCCGCCACACAGCACTTGTATCTTCAAACAGGAAGCTTTATTGCCTGAACTCCAACAGCACTCCAGGCACACTCCCTGGGAACTCTCCCGAACGCCACCCACGCGGCCCCCAGGAACACCACACACCAACCAGAACTCCCCCACCCCCCAACTCTTCGGGAACACCACCTGGCTGCGCGCTCATGGAACCCTCAAGAACTCAACGGGAACTCCAAAGTAGCGGGCGGGCGCCCGAGTCGGACAGCAGGGGTCTATATACAATTGAATCAATACAGCATCATCTTAATGGCTCGCCTCTCAACCATTACTTCTGGCAAAATGCCAGGGGCCATTCCGACTCAGCTGTGGCTCTCAACACTGTCTCAAAAGATTTTTTTTAAAAAGGGCCTAGGGTGAAGCTCAGTGGCAAATCACTTGCCTAGCATGTGTAAGGCCCAGGGTGCCACCCCCAGCACCACAAAAAGAAAAAGTCCAACTTATATTCAAAATGGATGCCAAGACAACATAAAATTATACGAATCTGCTCTGCACAATCACACTAGATATTTGCCTCCTAACAACGAGGGGCACTTACTAAATCTTTGTTAAACTTAAGCTTTGCAAGGATGCTGACTGTGTCCTGGTGTCTTAAGACTGCTGAAGATAATGGCATGTACTGTCAAGGAGGTGTCACTTGGTAAGACAGCAATGCGGAAATGCAGCATCTGAAACTACAAAGAACACTCAGATTTAAACATCCTGAGAGCATCTTTTGCTCTCAAGAAGCCAGGTCTGTCAAGAGCCTAGGTCACCTTCATAAGGAAGATGCTGGGGACACCAATGCACGCTGCCATCATGTCCCAGTCAGGTTGATGCAGGTGTGTGATTTTGCTGTTGTTTGGTGCTGAGGACTGGACCAGGCCTAGCCTGCCGAGCACATACTTGGCTGGGGCCCAGCACCGTGATCACTTCTCTCTGTGGGTACAGTGAGACCATAAGATGTAGCTGTCATAAATGCTGGTGTCACAGCAGCTCCTGTGTTTGTGTATGTGCTACGGCTCCCAGCTTGGTCTGGAAGGTGATAGTTTTACTGATGGTTCCTTCCCTTTCCTGCCATCAACTGTCAGAAGTTGTGGGGACATGTGTGCAGCCACTCAGGAGGTTCAGGCAGGAGGACCCCGTCTTAAAAGCTAAAAATCAAATCAAGGGGCTGGAGACGCAGCCCAGTGGTAGGGTGCTCCTGGGCTCAAGCCTCAGAAGCCCAGGGGAGCTTGGGACACACCGTCCACTTGTCCTCCAGCACAGGGGATGGTGGGTCTCTGCGAGGTTTTATTGCAAGTGTGTCTCTGTTGCCATGAGATGAGGAATTCCTAAAGGCTGCAGGACAGAAGGTAAGTCCCACGGTGGCCTAGTCACCTTAGCATTTTACTCAATGATTTAATCTCATGTGCCACCCTTTTAATTTGTTCAATCTGGTGCTAATTTAGCCATCTAACAACTAAGAAGTACATTGAAGTATGACACAAGGAGATACAGACCAAGCAATGCACCACATACGTGGGGGCCTGTTGGTAGATGTGCAGCCGGGGAGCCTGGTGAACCCAGGGGTGGGAGCCTGGTGAACCCACGGGTGGGAGCCTGGTGAACCCAGGGGAGGGAGCCTGGTTAATGGAGGGGTAGGAGCCTGTGCAGAGCCTGTGAACCCTGGGCAGCCGCGGTGGAGGAGTTGGCCCCAGGGTTCGCATGCACAGGAACCACAAAAGGCGGGCAGCCATCCGTGTGCACCAAGGAGCACCAGGAGGCACCCTGCAGCGGTCCAGCGCCACGGCCCCATTTCTCTTTCTTGCAACTTCAGCTTCCAGTCTCGGCTCTGTTTTTCCATTATTTTAAAAATCAAACATACAAGAAAATCACCTTCATAAGCAGACCGTTTTCCACCCTCTCCCCTGGGCAGGCGCTGCGAGTGTGCAGCCGGCTCCTGGCCCCCTGGCGTGAGTAACACGGCCTGAGACCCCAAAGCTTTGGGCTGTTTCTCCAAAGTGCAAAATTAATCTGTTTTCCCCAAGAATTACCCTGTGATGGTTTTGATCCGATTCAAAGAGAATTCAAACAAGATTAGTATTTATTTTGTCATCAAGAAAAAGAGAAAAAGGAAAAATCTACATTTTCCAAAAATTTTTTAGTTGTAGATGGACACAATACCTTTATTTTATTTGTTTATTTTTAGGTGGTGTGGAAGTTCAAACCCAGTGCCTCACACATGCTAGGAAAGCGCTCTACCACTGAGCCACAGCTCTGTCCCAAAATCTACATTTTCTTTTCCCCCACATCTATGACAAATGCAGCAAGAAGTTCCTTAAAGAAAAGTAAAATTTAAAGTAAAAAAAAAAAACTAGAATAGCATTCAAACTCAGAAGGTCATTGACTCTGATGAAGTTGTAAGTCAACAACTTAAAGGAACACGGGATTTAAAAGCAGCTCCAAGTGCATTTCCAGAGACCACTGTGGGAGCACATGCCCTTCAACCAAGTGGAAAGGCTTCCTTCCCCTGGACCCCTAGGCCCAGGGCTCTTCCAGCTCACAGTGGGTCTATTCTCCAGCCAGGAAACAAATCAACAGAACCCCAACAGCCTGTCCCAGCCAACCTTGATCTCTTCTTCGTAACTATAAAGACAGATGATTTCTTCTGGATCCCGTCTGAATCCCTTTCTAGCACAGAGGCTTGTTATGGAGATAAGAGACACTGCATATGAAAGGGCCCCCCCCCAACTCTCACAAAGTAAAGGCCACGCCATTGCCAAAGCCTTTACTTTGAATAAGTAGACTTCTTCCCTTTTGCTTTTATTCTTCTCTTAATCCATCATTATTTTCTTGATTACAAAACTGCTATGTTAGATCATAATGTTCTTCAGTTAGGCTGAAAATATTTAAAATATTTTTTGTTTTGGCTCTCAGTAAAACTAACAAAAGTACTCTACACAGCCAACTTTTACTCTAGACTCATGTGTTTAAAATGACAAAAAAAAAAAAAAAAAAAGCCAGATGCAGTGTCACACGCCTGTAATCCCAGCAGCTCAGGAGGCTGAGGCAGGAGGATCAAGAGTTCAAAGCTACCTTAGCAACTTAGTGAGGCTCTAAACAGCTCGAGATCCTGACTCTAAATAAAATTCAAAAAGGGGCTGGGGGTGTGTGGTTCAGCGGTTTAGTGCTCCTGAGTTCAATCCCTTGTACCAAACAAAAACAAAACCCCACAGTGGAAAGATTCCGCCTTCTAAAAAAGTTGTTTTTCTCCCTCATCTTCAACGAGTGACCAGCTGCTCCCCACGCTCCTGTCAGGGAGGGCTGGGGTGCAGCTCAGTGGCAGAGCGCTTGCCTACTGTGCTGGGCACAGCGTTCCTCCCCTAATACCATAAAATAAACATATAAATTGCAGTGGAAGTGAAATTACAGAAGAGGACGTGCACCCTCTGAAGCCATCTTGTACACACCTCACTTAAACCAATTGTCACAAAGGTCACTGCAGGTAAAGAACCCAGTGGCGACACTAAGTTGTGTTCTTAGCATTCGTAAACAAAGTAGCAAGAGGACTGCAGGCCAGGGACCCTGGCCTGCCTTGGAGGCGTCTCCCTCCTGGGGGTTGGGAGCAGTCTGTGCGAGGGCCAGGGAGAGCTGAAAGGCAGTGTGCCCAGTAGGCGGCATGCTTTTGATTGTTTTCTGGTCATCCCAAAAGGTGTCCTATCAGACTGGAGATTTGGCTCCCTCCCCAGCTGCTCTCCCCGCCATTACATTACTATTTTTAATATTAAGGTTTCTGCCAGAGTACCAGTGCCTTCTTCATCTTTTTAATTCTCAGGTAAAAGATCAGTTTATCCGGAAATATGCCTCAAAGGAGAAATGGAAAGATTTTGTGAAAAGATGAATATTTCAAGTGCAATACAAAACCCCTCATTCCTGGATGGACGAGGAGAATCAGCTAGGAGGCAGTGCTCGATTTGAGGCTTTTCATTGACTTTGGTTAAAAGCACAACTTGTCTCTATTTTACTTCTATTATTAAGAACCACATATAATAAGCCAGAAAATATGCTCTAGAAATTATTTTAAAAGGTTAGAAATTGAATTATAAAAATAACAATAAAATTAAAACACTTAAAAACTTGGAAGAAAAGTAAATGGGATACGAAATAAAGTAAAAAAGTTATTAAATCAGTTTTGTCATTAGTGACCAAAAAATGGAGCAATTCAAGGCTAAATTAGCATCACTGGTGAAATGGCATCTTTTTAAAAATGTTTTCTATTTTTATTTTCTGGTACTAGGGATTGAACCCAGGGGTGCTTAACCACTCGACGAGCCACATCCCCAGTCCTTTTTGATTTTGAGACAGGGTCTCACTAAGCTGCTTAGGGCCTTGCTAAATTGCTGAGGCTGACCTCAAACTTGTGATCCTCCTGGCTCTTGTGTTGCTGGGATTACAGGCATGTGATACTTCGGCCAGTTTCAAATTGCGTCTTGAATTAATTTGTGATGTGGAAGTTAATTCAGTTCTTTAAATATGCATAAAATATGTTTATGAGAGTGTGAATCCATCTGCTAGAGACACGTGCGCACACATGCATGCACGCGCGCGCGCGCACACACACACACACACACACACACAGCTTCTTTGTGCCCAACCTACCAGCTGATGTTTCCTGATTCCATTATCTTCAACGGATGTGCTTTGAATGGCCTCTGTGAGTAGTTAGTCACAGGCAGAGAAGATGGTATAAAGTTAACCAAGACTCTGCTTTTTCGGAAACTTGGAATGTAGCAGAACAAATTAAGTGCACGGAGAATAAATGGTAGTAAAAATAGAGTAGAATAAAAACCACAAATGAGACCCTTGATGGTAAAGGAGTTCAAGGAGTGTCTTTTTGTTTGGAGAAAACAGAAGAGTTCCATTAGGAGCATTTAGTGTGGGCTTCGCAGGATGCTGAGAATGACAGAATGACACCTGGCAGCCACGCAGAGAGGGATCCCCGTGGAGGCTCTGTGTGTGGCCGCTCAAGTTCTGAGAACTACTTGCAATGCTACTACAGGCTGGACTACTTGCTGGGACTGATCAGCAGGTACACATATCACCCAGCAAAGAGGACACAGTGGAAATGGACAGGGAACTTGAGGCTAGCAACGTCTCAGAAGCAGAATCTTTAGGACCTGTGAACATCAACTTGGTGACAGAAGGTCACAGGTGTAGGCAAGTCTTGCAGGAGGATGAGTGGAGGGAGAGAAGAGGGAGAAAGGTGTTTACAGCCTGGGAGCCCCGGTCTGCTCTGGGCGAGGAAGAGAGCCCCGAGAAGGGGAAAGGGCACAGGGAACCGGAAAGGAGGCTCTGGCCGCCTCGCTACCCGGAGCTGATACTAACAGCCTTGCCCACAAGACTCGGCAAGAACAGCCCCTGCGGCCAGTCCTCCATCACATAGCAAGTCTGACCCTCTGTGCTGGGTGACTCCCGGGCTCCTCAGTCTTCTCTCTGCCCCTCTCCTGCTCTGTGCCTGGGTGCTGATCTGGGTGGACTACACCGAGGATGGATTCCAGCTGAGATGGCAACAGGACGCACTTGGACACCAGCTAGTGGGAGGAGGGCAGGGATTTCCTCCCCAGAGCCCAGCTCCTTCAGCGCAGATCTGTTCCTGCAGGGGAAGAAGTGGTGACACCTCCCGCTGTTCCCACTGCAGGGTGCATGCTGTGGTCTGGATCTTAAGGTCCCCCGCAGGCCCTTATGCTAAAGCTCTGGGCAGCTCTGGCCATGCTGGGAGGTGGCAAGGCTTTGGGAGGCAGGCGTCCTGGAAGGAAGTTAGGTGGCGGAGTGCCTTGAGGGTGCTGGGACCCTGCTCCCTCAGCTGGCTGCTTACTTGGCTGCAGCACCTGTTCCCACCTTCCTGGGGACGTGAATGGAAACCCCTGAAACTGGCCCACACACTTTCCTCTTTTGTTCATCCTAGGCCTCTTGTCACCGTGACAGAAAGCTGACCCACCCAGGTGCAGGCTCCTCGCGCCCTGTGCAGACTTCTGTGAGTAGAATCTATAAACTCCTGCACTTGCCTAGTTCAAAGAGCTCTTTATCTCCTGAAGGACAGAACTGCTCCCACGTCCATGGCCGAGGGGCTTCAGTCCTATCCCAACTCCAGTCAGTGGGCCGGGGCTCCCCTGGGAGCCATCTTTGTGGCAGATGCCTACACATAGGGTTTTAGTGAGCAGCCGGTAATGACTGGGTGCAGCCCGGGAAGGTGTTAGCAATCCTTGTTCTGCATTTTAACAGTCTTGATAATCTCATGCTCAAATCCTCAGAAATTTTTAAACCAAACAAAAGAAGTCTGTATAATTCTAGCATTTGGGAGGCTGAAGGATCACAAGTGTGATGCAACCTCAGAAACTTAGTGAGATCCTGTCACAAAGCTGGGGATGTGGCTCAGTGGTACAGCACCCCTGGGTTCAATCCCAGAACCACACACACATTACAAGAAACGATGTTGTAGAAGGAGGCTCTCCAGGGAGTCAAAGGATAACTGATGGAGTTCAATGCTTAAAAGGTAAACCAGCAAGAACCCACACTTGCCAAACAGAGTGCAGGCCAGTCAGTGCAAGGTGGGCATTTCAGTCTGCCCAGACTTGTCTAGCACTTTCTCTGAAAAATGCAGGAAGTAAGTGTGTCATGCCTCCTAGAAAACCAAGGAGCTTGAAATAGTTATCTGAAGAGCTGTCCTTGAACTTGCTCACCAGTTTTTCCATATTGGTCAGTTCTTCAGAATCTAGAGAGATTTCATGAAAGGTCAATTACTCATTCCCTACCATTGCTAAAATTCCTAAAATTCCTGTCCATCCTACTAGGCAATGGCAACTGATGTCCAGCCCCCAGGGACCAGAGCCTAGGATGCCACACTAGTGACACACGCAGCTGGAGCTGCCTGTTCCTCGCCACCCCCCCGTCAGGCCTCCTGGCTCTGTTCCTGCCAGAGTGACTGCGTCCCCTGTCCCACCAAGGAAATGCAATCCTGGGCACACTCCAACCAAGCAGAGCAGCATTCCGAGGGTTCCTCGGGGGTTGCTGAGCCAAGGCTCTGGCAGGAGGCCACTGACCCAGGAGGACAGAGGCTGGGCTTCACAGCGACCTTCTGGCACTAGGCTGTGGAGTCATCGTCATTGCACAGCCTTCTGAGCCCATCCTAGGAGGCCTGTCCTAGGGGGCCCGTCCTAGGGAGCCCATCCTAGGGGGCCCATCCCAGGGGGCTGATTGGGCTGGGCTGGTCCTGAAGAGCTTCGGGAGACATGCGCGAGCACTGCCCATGAAAGAACGACCCACCAAAGCAGGGAGGCTCCCAGCCACCCTGTGCACTGACCCCTGTGCCCACCGCCCTGCCCCTGAGCCAGGACTGCCTCCCTGGGCGAAGCCGTGGAGGACCTGCTCAGAGCAGGGCTTGGCTTGCCTGGGCAACAACCAGGGACAGAGACGGGGACGTGGGCTCAGCCTCCGGCCTCCCAGGGGATTTCCCCGCCTTGCTCACAGGTCAGAGACAGGCTGGGGTCACTTGTTGGTGACATGGTTTGCCTTGGGTTTCAGTAGCTCTCCTGGGCTTTGTGTTTTGAAGTGACAGGAGAAGGTGTGCCAGTGAGATGGATGCTGTGCAGACTTAGCAGTCGATCTGGGCTTTGGGGCATGAGAAGGTTCTGAAGGTGACACTGGGGAGGAAGGGCTGTCTGGGGACAGCGAGTCTAGTGTCCCCCAGACCCCAACTCTGGTGCAGGAATGGAACATTTAACATTCTCTGTCGCACGTAGGCTGTATCTTCCTTGTGATGTCCAAACTCCAGTTGGCTCTGGGTACACTGAAGTCCTCAGACTCTCCACAGCCCCTGGTCCTCCAGTGCCAGCTCTGGTGTGTGAGCCGGTCCTGGGCAGGCTGCCTGGCCAGGAGCCTGAGGCAGGGGTTCTTGTCCAGTGATTGACAGAGAAACTGAGAAATGAAGAAGTTAGCGGAGGCCTCCACTGGGACCTGCCTCAGCTAGCGCGATGGCCCCACCAGGTTGGCCCCACCAGAGATGGGGAACTGGCTTTTGTGCTCCCCGTCAGTAATGCTGGTGCTTGGGGACATGGCTCCTGTGCAGCTGGCACACTGGTTCCCTGAGAAGTGACAGGGGAGCAGTGGAGCAGCAGGTGGCGGCTGGGCTACCATTCAGAGCCCACCATGCCAGGCTGGCCTGAGGGTGCAAGCCCGCCCCAGGTGAGCTGGGCAAGTCAACATGTCACCCTGCAGCTGCCCAGCCTGGGCTCGGTGCAGAAGCGTGCTCCATGCGGGCTACAGTCCTGACACCTCACCTAGCACGCGCCTTGCGCTGACTTCAGCCAAGCGGGAGATGAAGTGGAGCAAACCTGACTGACTGGGATTCAGGACGGACTAACAGCGTCAGCCCAGCCCCAGTGAGCATAAGTTTAGGCCAACAGTGTTAGTGCTATTCCACACCCGAATTAGCACTAGTTTGGACCAATGACAACCGTACTTTTCCAAAACCTAATTAGCATAGTTTGGGCCAATGGTGTTGACCCAAGTGCTGTGTAAACCTGAACTCTGCACCTTCAGTGGCAACGCTGGGGAGGTCTTTTGGCTCTTTGGGGCCTGCATTTCTGTGCTCATCGAGCAAATCCTACTCTTACACTTACTCATCTTGTCTCTGGACTTCATTCTTGCAATTCAGGAAGCAAGAATCCAGAAAGAAGAAGTTGGTGGGGACTTGCTGGGGTCTGCTGCAGCATGCTGGGCATGGCCCGGTGCTAAGAGCTGCAGAGGCCTGCCCCTCTGCGGACCCCACCTTCCATCTCAAAACCTCAGTTGTCCCACAGAACAGGACAGTGAGGCGACCTCTAAACGGGTGGTAGGGCTGTGTGCAGTGAAAGTTCGCCCTGCACACCGTTGCTGGCCAGGAATCCTGCAATCGCAGCCGCTCAGGCTGGGTGTGCTGGTCAAGGGGGTACAGGGTGGGCCAGCCGTGCCTCCCAGGAGGCCCTCCCAGGTGCCCAGCCATCAGGCCAGAGTCCTGGTGCTTGATCCTGGTGTGGTGTTCTGCCACTCTGCCCCACTGGTGGTCTGCATTTACCCGCAGCTGCCCACACTGATGTGACACAGATGTGTGGCTTGCCTGGTCCTCAGGTGGCCCCATCTGCTGAGGCCTAGCTGGGAGCCATCTGAGGGATGTGGCCAATGCTGTGGCAGCCTGGGGAGCTCGGATTCTTGTGGGGGAAGGAGGGTGCTGCATTCCCACCCACCCACAGGGCTCCCCAGCACCCCCGGGTGCCTCTTCAGTGCTCTGGGGTTCAGCATGTGCCCGCAGCCCGTGGAGCAGCTGGAGGGCCTCCTCCCCTTCCCCGGCAGGGCTTCTCCAGGCCTGCGGTGGTCCCTCCTCTGCCCTCCACAGCGTACTGATGTTCAGCCTCTGCCCGGGGACTGTTCTGTTACCACTTTAAACTCTTGGAGCTAAAAATACCTTTCTCTCTGGATGGCCTGTTTTTTTGTTGTTGTTGTTGTTGTTTTTTTTTTTATTACTCTCTTCTCAGCTGTGGATTTCGAAACTACTCAAAACAAAAGCTGAGGCATAATCGCTCCTTTCTTTCCCTGTTCTGCTTGAGTAACTCATCCTCCCCAGGGCGGGCCTCCCCAGAGCCTCTGAACCGGAGGTTGGGGGAGTGCTGCTTCTGCGCAGATGGAGGAGGCGGCTGGGCTGGGAGTGGACAGAGAGGCATCTTGGGGACACTGAGGGACTGAGTTCTCTGAAGAGGAGGGTGTGTGCTAGGAAAGTGCCGGGAAGGCACGTGGAGCAAAAATGTGGAAAGTGAGCCCCGGGAAATGCCCGGCTCACTTCACCCCACACGGAGGGCGGTCGGGCCCAGAGGAAGTGAAGACCAGATCACGGGAGACACCTTCACCCGGCACTGTGGCCACGCCTGTGATCCCAGGCCAGCCTCAGCAGCTTAGTGAGACCCTGTCTCAAAAAATAAAAAGGGCTGGGGATGTAGTCAGTGGCAGAGTGCCCCTGGGTTCCATCCCCAGTACCACAACAAGGTATCCAGTTGCTCACCCTGTGTGGCCGTGAAGGTGTGATACTCCGAATACCCACCGCCAGAGGAGAATTCAAAAGTCATGAGAAAGTAATTCAAAGTATCTGACAGCTAAATAAAAACAGTATCAAGAAACAGGACAAGAGAAAGCATATTTCTTCATTCTAGGAAGGACACATGAAGGGGAGAATCTTATTCTGGTTTAATAAATAGAAGTAATGATCAAAGACAGGTTTAGCCACCTAAGTGAGAAGTCCAGCTGTCCGGTGTGTTCCAGAAACTCACCAGAGCAAACAGCCACACGGTCACTCTCAGGGCCAGATATTTGGATCAAAGGAATTTGACAGACTTTTTTCACAAGCTTTTCATGGGGGTTCTGAGCAAGCTGTGCCACTAACACAGCCCGAGCATGCCTGCCTTTCCACTGGGACACTGAGTGACAATAGAGCCACAGCCATGAGCTTCATTGGCTGCAGTTCACTCTTGCTCATGGGTCGGAGCTGGGCAGTCACAGGCTTGGATTGCAGTCCTAATTACTGATCCCCGTGATGCGCCTCTCACGTCCATCCTACTGTGTTACAGAAAGGTGAGGAAAGGGTTAGGCGGCCCCAGGGGTTCAGGAGGCTGAGCTGAGAGCAAAGGCAGAGGGCAGTGGGCAGAGGAGACTGGGGCTAGCTTCAGACCACACTCTGAAACACTCCTTCAGGCTCACTCTAGGCTAGGGGCCAGACTGCAGCCTCAGTGTCAGCTTGAGATGTCATCTGTGTCATCGTCACAGGCAGAAGAAACAGCACTGAGCAAAATAAAAAATAAGAAGGGCTGGGATGCAGCTCAGTGGGAACGCGCCCTGGGTTCCATCCCCAGTACCAAAGATAAAGAAGTAATAAAGATTTGGAAGTACTTGCAAGTGGGCTGCAGTGGCTCAGTGGCAGAGGGCTTGCCCAGCGTCCACTAGGCTCTGGGCGCCATTCCCAGCTCCTCAAAAAATACAGTTGTTATGATTTCAGAGTGGCCTGAAGGCCTAATTACCCTGGCCCAAGCATCATTTAAAAACAAAACCCAAAAAACCCTCTGAGGATCTATCATTTCTCCTACTTTATACGTGACGTTGAGACTCAAGAGAATTTGTTTCAAAGTGATACACCCAGTAAGTAATGACAGTAAGTAATGATGGAAGAATTTTAAACTGAGCCTGTTATCCAAGTCAGAGAACAGTCTGTCCAATAAGAAGTAATTAGTTAGATAGTTAATGTTACACCCATATCATGGACTATTATGCAGCCATTCAAATGATGCTGAAAATATATTGATGCACAAATTATTTTAAACTGAAAGAGAAGGTAAAAAATGTTTATTATATGACTTTATTTAAAATATATAAAATTATAAATATATATATATATGAAATTACAAATGTATGTCTACTTTCCTATAAAGAAATAGAAGCAAATTGAAACTATAGGAACCCTTGTCTAAAAATGATCAAGCATTTCACGATGGGGTCGGCAAGGCTCGGACCTCAAACACAGACCCCGGGCCGCGCCAAGCCAGCACCTGGGCAGCGGCACCATGATCGTGCTCCTGGTGTCCTCCCTACAGTGACCTGTGTCTTGCCCTGGTAATAGGAAGGACATACTCATGGAATGGCCTGGAGTCCAGGGCAGCCCGTAGGTTGGGGCTCGGGCTCTGCAGATCTAAACCCAGACGTGCCGGGCAGAGCCATTTCCCTGCCGCTGACCTCCTGCTCTGCTTCCCACTTGCTGTACTTGGGTGCAGTTTGTCTCCCAAGGGCTCATGAGCTGGGGGCTTGGTCCCCGTGTGATGCTGCTGAGAGGTGCTGGACCCTCGCGGAGAGTAGGCACAGGGCACTGCCCTGGAAGGGACAATGCCATCTCAAGAGGGGCTTAGACAGTACTGAGTTGTAAGACCAAGTGGTTAAGAGTGAGTTTGGTTTTCTCGTTTATTCTCTTGCCTCCTCCTGGGGTCCCGTCCCCAGCACCCACACCTGTGCGACCTCTGTCTCTCACGTGTGATGTTGCCACATGATACCATCCGCCACAAGGCCTTCACCAGAAGCCAGTGCCAGAACTGTGAGCTAAATAAGCCTCTTTTCTTTATGAGTTATCCAGCCTTAGGTTGGTTATAGTAACACAAATGGACAAAGACATTGCCTGAATAATTTGATCCCCAAACCAGTAAGAGGGTGGAACAAAAATAAGCATTCATATTAGGGAATGGGGTTGGTGACCCTGAATAAGGAGCCGGAGCCCAAGAGGGATGGAAGGGCATCTGCATGGAGTCGGGTGGCAGTGGGGGATGTCACATGAAGCCCAGGCAAGATAAGGAAAGCACTCATGAGGGTCCGTCCTCCAGCAGGGGATGTTGGAGGCAGAATGAGGTGAGGAAGAGGCCCCTTCAGGAGCAGGGTGAGGAGGAGAGACTGAAGATTGGAGGGAAATCTAATAAACCAATACACTGA
Source organism: Marmota marmota marmota (assembly GCF_001458135.2). Classification (NCBI taxonomy): domain Eukaryota; kingdom Metazoa; phylum Chordata; class Mammalia; order Rodentia; family Sciuridae; genus Marmota; species Marmota marmota. The sequence goes on from NW_026000037.1 coordinate 1,916,666, forward strand.
GTAAAGGGAACCAGATTGCTTACTGTTAGAAAAGAGTTCCATGGCACATGTCTGTAGTCTCCGTGACGTGGGAGGCTAAGGCAGGAGGATCAAAGTTTAAGGCCAGCCTCAGCAACTTAGCAAGACCCTGTCTCCATATTAAAAATGAAATGTGCTCGGGATGTAGCTCAGTAGTGGAGCACCCCTGGGTTCTACCAAAAAAAGAAAAAAAGAGTTACAAATATAAAAAGGAGAAAAATGTAATTGATACTATGGTGTTGTGGTGTGTAAGATTAAAACTGGGTATATCACTTGTGTTTTCAGTAATATGAGTGTGTGAGCATGTGTCCATATACACGTATGTAGAGATTTCCAGACCTGCCTGAGAGCCATGTCGTTGCTCTAACATAGAGCATACCTAGCCCAGAACATTCCCAATTCCACTCTGTGAACACACACACACCACCACTAGCAGCAGCAGCTGCAACCAACTTTAAAGAAATACCCGATTTCAGGTCTAGGGAAGGGAATTTACGAGAACAGTCAGTGACATTTGTTTGTGTCTGTCAGAAAGTAAAAATGGGTTCAAAGAATGACAGGAATCTGGCATGACAGATCTTGGACATGACGGCACCCGACTGGCTGGCCAGCCTGGGGTAAGAGGACCATCAGTGAACCGCAGTGAACCGCGGTGGACGAGGCAGGAGCAGGCTGGGCTCTAGGCCAGCCAGGTGGCTGAGTGAGGCCCTCTCTCAAAATACAATCTTTGCAAAAGGACAGGGGAAGTGGCTCAGTGGCCATGCTGCCGACCATGCTTGAGGCCTGGTCCTGTCCCCAGCACCCACACCCAGAAACAGCCCCACAGCAACGTGGCAGACACATCATTGCCCGGGAAACCAAACCAACATGTGAGTCCTACTAATGTGAAAATACCAAATCTACGAAGGAAGAGAAAGCTTTTCCTTACAGCGCAGTGTCACCTAATAAAAGTGGAAGGAGTGCTGACATCGCCAATGCCATTCCGTGTCACATAGAAGCTGTTGTGTGCCTCCAAGGCAAAGCACAGACAGCTTGCCAGGTTGGGAACCAAAGGGAAGGTCCCGACTAACACAAGACGGATAAAGGACGGCTCCTCTGCAGCCTCAGTGGGCCACTTACGTTCCCAGTGCGTTGACACATCCCAATCTCAAGGAACGTCCCCATTCCCACATGTGTGCAAAGTGGAAAGACCTTTCTGGGAAAATTCTCTAACCAAGTGAAAATTAAATTCATGATAAGGAAGAAGAGAGTTCAAGAAACACTGGACGATGAATCAGATAATATTCACAGTGAGGTCGAAGATGACGGTGGCTAACTGGGAATTACTCTGTTAGGGATTGCGAAACAGGAGAGACTCGTTTCTCAATCCTCAGGCCATGTCCAGGGTTGCAACGCTGTCATTATCTTGTCCAACGCAAGACCTGGGTGGCAGGGAAGATGACGTGGTTAAGGTCCTGAATCTCTCACTTCCCTGGGAGAAGAGGAGAGCGTAGAGCTTGAGATCCGGTCAGAAGTCTGCGAGTAGAGCTGGGCTGTGGCTCGGCGGGAGAGCACTTGCCTGGCACGGGCGGGGCACCGGGCTCCATCCTCAGCACCACGTAAAAATAAGTGAAGTAAAGGTGTGTGTCCATCTACAACTCAAAAAAAAATGTTTAAAAGTCAAGGCTGTGCACAGTTCTGGCATGTGAGTAGAAATACAGACTTAATGAGACGAGGAGGAACGGGACGGCTGTTAGGACAGCTGAAAGGTCTGCCAGGGACGAGCAGGTACAGTCCTGATTACTTACCCTCCACGTAGAACGGCGAACGCACTACTATGCTGAAGGAGGTCCCCAGCTGCAGAGTGGAGGCCAGTGGTGGGAATTCCCAGTGTGAGCCCAGGAGGAAAGAAAGGAAAAGAAAGGGGTCCGCCCAATCACCAAAGTCAGACAGGGAAGTCGACATCTAGAAATGAACAAATTGGAGGGAATAAAGTCACATGAATGTTGACTGTGAACGCAAAGTGCTCCTACCCAAAGGCAAACATTTGAAAATCAAATCCAGTCACGGACGACAAGGGTCAGACTGGCAGCAAGTGACAGATGTGAAGCAGGATGATCTGAGGAAGGGTGGCTGGGGAAGGTGGGGTTGGGAGAACAGCCTGCAGCCCCCGTGCCCTGGGCTAAGTCCAGCAGAGCGGCCACCTTCCTGGCCCGGAGGGCAGGGCGCAGTGCTAGACCTGGAAGGGAGGACACACCGGAGGAGGCCACCAGGGAAGAGCAGTGACTCCGGCTGAGAACCTCGCAGCCCCAGGGGCGTCACAGGGAGGGCTAGAGAGCACAGGCAGCAGCTGGCCTGGACGTGCAGAGCAGCCTGCGGGGGCAGGGAGCAGGCAGGGCCCAGGGCGTCCAGAGGTGCAGGTGCTATTCACAGAATCAGAGCCTGGGTAAGGGGTGGCAAAGGTGTCCAGCTGCCGGCCCTCTGACGGAATGGAGCGTTGGGGAGTCCTGCTCTGATCAGGTTCCTAACTGCAACAGCACTTGTCCTACCAGCCAGGAGACACGGAATTTATGCTACACCCAAATCTGGGACATGTGTGTGAGGGGGTGTCACTGAACCGCTCACCTGGGTGCCAGGCCACCAGAATATCACTCTGGGACTTATATGGGCACAGCGGCCAACGTCCCTGTCCCCACCGTCTATGTAAAGGAAGGAATGGGACAGGGAGGTGGTATGAGGGCCCTGGGAATGCAGTGTTCCAGGGGAGGGGTGCGGCTCCTGGACTGGGGGCCGCGGGGTCCCAGGACACCACTCCAGTCAGGTTGCATGCCAGTGCAGCCCGGCCAGAGAGCTCCCAGAGAATGTGGAGGCCGGGAAGGGAGATCCGGAGAGCCTTGAGGGCGGGTCCAGGTGATGGCAAGGCTGAAGGGGACCGGAGGCCGAGGCAGCTCTTCTCCCCACTCCTGCACCAGCGGGCGCTGCTCTGTAGGTCTCAGTCCTTCAGTACTGGAAACAGCTCCGGCCTGGCGCACAGGTGTTACCCAGCTCTTCAAAGACTCTGTGCAGTGGGTGGAGAGTCCCCACAGAGGCCATTTGGTAAATTGTGTATGGGAAGTGCTTCTCCACAGCGTGGCAGAAGGAGCCACCTCAACGTGGCCAAGGAGCACCTAAACGCCCGGAGCAGCAGGTTGGCAAACATAGCAGCTTCCTGAAATTTAATTCTGAGAATAGTAATTCTATCACTTATGTAGCAAGACAAGAAACTATAAGGTTGAGGAAGGAGAGAGTAAATTCATTTTATATGTGAAACATTTATATAGATAAACCTTTAAATGTATTTAGAAATATCAACATAAATGTATTTTTAGACTCTGATTGCAGCAGTCCCCAAAGGGCCTTGGCCAGGGACAGACACAGCGAGGGCGATGGTGCGAGGGCTGGAGGCGTGTGGGTGGAGTCGCCACTGCAGTCAGACTTCTGTTGTCCTGAAGTTGCTCAAGCAACAAATGAAATCAGAGGCCTGAGAAACAGGGACAAATGGGTGGAAGGATGACAGGCAGCCATTAGACAGCACTCAGGAGTTTCACTGTGGAGGAAGCAGAGGACAGGGTGGACCCGGGAAGGGAGTCGGGTGGGGAAAGGGTCTGTGTGCCGCAGGGAAGCTCAAACACATCTTCAGAATGATGGACTGACAGCGAGTGGGGACACCGGTGCTGCAGAAAGCAGGTGCAGGAGCCAGGCCTCCGCCAGGAGAGGGGTGGGGCCTGCACAGCAGTGGAGGCCCTGAGCCAGGGCAGGCCGGGAGGAGGAGAGTGGGCGGAGAGGACGCCGCGGGGTTGGTACCTGATGGTGAACCTCATGGGGATTCTGTTCTGATGGACCCCTCGATCCCAGGGAATGAGCAAAGCAAGGGTCGACTGAAAGTGTGGACTCTAAGACAAAGGAGGTGGAGAAGGCCTTCCTGGTGCAAAGTGTTCAAGGACCAGGCCACACAAGCTTCCTGGGAGCTGAGGTCCACTGGAGGCTTGGCAGGACGGTCTCACTGCCACGTCCTGGGGAGACCCCGCCTGAGCCACCTTCTCGGCCACCTCCCCTGGCTCCATTGGCATCTCAGGTGGTCCCTCTGAGAGGAGCTGGTGGGTGCTGTCACCCTTCTCACCTCACCTGAGCACAGGGAGATGGCGAGCGGCCGGCGGCCGTGGGCCAGTGTCAGCTCCTGTTCACTCTGGGCACTCTGTCCTCACACGAGGGTGTCCACAGACATGGGTACCCTGGTGCCAGGCTCTGCTCCTCTGGCCGGTTGGTGTGAATGCACTAGGGCGACCCCAGAGGCAGGACGCTCCTCGGCCACTGTGCAGAAAAATCAAGGAATCAGTCATTGTGCTCTGAGCCATGATGCGATCTTTTTTCTTTTCTTTTTTTATTGGGTGACTTTAAGTGATGACAGGGCCACACAGATTGCATGACTAACTCTGCTCAAAGCAGCATACTCCTTTGTAGCCTTTTGCAGTTTGAACGCTGATGTCATGGGCACTACTTCATGGTGGTGAGGTGAACGGGAGGGCACGGTGGGTTCATTCTAGGGGATCAGGAGATGACCAGGGAATGCACAAGAAACCCTGAGGGGAAGCAAACACAGTGAGAGGGGAAAGAGAGGGAAGTGATTGAGCAAGACAACAGCATTTTGTTCTTGTTCCTTTAAGAATACATGTTCTAGGCCGGAATCCCACAGGCTGGAGGCTGAGGCAGGAGAATCATGAGTTCAAAGCCAGCCTCAGCAACTTAATGAGACTCTAAGCAGCTTAGCAGGATGCTGTCTCAAAACAAAAAATAAAAAGGGTTGGGTATGTGGCTCAGTGATTAAGTGGTGGGTTCAATCCCTGGTAACCAAAAAACAAAACCAAACCAAAAAAGCAAAACCTATTATATCTGGGCACAGCTGAATACCAGTGGCTCTGGAGGCTGAGGCAGGAGGAGGCCACAAGTTTGAGGCCAGCCTCAGCCATTTAGTGAGATCTGCTGCAAAATAAAAAATGAAAAGGGACGTAGCTCAATGGCGGAGTCCCTGGATTCAATCTCCAGCACACACACACACACACACACACACACACACACACACACAAAGTTATCTGTGGAGTAAGTTCAGCAGGAAAGAACAAGGTCAGTGTGCTGGACTGGGGTTTCCTGCCTGACCCCAGAGGCTAGCCCACGGTGACCCCTGTGGTCCACCGGGACAGGGACAGCCTCTTCCCTTGCAGATGGCGAGCTGCACCTCTTCGAGCCTTGGGCCTCTGGTCATGCCTGTCACCGGCCAGCTGGAGCCGGAGGACTGCTTTGAATACTGGTGTTCTAACATCTCAGGTCACATGGCAGTCACTGTCCGGCAGTGTCTCACAGACTCAGGAAAAGATCCCAGTTCCACAGTGAGGCTGAAGTCCAGAGGAAACCAGTGAGGAGCGGGCAGCGTTGGCCTCTGGCTGTCTGAAGGCTGCTTCCGGGGTGCCCATCAGGAAGAGTGTGGGGAAGGAAGCCCTCAGGCCACTTTTCTGTGAGGCTTAGACTTGTTGAGACCCACCTGACCCAGCTGCCCAAGTCGGGAGACCTTCGTCATCCAGTGAAGGCCTTACAGAGGGTCTTCTGTATGGGGGGTGGGCTATTGCCTTCCGCCAGCTGCCGCCGCTGCACCAATGATCAAGTGCAGTGAGACCCGTGGAGGGAAGACCAAGGGACGCGGAGCAGCCAGGAGTTACTTCTGAGAGAGTAATCAGAATCATGCAGAGAGCAGACCGTAACGAAATGGGGATTAATTAAAAGTCCACAGACAACAGGTTAAATAAACTACAGTATATCCACACAATGAGATAGGGTCATAATAAAGTCATGGAAAACCAATTAATGACGCATGGAAATGTTCAGGATATATGAATACATGGAAAATAAAGTTATGAAAGAGTGTGTTTGGCATGACCCAATTATGTAAAAACAAAATAAAGCAAGACAAAAACTGTGTCTCTCTACCCTCATCTGTTCCTCTGTCTGGGAAGGGTATACCAGCAAATGTTCCCACAATAATTTTGGCCGCAGATAGTACAGCAATCTTTTCTTCTTTGAGCTTGCCTTCATGAATATTCCAAAAGTTACAGAAACAAAAACAAATATATAATTGGATTCAATATAACTGATATTTGAAAGAGAGGATCTCAGGGTGTATTAATCAACCCAACTCCTAAATTATCTATCCTCTTGTTAGATCAACACACCACAATATCTTTGAAATATGACATTTTAATCCCTGCAGAAATGCTGCAGCATAGGTGATTAAAAATTGAACATTGGCTGGGTGCGGTGGTGCATGCCTGTAATCCCAGGTGCTCAGGAGGCTGAGGCAGGAGCATCTTGAGTTCAAAGTCAGCCTCACCAACTCGAGGCACTAAACAACTCAGTGAGACCCTGTCTCTAAATAAAATACAAAATAGGGCTGGGGATGTGGCTCGGTGGTCAAATGCCCCTGAGTTCAATCCCTGGTACCAACAAAATAAATACAAATAAAAATTTAAAAAGCTGAACACTTGACTGACTTTGATATGAAGAACATTTTCTTTTTCTTTTTTTTTTTAGAGAGAGAATTTTTTAATATTTATTTAGTTTTCGGTGGACACAACATCTTTATTTTATTTTTTATGTGGTGCTGAGGATCGAACCCAGCACCCCATGCATGCCAGGCGAGCGCGCTAAGGCTTGAGCCACATCCCTGCCCTGAAGAACATTTTCTTAATGATTTGCAAAACTATATTTCAAGACTTGGGTCCTATTCCTTTTGTAAAGAGCTGCTCCACGGGTTTATAAGAGAATTGATGCCAAGGAAGGGTTTATGTTTTGGTAAGTTTTTATTATACAGCACAAATTTTAGAACACATCTTGTGTTGCCTGCCTGAAAGATAAGAAGTGAATTTACTCATCGATTATTGTGAAGACATGGCCACAGATCTCCTATGGTTAGGATCTCGCCTCGTAACTGATTGTGTTGCTCAGTTTTAGTTTTTCAAACTCTTTTCTCTTAGGTGTTTCATAGGCAACTCATCTCAAATGATATTTTCAAAACTGACATGTGAAGCCCAGAGATTGCCAGGTGTTCTCTAATAACTGAATAAGAAGAAATGGAAATTAGCACTCTTTATGTCCGTACGCGTGTATAAGCTAGTTTTAAAACAGTTCTTCCTATTTGTTCAGCCTTCCTGTCGGAATTCTGAGGGCTTCTGAAGTGAATTTTCACTGTCACTTCATCACAGTAAAAACTACTGATCAAAACAGTGGCTTTTCAGACAGTGGGCTGTTTGGGAGAGTTTACATCAATGGAATGCTCTTTCCTACCAGAAGGAACATTATGAAAACATTTGAAATTTCCACATCTAGCCAAGTCCCATTCAGCTTAGGAAGCTCCCTGCTCATCTCTTCCACGGCTCTGAGAAGACCTCCCATTAGGAGCTGGGATTTGGTCCTCTGCTAATGACTACAAGCTTGAAATGTCCATGACCTTTTCTATCCCTGGGGCTGACTGCGGGGTCGGGCTTGAGGTCACTGGCTGGAAAATCACAATGTCATGATGTTGGGGGAGGAGAAGTGAACTTGCACTAGAGACAAGGCGGGACTTCCTCGGCCACGAGGGAGTCAGTCCTGCTTCACCCAGGGGCTGCCTGCCCTGCGGCGCCAGGTGGGGAGAATCATGGAGAACCAGCTGTCCCCCGAGTCAGTGTCCAGACATGGCATCAGCACCCATTGGGCTGTCCTGGGAAGTGTCGAGTGTCAAGTTTGTATCCATCTGTTTATTTAAATCGAGGACATAAAGTTAACATGAAGCACAGAGGATTCTTCTGGTGATGATGGAGTCCCTGCCTGGACACAGGAAGTCCACAGCAGCCCTCATTTCTCCTGCCCTGGGGGTGGCCTCCATGATTTCACGGCAGATGGTGCAACCTGGACCTCAAGAGCTGGTATGATTGTGTTCAACAGGACAAAAATGTGTGCATTTTACTGGAATTTTCATAAGGAAATGGGTTTAATGGGAGTTTCATCATAGAAGGATGCACATGTTGAGTTCCACTACCAAGTGTGCATGCGCATTTCAAGACCTGCACTAGGAGTGTGAGTGAGTCTTGTGAAGCTTTAAAACCAAGCATGCTTTCTTCTCCAGGCCGGTATATACTTTGTAGAGGAAAAAAAAAAATCCTTTTCCTCACCCATTGCTAGGTTCACAGCTGAGCAGCCCCCATAACAAAAGACAGTTCAATAAGAGAAAAACATACTAATTTATTTCAATTTTTTGTGACACAGGAGCCTTGGCAAACGACCCAGATGAAGAGAGAAACCTGGGAGTTTTTTGCTCAGTTTGGTGAGGAAGCACACTGTTGTGCGGCAGGCAGGGTGACTGGACAAAGGAGGTTTGAGCTAATGGGAGTCAATGGGGAGGGGGACTAGCAAGTGCTGTTAGGTCAGATCCCTGTGTCCCTGTGTCTTCAGAGGTGAGGGAACTCTGTTCCTCCAGGTGGAAGGAAGGCATTTCTGCAAAGAGCATCAATGACCTGCTCCGGCGAAGGATGGAGGAAGGTGAGAGGGGCCTTCCCGCCTCTGCCGCGAGTGCTGCATTTTGGGGTAGCAGGTCCTGAACCCCATCAATTTGCTGATCTCTACAAAATGGACTACTTTTATCTTCATTGAAAATCCATGGGGATGCTTTGCTCCCTTTCCAGATGTTCTCAGTAGGTGTCCCGGTGTCACCTGGTGCCTCCGGAGGACTCAGACAACTGCCATGAAACCAGAGTGTTCCACTTGCGCGGGGATAAAATCTAACCCGAAACGTGGCTCAGCAACTACCCAGAAGTTTGGGCAGCAGCTACAAGAGTTAAATATTTACATGGACCAGGACTTGTGGAAGGAACTTCATTCCATGTTATTGTTACTTAGTTCCTTCTAAAACCTGGCCAGGGGGTAGCACAGGAAAGTTTGATATAGCTCTGAGAAGGTCCACATCTCCAAGATGGTGTTGATTTCAAGAAGAGATCATTGAAATGGTTGTCTCAAGTTCCTGTCCACTCCCCTCACTCCGTCCTTAAGTGCAAGGGGTTAGCTTTCAGCAGAACCACGGGCAGTCATGCTACTTACATTCTCAAATAATTACCGGACCATAAGGACAATATTTAGGTAAAAATAATTAGAACTAATAAAATCTGATAAGATGATGGATACAAAAGTCATTATTATGAAAAAGTCACTAGGTTCCAGTGATAACTATTTCAATATTTAAAAGGAGAAAAAATTCTCTCACATTACCAAAATGAATTAGTTTGGAATTCTTAAGAAGTAATCAGGGCTGGGGTTGTGGCTCAGTGCAGAGCACTTGCCTGGCATGTGTGAAGCATTGGGTTCGATTCTCAGCACCACATATCAATAAATAAAGGTCCATTGACAACTAAAATATTTTAGGAGGAGGAGGAGGAGGAGGAGGAGGAGGAGGAGGAGGAGGAGAAGAAGAAGAAGAAGAAGAAGAAGAAGAAGAAGAAGAAGAAGAAGAAGAAGAAGAAGAAGAAGAAGAAGTAATCAGAGGGGTTGGTGGTATAGCTCAGTTGGTAGAGTGCTTGCCTTACATGCACAAGGCCCTGGGTTCAATCCCCAGCACCATCAAAAAAAGAAGTAATCAGAATCTTAATGATGAAAAAGTACAATAGTTTATGAAAAGCTTTAAGAAAAACTCTCTAATATTTCTGAATGGAAACATAACAAAATAACTATGCAAAATTCCTCCAGACATATTTAGGAATTTAAAATAGTGCTGATTTAAGTTCTAGAACAATTTTTAAAACTATAAAACAATATTTAAAATTTGGTGCATGCCTGTAATCCCAGCAGTTCTGATCACAAGTTCAAAGCCTTCCTCAGCAACTTATTGAGGCCCCAAGCAACTTACCAAGGCCCCAAGCAACTTAGACCCTGTCTTAAAATAAAAAAAATAAAAAGGGCAAGGGATGTGGCTCAGTGGTTAAGTGCCTCTGAGTTCAATCCCTCATACAAAAATAAAAATAAAAAATAAAATGCATTTGAAAAATAAACATGAGGATAGCAAATCCTTTCCTTTTATCTATAGAGGAAAATGAGAGTTTTAAATGGATCAAAAAGATTATTGGACCTTTTCAATGTAAATCAAGGCACTATGTCAAAGATCTGAGTTTATGGCTTCTCTGCTTTTCAGTGTCCTTGAAAACCTTATAACTCTTGCAAATCGTGGATCACTGACAATGTATAAGTAAATTATGTTATGGGCCAGGCTATATGGCAATGACCAAACAGACTCCATTGTACCCCGAGACTCCATATCATATACCAAATGCTTCTCCCAGGGAAAGCCCCACCTCTGTACCTATCAATAGTTGCTTAGCACAGCATGTTTGGCAACACAAAATGGCAATTCTTATACAATGTACCTCTAAGAGATTGATTGTGTAGACGCTAGTAACCATTCTTTAACTTGTACTCAACCAGGGTCATTTTGACCCACTTCCCCTCCGCTTATCATTATGGAAAGTCCCATGGGAAATTCCAGTGTACCCATTGCATTGTTTTTTTAAAATAATTTTTAATTTGTTTTAATTAGTTATACATGACAGTGGAATGCATTTATGCACTTTGATATATCATACATAGATGGAATATAATTACTCATTTTTCTGAGTGTACATGTTGCAGAATCATAGTGGTCATATAGTCACATATATACATACAGTAATAATGTCTGTTTCATTCTACTATCTTTCCTATCCCCACATCCCCTCCCATCACTTCCCTCTACCTAATCAAAGGTAATACTATTCTTCTCTAGTCCCCCGCCCACAGCCTTATTGTGAATTAGCATCTGCATATTAGAGAAAACATTCGGCCTTTGGTTTTGTGGGATTGGCTTATTTAGCTTAGCATGATATTGTCTAACTCCATCCATTTACTGGTGAATGCCATAATTTTACTCTTCTTTAAAGCTGAGTTGCTGAGAGCCACAGCCGAGTCGGAATGGCCCCTGGCATTTTGCCAATAGTATTGGTTGAGAGGCAAGCCATTGAGATGATGCTGGATCGATTAGGTTGTATATTAGACCTTTACTGTCCGCCTCGGCCTGCTACTTTGGAATTCTCATGGGGATTCCTGGAGAGTTCTCATGGGTTGGGGAAGTGCGGGAGGAGGGATTTCCGGAGGAGGGATTTTTCCGGTTGTTGGTTCCTGGAGGAGCCGCGTGGCGTTCGGGAGAGTTCCCGGGGAGCGTGTGTGGAGTGTGCTGGTGGAGTTCAGAAATAAAGTTTGTTCCTGCTTCAGTGGCTCGTGATTTGTGCCCAGCCAGACTGCGGCACTGAGTAATATTCCATTGAGTATATATACCACATTTTCTTTATCCATTCATCTATTGAGGGACTAACCTAGGTTGGTTCCATAGTTTAGCTATTGTAAATTGAGCTGCTATAAACATTGATTTTAAGTCCTTTGGGTATAAACCGAGGAGAGGGATAGCTGGATCAAATGGTGGTTCCATTCCCAGTTTTCTGAGGAATCTCCACACATATTGGCTGCACCAATTTGCAGTCTCACCAGCAATGTATGAGTGTGCCTTTGTCCCCACATCCTCGCCAACACTTATTGTTGTCTGTGTTCTTGATGATTGCCATTCTGACAGGAGTGAGATGAAATCTTAGTTTTGATTTGATTTCTCTAATTGCTAGTGATGTTGAACCCTTTTTCATATATTTGTTGATCAATTGTATTTCTTCTTCTGTGAAGTTTCTGTTCTGTTCCTTAGCCCATTTATAGATTGGGTTATTTATTTGTTTGTTTGTTTGGTGTTGAGTTTTTTAAGTTCTTTATGTATCCTAGAGATTAATGCTTTATTGGAGGTGTGTGTGGTAAAGATTTTCTCCCAATCTGTAGGCTCTCTCCTCACGTTATTGATTGTTTCCTTTGCTGAGAAGAAGCTTTTTAATTTGAATCATCCCATTTATTGATTCTTGATTTTACTTGCTTTTTAGGAGTCTTGTTAAAAAAGTCAGATCCTAGGCCGACATGGTGAAGATTTGGGCCTAATTTTTCTTCTTTTAGGTGCAGGGTCTCTGTTCTAGTGCCTAAGTCTTTGATCCACTTTGAGTTGATTTTTGTGCAGGGTGAGAGATAGAGGTTTAATTTCACTTTGCTACGTATGGATTTCCAGTTTTGCCAGCACCATTTGTTGAATAGGCTATCTGTTCTCCAGTGAATGTTTTTGGCACCTTTGTCTGGTATGACATAATGGTATTTATGTGGGTTTGACGCTGTGTCCTCTGTTCTGTACCATGGGTCTACGAGTCTATTTTGGTGCCAATACCATGCTGTTTTCATTACTGTTGCTCTGTAGTACAGTTGAAGGTCTGGTATTGTGATGCCTCCTGCTTCACTCTTCTTGCTAAGGATTGCTTTAGCTATTCTGGGTCTCTTATTTTTCCAAATAAATCTAATGATTGCTTTTTCTATTTCTATGAAGAATGTCATTGGGGTTTTCACAGGAATTCATTAAATCTGTATAATGCTTTTGGTTTTATGGCCACTTTGACAATATTAATTCTGCCTTATCCAGGAGCATGAGATATCTTTCCATCTACTGAGGTTTCTTCAATTTCTTTCTTTAGTGTTCTGTAGTTTTTACTGTAGAGGTCTTTCACCTCTTTTGTTAGATTGATTCCCAGGGTTTTTGTTTTTGAGGCTATTGTGAATGGGGTAGTTTTCCTAATTTCTTTTTCAGTGGATTCATCACTGATAGTATAGGAATGCATTTGATTTACGGGTGTTGATTTTATATCCTGCTACTTTGCTAAATTCATTTATTAGTTTTAGAAGTTTTCCGGTGGAATTTTTGGATCTTCTAGATAGAGAATGATGTCATCAGCAAATAGTGATGGTTTGAGTTCTTCTTTACCTATTTGTGTCCCTTTAATTTCTTTCTTTTGTCTAGTTGTTCTGGCTAGAATTCCAAGGATGTTGGATAAAGTGGTGAAAGAGGACATCCCTGTCTTGTTCCAGTTTTTAGAGGGAATGCTTTCAATTTTTCTCCATTTAGAATGATGCTGGCCTTGGGTTTGACATATATAGCTTTTACAAGGCTAAGGTATGTTCCTACTTTGCCTAGTTTTTCTAGTGTTTCTAACACAGAGGTGTGCTGTATTTTGTCAAATGCATTGTTTTGCTAACGGCTCAGTTCAGCTTCTGTACCCCTGCTTGCTTGCTGCTATGCCAACTGGGGTATGGTTTTTGTGGGTTTTGCCTTTAATGATCCTAAAACACTCAGACTCAGGGCTATTCCTTACAGAGACAGTTATGAGTCCTGTAAGGAGTAGTCACAGGCTGGCTGGCTAAATAAAGACTCTCCAATTTGGACAAAATGGACTTGGTATATTTTCAGAGCAACCTGTCCCATAACAATTATATCTAGTAGAAGGACAAGTATCTATCTCTCTGCCCTGCCTATGGGACAAGCCAGCTTTGTACCTATCTGTAAATTCACTCCAGCATTCTTTCTCCTTTCATATTCACAAACATGAAGTCTCTGAATTGCCTTTCAAGTCTGTTGTAATACCTACGGATTCCCTCAATTAGAGTCATACAAAACCTTGGTTATCTATATGAGATATAAACATCCTTTAACTTTATTAAAGTCATGATTTTACTGTTGAAAAGAACTGTGTTTTAAAATGATAAAAGTAACTTGGAGAAACTTACCCTCCCCCCAGATAAAAAGTATTATGAACTGATTAGATATAAAAACATAGTGGAATGAATGCATACAATGATTGAAAGATCAATGCAATGATTAAAATCCAAGCTGTACCCAAATTAGCTACAACAAATTGGTAATAAAATAATTCTTTTTTTAAATCTTAGTATCACTGGTAAATATATTTATGTGTGTTTGTGTGTGTGTGTGTGTGTGTGTGTGTGTGTGTAAAAAAATGTGCCAAAGAAGAGCCCAGGAAAAAATAGCTTTACTGGCAAATTCTATGAAGTATTAAAGAGGAATTAATAAAATTCCTTTACAAATTCAACTGTAAAAAAAATGGAAAAGGAGGGAATATTTCCTAATTCATTCATTGAGGCTAGAAATGCCCTCACACCAAAACCAAAGACATGAAAAAAAAAAAAAAAAACTAGAAGCCAGACCAATATTGCCTATGAATATAGATTCAAAATGCTTCAATAAAATACTAGCAAATAGTATCCAGCAACACATGAAGAAGACCCAGGAATGCAACATTGGTTGGACACAGGAAAATTACTGTCCAACCACCATATTAAAAGAATTAAGTGGAGAAAACTATATGATCATTCAATATAAATTTCAAAAAGCATTTGAGAAGATCCCCCCATACTCCTGTGATTTAAAAAATAAAATAAACAGTCACCTGGGCACAGTAACGCTTGCCTATAATCCCAGTGATTCAGGAGGCTGAGCCAGGAGGAGTACCAGTTTGGGGACAGACTCAACAACTTAGGGAGAACCTAAGTTTGTCTTTAAATAAAAGGTAAGGACCTGGGATTGTGGCTCAGTGGTAGAGGGCTTGCCTAGCGTGTGTGAGGCACTAGGTTTGATTCTCAGCACTGCATATAAATGAATGAGTAAAATAGAGGTCCATCAACATCTTTAGAAAATATAAAATTGGCTGAGGATGTGACTCAGTGGTAAAGTGCCCCTGGATTCAATCCCAATACAACAACAACAACAACAAAAACCCAGCTCACAAACTTGAAACAGAAAGGAACTTCCTCAGTTGTTACAAAGGGCACCTGAAAAATCCTGCAGTGAAAATCATCCTTAAAATGGAAAGAAACCAAAAGCTTTCCTTCTAAGACAGGGAATAAAACAGAGTTTCTTGTCACCATTGCTGTTTAACACTGAAGGGCCACCTCTCTGAGAACAATTAGGCAAGAAATGAAATCAGTCATCCAGAGAGCAGGGGGAAGAGTAAACCTCTATTTGAATATACCTTGATCTTATATAGAGAAAGAATCAAACAAACAAACAAACAAACAAAAAACCTGTTAGGACTTACAGTAAATTCAACAAAGTTGCAGAATATAATAACAACAGCTGCATTTGTATCCACTAGCAGAGAACAATCAAAACATGAGATCACAAATCAGAGCTATACTGAGATTCCCTCTTACCCAGTCAGAATGGCAGTCATCAAGAATACAAATAACAGCAGGGCATGTGGCTCACGCCTGTAATCTCAGCAGCTCAGGAGGCTGAGGCAGGAGAATCACAGCTTCTAAGCCAGCCTCAGCAAGTTATCGAGGCTGTGAGTAACTTAGTGAGGCCCTGTCTCAAAATAAAAAATAAATAAAAAGGGATGAGGATGTGGCTCAGTGGTTAAGCATCCTTGAATTCAATCCCTGGCACCAAAATAAATACATAAAATGAAATAGAAAGAATATAAAAAACAATAAATGCTGGCAAGGATATAGGGGAAAGGAGGTCTTTTGTTGGCAGGGATGTAAATTGGTACAGCTACTCTGGAAATAAGTGTAGAGGTTCCTCAAAAGACTGCAAATTGTTGTGCTGGGATTGAACCCAGGGGCACTCTACCACTGAGCTGCACCCCTTTATTTTTAAGTCCTCTTTATCTTTTATTTTGAGATAGGATCTCACTAAGTTGCTGAGGCTGGCCCTCCACCTCTCAAGTCACTGGGATCACAGGCCTGCACCTGTCTTCATAAGTGGAAAACAGAGGCAAACAACATCAACAACAAAAACAGATGACATGAAAGTTAGAAGAGGGAAGATCATAGCAGTATTATTCTTAATAACCAAAAAAGTGGGAACGACCCAAGTACCCATCAACTGACGGATAAACAGAATTTGGTCTAGTCAAATATTAGGCGATAAAAACCAATGGAGAACAAGGGCTGCGCTGTAGCCTGTGGCAGAGGGTTGCCGGCGGGCTGGGGCCGTCTCTGAACACTAGGACTGAGAGACAAAAGTGCAGTGAGGATACCTGCCAGGAAGGGTGACTCTGGAACGTTATGCCAAGGGACGGAAGCTGACAGACGGGCACCAGACAGAGGTAGGACTCCCAGGAGGCAAGCTCTCCAGGACAGGCAAATCCAGAGACAGCAGAGGAGAGGCTGCCAGGGTGAGAAAGGGCAATGGGCGACTGCTAACGGATGTGGGATTGCTGGGTGGGGTGACAGGGTCCTGGAGGGAGACGGAGGTGAGGGCACAGACTGAAAACCACGGACTGCTACCTTTCAAAATGGTGAATTGATGGTATGTGAATTTTATCTTTAAGAAGAAAGAAATTCATATTAAAACAAAAATCAAATTTTTCTGCTGTAAAGGATGAGGTGAACCAGAGACCTCGAGAACTGCCTGAGAGAGGTTAAATTATTATAGCATTGGAGAGGGTACTTTAAAAAGCTGTATCAAGGCCTAAAAGTGTTGTGACTTGTTTTCTATTTGTTTGTTTGTTTTCGGTGCTGGGGATGAAAACCAGGGTTTCATGAACGCCAGGCAAGCCCTCTACCGCGAAGCCACAGCCCCAGTTCTGTATTGTTATTTTGAGACGGTCTCATTAAGTTGCCCAGGCTGGCCTCGAAATTCCCATCCTCCTGCTTCAGGCTCTCAAGTCTCAGGGTTTTAAGATTTTAATATCAGTTGAGTCAAGTTTTAGTGCCAGAAATTTATTCTAAAGAAATAATCATGGATGTACAGAAAGATTTAGTAATCTGGGTGTTCATTATATCCTTGATTAAAATGAGAAAATGTGAGATAAGCTAAATGACTAATGATGAGCTAACATGCATAATGTTAGGATAATAACTGGAAAGTGGTTGCAATATTCACTTAATTGAAAGAAGTAGGTTGCAAAACTATATAAAGGATCTCGTTTACTTTGTAGACTCCCACATGCATATTAGAATGAAAATATTAAAATGTTAATAGTGATTATTTGGGGGTGGGAGAATCATTTATATTTATGGAAACAACTAGCAATTCCCTATCACTATCGTTATCTACAATTGTAACTTCTTTCTTTCTTTATAATGGTTCTCAGTCCCTGTCCCACCGTGAGACCCAAGTGCCTCTGGATCACGGATTTTTCTGATCTACACCCTGCTGTGTCCTGAGGACTTAGGGGCAGTACGCAGACCCTCAGTAGACTTGTTTGTATCCGTGAGTGAATACATTGTTTTCATTGTAAAAAGATCTACTTAAAATCCAACTCATTGGGCTGGGACTGTAGCTCAGTGGCAGAGCGCTTGCCTAGCTTGCATGGGTTCCATCCTCAGCACCACATAAAAATAAACAAATAAAATAAAGGCATTCTTTCCATCTACAACTACAAAAAAAAGTTTTTTAAAAACCCAAACTCATCATGTGCATTATAGAGGGGTGGATGTGCATAGTCCCTGACACTTGTTGCTCCACAGGAACAAATATTGGCACCTTCTTCTAGAGGCTTCACCAAATCCCCCACCTCTGGGAAAACTGGGGTACCCACAGTGTGGCAGCCACAGTGCTGGGTCTTGCGTGGCGGCCTTGGTGCTTCCTGCTGGCTTCCTGATGCCCCTGTCTTACCCCCTTGGGTGTGCCTGGGGAAGATTCCATCTGATTTGCCTCTGCCCAAAGCCACTGCCAATGCTTTGCACGTGGTGGGCACTCCATACCTGTAAATGTTCTGCATGAGCATTTTGTGACTTGTGTGTCGGACCCGCTATATGCTACTGAAAACCACCACATGCAACGAACTTCAGTTTTGTAGTTTGGGATCTTCAGGAAATATGCTGTCTCCAAGAAATGCCTAACACTTTAGCCAGGGCAAATGGCAGCCCGGGTTAAGACACTGACACTCTGCTATGGAGACGAGGGTCCATCCTCACGTTACCGCTTGGACTGAAGCTAATGGTCGGTAAAGAGAAGTGATGGGAGGAGAGGGGAGGGGATGGGGAGATAGGAAGGACAGTAGAATGAAACTGACATTATTATTACTGTGTGCATATACGTGACTGCATGGCCAATGTGATTCTGCAACCTGCACACTCAGAAAAATGATTCAAATGTATGATATGTCAAGGTCATTGTACCAAGGTCATTAATTAGTATAACTAATTAAAACAAAACAAAACAGAAAGGCACCTTTCCTCTGGGCAGCTCGGCGGCCCCCTTATCTGGCCTTTCTGTCTCCCGCGTTAGTTCAGCATTTCATCCCGCGTGTTGGGGGCGGCTCCCCGCTGCCCACCCTTCTCCCTCTTGGGTGGAAGAGGCTGCTTTGCTTTGAAACCCAGCGGGCAACAAGCGCAGAGGGGCCGGGCGCACGAAAGTCCGGC